>NC_053024.1:23596141-23802866 GCF_003073215.2 Triticum urartu
GGTGCTTTGGAGATGGAGATCAAAGGCACAAGATGATGATGGCCATATCATATCACTTATACTGACTGCATGTGATGTTTATCCTTTATGCATCTTATTTTGCTTAGTTCGGCAGTAGCATTATAAGATGATCTCTGACTAAATTTTAAGGTATAAGTGTTCTCCCTGAGTATGCACCGTTGCTATAGTTCGTCATGCCGAGACACCACGTGATGATCGGGTGTGATAAGCTCTACGTTCACATACAACGGGTGCAAGCCAGTTTTGCACATGCGGAATACTCGGGTTAAACTTGACGAGCTTACCAAGTATCTACTTTAAAGTTATATAGATCAGATTTTGTCGATAAAGCTGATTTTCCTGATCCTATCATCCTTGTTATGTCAAGCCAAACATGTCATTTTCTTTAAGTTTGCATGACTGTATTTTTTATTTGTCAATTTTCTAAAGTTTTATGAACACTTCTGTTTTTCTGTCGAGCACTAATAGAGAGAAAACTGTTTTCTTATTTTTAACAGGGAGCAAACTGCGTAGCAAGATCAATAATGAATGGTACAAGTCATGTGTTACAAGTTACAATGAGCAGGTGGTACTCAAGTCCGTTGATGATAAGGATATTATTCGAACTTTTACTGCAATGAGGTCTCGGAAAGGGCATTTGCCTCGTGATTGTCTTTAGTGCGCTGTCGGTATTCGGTATGTTCCATCTGACCATCTCTATTCTTGCAAGCTTTTGATTTGTAATATATTCAAATAATTTGTATTTAAAAATTATGGGTTAGTAGATCCGTTTTAATTTGCATTTCTATTCTTGCAAGTATTCGGTATTTGCATTCTTTTGTCCATGCTTTAATTCCTAGATCCCGTTTGTTTCGGCAGCATAGTTACTTTGTTGTTTCTTCTGCTACAAGGCCCATGGTTATAGTAAACCTTCTTATTTTAAGCATCCTATCAAACCTACTTGAACAAACGTGTGCCTTTTTGCCCACATCTTCATGCTATTCATCTGCATGTTGCCTTGCATATATATATTTGGTCAAAAAGCATACGGTTTCACCACAACAGGTAACACACAGGCCATATATGTCCTCTCCTTATGGATCTGTACTTGTGTTTCGTATATGCTAACCATACTTTCTGTTGCTCTCGCCAAACTCTCGTGTTAACTGTTGAGTGATGGGATCAGTTCATGACCTAACTAAAACCTCTGATCCAACACCTCATCACACTTTTGGTCAGACATGCATATTAGGCCAACGGCACATTTTAGTGAATGAAAACTATGATATGAGGATAAATAGGTGCTCTGTTTGGTTCAGATATTTTCATACATAATTTGATGTACTTCTCATGGATATCTTCTTACACGTGAGCTTATTTTGAAGATGATAATAAGTCTCTGCCTTGGAGTTAATGCATAGTATATGACCGTCAATCTCCAGTTCGAGGAAGATTTTGGAGCACAAACATACAAGCAGAGCTAAGATTGGTCCAGCCACTCCATTTATTTTCTGAAAAGGAATTGATGAATGAGAGTATATTTTGAGAGATCCATCTATAAGGTACGTTCAATGCTGATTTGATAATTTTGCGCATGTCTCGTGCAGGCATGCCAGCGCCTTCGTCGACCTCCACTCGCCAATCTGTAACGCCTATGCCCGTGGTGGCGGGTCACACTCTGATGCAGCCGTGCACGCCGCCGCTACCAGACGACACCTCCATCGAGTAATACACCCCAGTCGAGATTTTCTATATCATCTCTGCCAAGGCGCAGTCATCGGAAGAGATTCAGGTAAGATTATCCTTGTTTTCTACATCAAATTTTGCATGTTCATCTATCTATTCTTTGATACGACATTTCTTAGCTAATGTCCTCCTTGCCTGTACCATGTTCATATGATTAACAAAGGCTTGGCCATCTTAATATAGTAGTCCGTGAGGTGGATATATATACTACTCCCTCCATTCCTAAATATAAGTTTTTTTGCAGATTCCAATATGGACTACTGAATGAATCTACACTCTAAAGAATGTCTATATGCATCCGTTTGTAGTCCATATTGAAGTTTCTAAATGGACTTATATTTAGAAACAGAGGGAGTACTTCAGTTTGCATGAGAGAATAATCACTTATATGTGTGCCTTGATATTATAGTAGGATTGCTTGGATTATTTCTGTAGTACTTTGTCCAAAAATGTTGTTCTAATCCCTAGCTCACTTGAACCTGGGTGAACAGTAAAATAATTAAAAAATCTGAATTTTTTTTAGTGTGAAACATTGACAAATGTTTTCATAGCGAATAGAAATTTTTCACCAGATGACATTCGTGGAAAATATGTCCAAAAAATAGTTGCAAATTTATCACCAGACAACATTGTGGAAAATAGTTGCGTCCGTACAGTGTGTTCTTCGTCGAATTTGTGTTTGATTTTTTCACTACATATTACTTCTTGCTTGCGCGAGGGTGGTGTAGATTTGTTATTTTTTGCCCCGAAAAGAAGGTAGCCGGATTAGTAGTCTAATTGAGTAGATGCTGGTGAGGGAGGGTTACTTGATTTTTATTGAGTACATTATGCTCTGTGTATGTGTAATAGAGGGGGAAAAAGTGTTATCCATTTCATTGTTTCTGTGCATGTTTACGTTGACCATCGGTGGCGGGAGGCGGCATTGCTGGTGGCCGAAGGGGTGCTTGTGGAAGCAGGTGGAATAGTCAGCAGCTGTGGGGATTCGTTATTCTCCGAGGTTGGCAGGCTCGACGCGAGGCTCGATGGGGCTGCGGGATTGTCAAGCGGGTAAAGTTCGTCAACTCGTCCAGTTTGATGCTTTTCAACTGCTGGATAATGGTTTCGTGCCATGCGTCGTCTCCATGTATTTACTAAAACATTTACTATGCTCTTCTATTTGGAGAAAGAAGCATGGTGCAGCCTACCAAGCTGGGGAGAGCCATATAATGCCCATCTTGGAATTAGCTGTTCGATTGAGATGTGCTGGACAAAAATATTACCAGTTCCTTTGAGTATGCTTGACTTGTATAATGTGATTTTCATTTTTTTAGAGTGAATTACATAATATATAGATTGCATTATTTTGGCTTTAGTAACTGATTTTCTCATGTTTAGAAACATGCGAGGTTGGGGGGGGGGTCTTCTAGCGTCCAATCTGCACTACTTTTGCTTTGTTTCATCGACGCACATCATGCAATTGAAATAGTTTGATTCAGGACACCAAGCGTTTGGGAAAGTGGCATGGTGCTGGTCCTTGAAATTGATGTTCTTTGTGATTTATGATGGAGTTTTATCTGAATTTAACATCACTGTCCTCAACATCAATTTTGTTGACTCATAGGCGGGTGATTGCTCAACGATGACTGGAGACGATCTTCGGTATTACAACTGGTTTATACCAATGGGTTATTTGCATCTCAAGTTAAATTAGTCACTGTTGATCAACAATGAGATGTGGCCATTGTTTGATGGATCATTGATGGTACGGATGTGCAATGAAACAATGATATACCCACTGTATTGGACCCAAACACCTTCCTGAAAATTGTTCTGAAGGGTGAGACACTGAACCACCACACAATTTCAGAACTATATCTTTATATTATATCTCTTATTTTTCCCTTATTTGAATTTTATAATCCTTACTTTTCAATACATATCTAAATAGATTTGATGTTTTTGACTAATGGGTTGCAGGGTTAGCACAAGTAAACTATTGTTATGACTTGCGAGGTCTGCTGGAGGTGACCGGATCCGGATGACTTGAGCAAAGTTGTGAAAATTCATGTATACCGTTTACCAAACTCAATTTGTTTGGTCTAGATGCATGACTTTCAGAATAAATTTAGATTGTATGTTTACTCATTGTCGTGATCTTTGTACATATGTAACTACACCCTACAACCTGAGCCACTTGACGACCTGCAATTAGATGTTACAAAATATATATGCAATATGTTAATTCTAAGGTGGCATCAAATTCCCTAATAATTCAGACCTGAAATAAAATTGTGATTTATTCACTATCTTACTATCATATCCGCGTCGAGCACAACCGAACGCCTCTATTTCCGGTGAGGCCAACTATCCAGAATCCTCCCACCATCTTAAATCCATTGATGTTTTTCTGTTAAAGGCTTTGCTCTATGTAGATACTGAAATTAGCAACGCCAAACTTTTATTTTGGAAATATCACTTTTTTGTGAGAACTGGAAATATCACTTTAGAGTACTTTGGTCTGTAAGTGTGTTGCGCTGCTGTATTTTAAAGACGCGGTTTGTATTGGAAAAGATTACATTAAAGATGGTGTCGATCCTGACGACAGGCTGCCTTGCAGGGCAAGGGATGGGGGTACAAGGCATGGGTCTGCGGCGCCACACCTTGCTGTTCCCTGCCGGTGGCCAGCGAACTGTGGCGGTGCTTCCCTGTTGGATGGCGAGGGACTGGGGTGCAAGGCGTGCATCTGCAGTGCCACTCCTGGGACATGCCTCTCCCGCGACATTGCCGGCATACACAACATACCTTACTACACGGGGATTTCCTCTCTGAACTAATTATTATGTCAGAACTGAATATTACGTCCGAAGACTGAAACATCCAGAAAGCTTATTGAGACTATTCATTGATGGTGTTTCTCTACTACACGAGGAGGGTAATTGTCGTTTACGTGCTTCTTTTCCTACACGAGGATAGTGTTATTTTGGTTGAAAAATTAAAGTTTCTACACATTTTCATGGTTTATGAAAAGTAGCTGAGATCCGTTGTTTTATTCCTACATATTGAGGAAATTCTGGTGAAGCTAAAGTTGGTGTTGTTTCACTTTTTTCTGCGATTTAGTACTGTTGACATAGTTGCTAAAATTTATCATTTCAAAAGATCAGTGTAGTGGTGCAGGCTAACAAAATCGTATTGTCTACAAGCCTGAGGTACACAAACATAACAACTGATGAAAGAAGAACATATTTGTAACTTGTTGCCCGCTGACTATAAACAGAAGAACATTGAAACACTCGTTATTGCATTATATATTTTAGTTGCAATAGTATTTGATTTTGCATGAAGAAATATGTTGAGTGTTTCTTCGTTTAGTTTCATGTGCCAATTAGGCATGGACGACGACGACCATGATCCCATCATCGCAAGCTCACGGGAGGGGGACACACGTCTCATCCAGTGTAATAGCATGCTCCAAAAAATCCCTAACCCTCCATGGAGCCATTGCCAGGGTGATGAGATCAACACCACCCACCAGCACCACCACCAAGCTGTAGACGTCGTGTCATGGTGCTCCCTAGCTCTTCCCGCCTCTTAAGAGACCACATGGCGTTCTGGCAGTTCTGGTGCAGTTTTTGGCCAAGGCTGGAAGCCAAGAACACTTAATTTTGATCATGGACGTGACATTGTGGTCGGCGTTGTGTGGTGCAGTTCAGAGTTTTCTTGCCTGGCGTATAACAATGCATGTTCAATGGGGTAGCCTCTTCTCAGGCACGAGTATCCGAGGCAGACCACGACATCTATTTAGAATAGCTACAACAAAATTGTGACAGAGATGGTTAGTGGGAGAAGGAACTTGAGACCACAGTCAATTCTGTTGTAGGGGCTGTGTGTAGAAGATAGTAGTAGCAAACATAGAAGTCACTTTGAAAAAAAAAGGGTGCATATATTGTTCTACTAGAGATCCATTCCTATATTTCACTGATATGCATGGTTGAATTGTAGTATGTGTGATAAGTGAGAATAATGTAATATGAAGCGAAACGTGGTGGACGGGGCTACACATTGTTGTTTTTCAGTAGAATATGATGTTCGTCTCTTTTTCATATGGACTACAATATGGTCAATGGTAGCTTGCTGAATAGGTTAAGCTAGACCCAAGACATAATTTCACGGCGAGAATTTGACATGTTTAATTTTTTATGGAAAGAATATTTGCTGCTAATAATTAATGATACAAGTTCTGATTTGTTAGTGCAACATTATCTTCCATGTATATAGATTGAACAAAAAATTAGCTGAAGTGGAATGTCAAGCCTTAATTTATACTAAAGAATGATATAGGTTTTCTCTATGTGTAGAATAGGATTATTTTTCCTTGGAGAATCTACTAGCTGGAGTGGTCAATGTCGATATCCTTGTGAAAGTTCGCATGATCTTAGCATGAACCAACTCACAATGTTATCTCGAGCAGTGCTTTATTCACTTAAGTATCATTTTTAGGAAAATACTAGGTAAAAAGCCTATTGCAAAAAAATTAGACGCGAAGTTTATAAGGGTTACATGTATGCAATCTACACGGGCCTATCTAATGTTAGAGTTTCATGCCTCTAATTATTTGTATTTATCTATTCTAGCTATGGATACCAGTAGTCTTAGTTCTTTTAAAGTACAGCATCTATAAACTATAGTATTTAGATATTGTATATGAAAATATCAAGTAATTATAAATGCCATTTATGATCACAGACAATCTTGTTGTATGATTGTTTTCATGGCCTTCAAAGGAGAGATATCCTAGAAGTTGAGTGCAGTTGGAGGGGCCTCAGTCCTTTTGAGCCAAGAAAAGTTGATGGGGCCTGTCCAAGCTATGAATAGTATATGGGAAAGTGTTGAAATATTTTATGTTTCCATGGTTTCTAAATGGTAGGAGGTATGTGTACTAACCTGTACGGTTTCAAGTGCCTAATTTCATGTGTAAAAGTTTGCCAGGGAATTCTGGTTGTAGAATCTTGGAATAAGGAAACAAAATCCTACATGTGTCATATTGAAATAATGAGTGAAGTGCACTGTAGGTCCTTGAACTATTTCAGGGGTGTGATGTAGGTCCTCAAACTATGAAAATCGTCATCCAGGTTCTCGAAGTGCAGTATGTGTGTTAGTCAGGTCCAAAATCTCCCTGACCCCCTCTAACTGGCCAGCTGATGCCGTTAACCGTGAACACTAAACAGGAAACCGTGAATAGTAATAATAGCGTTCCAGTTCCATCATTTCTGTTCATGGTTTATTGTTCAGTGCTCATGGTTAACGGCGCCAGATGGCCCGTTAGAGGGGGACATTTTGGACCTGAATGACACATTTACAACACTTCAAGGACCTGGATGATGATTTTCGTAGTTCGAGGACCTACGTGACACCCCTGAAATAGTTCGAGGACCTACAATGCACTGCACTCTTAAATAATGGATAATAACAGACATGCTTTCATGAGATGATTAATCTTAAGCATAAAAGGGCCTCCATGTGCCACCTATCATTTGTAATGCCCAATAAAGAGTTCTATGTTTTTGTATGACTTTATTTGTTTTGTTCATTATATCTGGTCGTGTATGTTACCGAATTACATTGCAAGTGAAGTGGATCTCAATATTTTCGTATGTGATTGGCTATCTTTTCTATACATGTGAAATTTGATATGCAATCAGTAACAACTAACCTGCAATGAGAAGGAAGGCATAGTGATGTAATCAGTAGCCCGATATTGAATACTAATAATAATATCAATAAAAGAATGTTCTCAATTTTTTAAGGCCCGTGGCAACGCACGGGCACTCTACTAGTAATCCATATAAATGAGAACCACTTGGACTTGATTCTTACTTACCAACACGAGCAAATGGTAGTAATTCAATTCCTAACTGTGGCATCCTTGAAACTAAAAGCTTTAGACCTACAAAAAAATATGTATAGGTACACACTTGGACTTGATTGTGCTCCCTTCGTAAAGAAATTTAACAGTGTTTAGATCACTAAGGAGTGCGAAATCCAGAGGTCCTGTGTGGCCACCGCCTCAAGTACCACACTACAACCGCCTTTGGCACCTTTGTACATCCCCTGCCAAGCAAATGGGCAATTCTTCCATTTATAATGCATGTAGTCGATGCTTCCAAGCATCCTAGGAAATCCTCTTGCTGCATTCTGTGCTAGGATCCGAGAAGTGTCTTCCGCATTGGGTGTTCTCAAGTATTGCGGTCCACACACGGCCACCACTGCCCGACAGAACTTGTAGAAACACTCTATGCTGGTGGACTCGGCCATCCGCCCATAGTCGTTGAGTGAATCACCGGGAGCTCCGTATGCAAGCATCCTCATCGCTGTCGTGCACTTCTGGATGGAGGTGAATCCAAGGGCGCCGGTGCAATCCATCTTGCACTTGAAGTAGTTGTCGAACTCCCGAATGGAATTCACAATCCCGAGGAAGAGCTTTCGGCTCATCCGATAATGGCGCTGAAATATTTTCTTGCCGTGAAGTGGAGTATCGGCGAAGTAGTCAGAGTAGAGCACGAAGTAGCCTTCGAGACGATGCCGCTTTTTTGCTTTCACCTGCTCCGGCGCCAAGCCACCTCGCCGCGGCTTTTCATTGCTCGGCAGCAGCTGGGCGAGGGCGGCGAGCACCATGAGATGCTCTTCTTCCTGGACATCGGCCTCGGCTTCCTCCTCCAACAACGCAGCGAGCGCTTCCTCGTCATCCGAGTCCATCGCCGAGGCAGGCAAATCGCCGAACACCTTGCGCCTGGTGGGCGTGTACCCGCTGCTAAACTGCCCCTCTGCGGCCGGAAATGCCCAGCTACTGTTGGAGGGGCTACCGCGGCGAAGCTCTGCTATTTTTCCGGCGGGGAATGGCTATCTAGCAGTGAAGGGCGGCGGGCGGCGCCGGGATATAGCTAGTGGCGGCCGAGGGCTCGGGGGGTGGGAGGCGAGTCGGGGAAGAAAACCTTGACTTTTTCTCTGCCGGTGTGGGCCAGCCGCGCTTTTCCCTTGCGCCGGAGCCCCCAATTGCCCCTCAATGCATCGGGTTCGGCCTGTGACCGCCGGGTGGAAAAAAGGACCGAACCGGCGATTTTCGACATCCTCGGGACGCGACTGGGGCGTTTTTTGTCGCTGGCGCCAAAAAGTAGCCTGAGGAGGCCTGTTGAGGGCGCGACTGGAGATGCTCTAACCACGCCGGGTCGTAGACAAGTACTGTGGGAGACACCAGGCCAACCGTTCTGCAAGAATCTTTGGCGCTTGCTTCGTTTGGTACGGTGCAGTTGCGGTTTGCGCCATGGAACACACTGTCGATCTGATGGAGACCCGGACCAATGTTCAAGGCTGCGCATCCTAAGCGCTTTGAGCATCTTCAATAGATGGTCCAAATGTAAAAATAACTAACTTTTGGATCGTCTGGGACAAAAAACGCTGCTTCAACAAACAGTCTATATGGAAAAAAAAATTGGACCGCGGCCTCCTCGTGATGTAAAATGCAACATCTCGCGATGTAAATATACATCACGAGATGCATCTGGTCCAAAACTAGCCGCCGCCCGCGAACGCCCAACCTCCACTTCATTTCTGTTCTCGCCCGCGCCCGTCCGCCCGCCCGCGACATAGCCGGCCGGAATCCGCCGCCGCGACCGCCCAAATCCTCGCCGTCGGCGCCGCCACCACTCCACATCCCCTCCGCCGCTCTCCGCCTCCGCTGCCCTCCGCCCCCGTCGCCCCCGTCGCCTCCCTGCCGCCGAATTGAGTGGTAGCCGACACGGGATTCGGCCCCTCCGGCGGTCCGGCTGCCGAGGTAGGCCTCCGCCGGGTCTTTTAGGCTGCCGTCGACCTCCTCTCGTCGGTCGTGAGCCTGTCCACGGCCGTTGCGCCGGCCGCACGACTGCCTCCCCGCCGCCCTCCGCCCGGCTGCCGAACTAGTCTTCGCCGCCCGCCGAGCTCCTCTTGGCTGGCCTCCAACCTCATTTCTTATCACCGCCGCCGTCCGAAGCCATCCGCAGCCGTCCGCAGCAGCCAATCCAACCGGCGGCCATCTTCTTCCACCGCGCGCACAAGGTGGACATGATTTTTTATGTTATTTTCAAATATTTGCGGCTGTATAGTGGCTGGACAGTGGCTGAACAGCAGCCGGGCGGCTGCTGGCCGGTTTTGGACCATGAATTTGGATCATCTATTGGAGTTGCTCTTTTGAACCATAAATTTGGACCATCTGTTGGAGTTGACCTTTTTTCGGAGCTTCAAAACGCATTTTTTGACGGTCCAAAATTTACATCTCCGGTTTTGGACCGTCAAAATTTGGACTATCTATTGGAGATGCTCTTACTGGGTGCGAGCGATAAGCAATTAGGCATCAACGTGGCAATAGCAAACAAACAAAATGCGGGCAAGCAGTCTGCAAGGAACCTACGAGAGGTAGCCAGGACAGTCAAGCTTTGTGTGTTGGCGTGGACCATGGTAGGCCATGGCTTCACATCACTAACACTCCTGCATGGATTCTTGGGTTCCGATCAACAAATAATTCCTTCAATCTCCCGATCTTCCACGTACTTTGTTTCTGACGCACAAATGATAGGACATGTCCGGTAAAATATGTTCATTAAAAGGATAAATGAATGAACTAAAAATTAAAGAAGAGGACTAAGATTAGTGAATCTACCCAAGTTCTAATGTAGTCCCAATTTTTGCATTTCACCCCGTGGCCACCCAAAATTAGCTCATGCTTCAAATTGAATCACCAAGAGTTAATCCCTGTAGTTCCATTTCTGAAAATTTTGACATCGGGTTGCATCCAAATGTCCCAGCAGCTCATCATTAGAATACCATTAGCAATCTTGTTCGGTAGCTTTTGACTTGCCAGCATAATTTAATTAAAGAATGAAATGCCTCTCAATTTGTTGTGGAGAATAGACTGCCAGCATTATTACGCAGAAGTGCAGTAATGAATTGAACTAGTAATTGTGTGTGTGTGTGCGCGCGCGCGCGTGCGTGCACAGGGGCGGACCCATGATGAAAATGTCCTGTGTCCACGCCTAAAGTACACATATGTGGACACCAAGCTATGTTATGCATAAAACTAACATACTCAACCATTGTAGATATCCAGTAGTAAAAATGCTTGTAAAAATATTGGTCTACTTGTAATCGTAGTTGATTATATGATTTTTTGTGCCCAACTTGAACAATAACGCATAAAAACTTTGAAGACAAATTTAATCAGCTAAGGCTACACTATTTATGTTTGAACAGGCTAACATCGAAACATAAAAAACATGTTGATTGAATTTATAACTACTTACTTACATTATGTTGTAGGAGTACTGAGTTGTGCATTCAAAGGTCGAGGAATCTCTACTCCTAATGTCTCAGTTGGTAGGTCGCGTTTCGGGTTTTATTTTCGTCCCACCATTTTCGTCCAGTTTTTTTCGCCCTCTTCCCACCCCACCCATCCACGCAGCCACCCAAAAAAAACCCCACACCCGAAAAAAAGCTCCATCGATCTTATCTATCGTTGCCGCCGCCGCCGTCCAGGAGGGGGACGCCGCCCCCGCCGCCGAACTCCGGGAAACGCGGCCGCCAAGTCTCCAGGGCAGGGCGGTTTCAATCCCTGCCGCCGAACTCTGGGAGACGCCGCCGCTGCGGCACAGGGTAGATTTCGCGTCTCCACGTGGTCGCACGCACGCCTGCACCTCCACTCCCCCCCTCGATCCCGATCAGATCTTTCTCTCCACAAAAATCGCCACCGCCGGCCTCCTTCGCTCGACTCGGCCATGGTGAGGGTACACCTCCCCCAATTCCTCCCGTCGTCATCGTCATCCTCCGTGTGACCCTGCCAGATTCCACGATTTGGGGATCCCTATGAGGAGCCGGCGCGTCGTCCTCATCGCAGGCGGGGGGGGGGGGGGGGGGGGGGGTGTTGGCATGTGCGCGTACGGAGGAGCTCCACCTCACCCACTTCAGCTTCCTCCTGTCGTCATCATCGCCCCGCCACCATGCACTTCCATTCGGGGAGCCTCCTAATGAGGACCACGTCGCCCGTCGCACCCAATAGTCGGTTCCGCACCAGGCCACACCCACTTGATTCACTGGCTCTAAGGACTCAGCGCCCCAAGACGTACATCTGGCGACATCTTCTTGCCTCCAACGACACGGACCTATGCTTTCTTCTGACTAGATTTGCCAACATTCCTGATTGTCTCTCCTCCCCCCCCCTTCTAACCCCTTAAATAACCAAAACCCGGTTCATAGCACGCCGTCTAGTGAAAAAACGCGGGTCACGCACAACAAAGTAGACATATCCAAATAGAGCCCTAGCAGGTGAGAACAAGCGAAGAGCAGATCTGAGATATTAACTGGAATCTAATAGCATACTTAGTAATCAAAAATAATGTCCTGCATTTAGTACACTTCAGCATCTTCGAATACAGGGAAGAAACATTTTGATGAAGAATACACATTAAATTACAAGCATCTCGATTGATTTATTATTGATTAGCTAAGATAGATGCCATTTGCCTCTAAAGAGTCACAAATGAAATATACTTATACGAAACCTGGAGTTCGCCCTCGCCCTAAAATCGAGGGACCGGACCTCCCCAGCACTATCTATACTGCAACCAAGCTACTAAATATATAGACATATTTCGGATAACTGATTTCCGATCCATCACCTGAATTCAAGCCAAACATCATTGCAGTTCAAAACTGATTTTTATCTTCAATTCTAGAATTATGAACACCGTTTTCTGTGACACTAATAGAAGAAAACTGTTCTCTTATTAACAGGAGCAAAACGCGTACCAAGATCAAAAAGGTACAATAAGTTTACAGTACAAAGACATGTAACCAGCCTTGGAGATAAGATATTATTCAAATTAAAACTGCAAGAAGGGTCTCGGAAAGATTTCCTCGATTGTCTTTTATGCGGCTTCGGACCGTATCATCTGACCACTCCATCTGCACTTGATTGAACTTATCAAATAAATGTGTATTTAAAATAGGTTAAACCTTTAATTCATTCATCCAATACGTTGACATTCTTGGTCACGCTTTAATCCTAACCCTTGTTCGGCAAGCCTTGGGTACTGTGCTCTGCACAAGCCCAGTTAAAGTAAAACTTCTAATTAAAGCATCCTACAACCCACTAAACAAACTGCCTTTGCCCACATCTTCAGCAGTCCATCTAAATTGCCTGCATAAAATTGTCCAACAACGTCACCACAACAGTAACACAGGCCAATATGTACTCTCCTAGGATCTGTACTTGTGTTTCGTATACAACCATACTTTCTGTTGCTCTCGCCAAACTCTCGTGTTAACTGTTGAGTGATGGGATCAGTTCATGACCTAACTAAAACCTCTGATCCAACACCTCATCACACTTTTGGTCAGACATGCATATTAGGCCAACGACACATTTTAGTGAATGAAAACTATGATATGAGAATAAATAGGTGCTCTGTTTGGTTCAGATATTTTCATACATAATTTGATGTACTTCTCATGGATATCTTCTTACACGTGAGCTTATTTTGAAGATGATAATAAGTCTCTGCCTTGGAGTTAATGCATAGTATATGACCGTCAATCTCCAGTTCGAGGAAGATTTTGGAGCACAAACATACAAGCAGAGCTAAGATTGGTCCAGCCACTCCATTTATTTTCTGAAAAGGAATTGATGAATGAGAGTATATTTTGAGAGATCCATCTATATGGTACGTTCAATGCTGATTTGATAATTTTGCGCATGTCTCGTGCAGGCATGCCAGCGCCTTCGTCGACCTCCACTCGCCAATCTGTAACGCCTATGCCCGTGGTGGCGGGTCACACTCTGATGCAGCCGTGCACGCCGCCGCTACCAGACGACACCATCGAGTAATACACCCCAGTCGAGATTTTCTATATCATCTCTGCCAAGGCGCAGTCATCGGAAGAGATTCAGGTAAGATTATCCTTGTTTTCTACATCAAATTTTGCATGTTCATCTATCTAATCTTTGATACTACATTTCTTAGCTAATGTCCTCCTTGCCTGTACCATGTTCATATGATTAACAAAGGCTTGGCCATCTTAATATAGTAGTCCGTGAGGTGGATATATATACTACTCCCTCCATTCCTAAATATAAGTTTTTTTGCAGATTCCAATATGGACTACTGAATGAATCTACACTCTAAAGAATGTCTATATGCATCCGTATGTAGTCCATATTGAAATTTCTAAATGGACTTATATTTAGAAACAGAGGGAGTACTTCAGTTTGCATGAGAGAATAATCACTTATATGTGTGCCTTGATATTATAGTAGGATTGCTTGGATTATTTCTGTAGTACTTTGTCCAAAAATGTTCTAATCCCTAGCTCACTTGAACCTGGGTGAACAGTAAAATAATTAAAAAATCTGAATTTTTTTTTAGTGTGAAACATTGACAAATGTTTTCATAGCGAATAGAAATTTTTCACCAGATGACATTCGTGGAAAATATGTCCAAAAAATAGTTGCAAATTTATCACCAGATAACATTGTGGAAAATAGTTGCGTCCGTACAGTGTGTTCTTCGTCGAATTTGTGTTTGATTTTTTCACTACATATTACTCTTGCTTGCGCGAGGGTGGTGTAGATTTGTTATTTTTTGCCCCGAAAAGAAGGTAGCCGGATTAGTAGTCTAATTGAGTAGATGCTGGTGAGGGAGGGTTACTTGATTTTTATTGAGTACATTACTGCTCTGACGTGATGATGTAATAGAGGGGGAAAAAGATCCATCTCTGTTGCTTGTCATACGTGACCATCGGTGCGGGGAGCGCAGCGGGTCCAAGCGGCTGGAACATGAATACAGCACTGTGGACGTTACCCAGTTGGCGGGCTCGACCCAGCTCCGAGGCACGGAATCAACGGTAAAGTCGTGCAACTCGTATTGAACTCAACGCGATAGTCTGCCATCGCGCCCAATTAAAAACAGTTACAACCTCATGGAAAAGAAGCAGTCAGCCAGCCAAGCTGGGAGAGCCATAAATGCCACTTGGAATAGCTTCGATGGAGTCGACAAAAATACCATCCTGAACTGACTGAATGAATTCAATTTAGAGGAATACAAATATATAGAACATAGCTTGAAACGATTTCTCATTAGAAACACGATGGGGGGCTCCTAGCATCACTACACACTTGCTTTTATCGACAACATCATGCAATGAAATAGTTTGATTCAGGACACCAAGCGTTTGGGAAAGTGGCATGGTGCTGGTCCTTGAAATTGATGTTCTTTGTGATTTATGATGGAGTTTTATCTGAATTTAACATCACTGTCCTCAACATCAATTTTGTTGACTCATAGGCGGGTGATTGCTCAACGATGACTGGAGACGATCTTCGGTATTACAACTGGTTTATACCAATGGGTTATTTGCATCTCAAGTTAAATTAGTCACTGTTGATCAACAATGAGATGTGGCCATTGTTTGATGGATCATTGATGGTACGGATGTGCAATGAAACAATGATATACCCACTGTATTGGACCCAAACACCTTCCTGAAAATTGTTCTGAAGGGTGAGACACTGAACCACCACACAATTTCAAACATATCTTTATATTATACTCTTATTTTTCCCTATTTGAATTTTATAATCCTTACTTTTCCAATACATATCATAGACTGATGTTTTTGACAATGGGTTGCAGGGTTAGCACAAGTAAACATGTATGACTTGCAGGTCCTGGAGGTGACCGGATCCGGATGACTTGAGCAAAGCGAAAATTCACGTATACCTTACCAAACCAATTTGTGGTCCCTAAGCATGACTTTCAGAATAAAATATGTAATACTCGTTTCGATCTGAGTACATATCACACACCCTACAACCTGAGCCACACACCTGCAATAGGGGATTTACAAAAGATCAAATTAATTCAAGGTGCTCAAATTCCTAAAATCATACGAAATAAATGTGATCACACTATCTTACTATCATATCCGCTCAGCACAACCGAACGCCTCTATCCGGTGAGGCCAACTATCCAGAATCCTCCCACCATCTTAAATCCATTGATGTTTTTCTGTTAAAGGCTTTGCTCTATGTAGATACTGAAATTAGCAACGCCAAACTTTTATTTTGGAAATATCACTTTTTTGTGAGAACTGGAAATATCACTTTAGAGTACTTTGGTCTGTAAGTGTGTTGCGCTGCTGTATTTTAAAGACGCGGTTTGTATTGGAAAAGATTACATTAAAGATGGTGTCGATCCTGACGACAGGCTGCCTTGCAGGGCAAGGGATGGGGGTACAAGGCATGGGTCTGCGGCGCCACACCTTGCTGTTCCCTGCCGGTGGCCAGCGAACTGTGGCGGTGCTTCCCTGTTGGATGGCGAGGGACTGGGGTGCAAGGCGTGCATCTGCAGTGCCACTCCTGGGACATGCCTCTCCCGCGACATTGCCGGCATACACAACATACCTTACTACACGGATTTCCTCTCTGAACTAATTATTATGTCAGAATGAATATTACGTCCGAAGACTGAAACATCCAGAAAGCTTATTGAGACTATTCAGAGGTGTTTCTCACTACACGAGGAGGGTAATTGTCGTTAGTCTCTTCCATTCAATTGCACCAAGTCTTCTGTTGAAAAAGTCTTCAACACACATGGTTTAGAAAGTAGCCTTAATCCGTTTGATTCCTACATAGAGAAATTCGGTGAAGCAAATTGTTCTCTTCTGGCATTATACGTTACAAGTTCTGAATAATTATTCACGCAAAAAGCAGGACCGTGCACAACAAAATCCATGTCCATATTATGCCTTCCACCTAGTCACCCAATAATCATACAAAACAAACTAAAAACAACTAGATAATTGCAAGGACAAATAACGAGTTTTCAAAATCATTTCTTATTGAATCCTTGTTGCCCGTATAGTCACGCGCGACAAGAACACAGCAAAATGATACAATCTAGAACATACTCGTATTTCTGTCCATACTAATTACATTGCATATAGTTATTGATGTTGTGTCCATAAAAAGCATCGTGAGAGATCAAATATCGTAATCTTCGTATAGCCCTGCACCCCGCAAACCCTGAAGCATGACCTAGCAGATCGGAAGACATCTATCAGCACCCACATCTTCAAAACAACTTCACAGAGGAGAACAACACACTCTCAAAGAACAAACACACAACCGTAAATATTACACGCTTCCACCCAGAAAATCTCCCCCATAACATAACTCCGTAGGTGAAACACCATCCAAGACAACGGGATAACAATCACCAGATAACCCTTCAATAAACCCACAATGAACACATGTGTCCACACAACTTAAAGTCATCTCTTTCAACACACAATACCACGACTGGAGCTGTAGACGTCTTTCATGTGCCCCACTCGTAACGCCCTAAGTAGGCATGAGCGAGAAGATAACAGAGAAGCTCACAGTGAGAATCACAATTTGGACCAAGCTAAACCCAAGGATACACTTAACGATGTAGATTGAGGAAGCATCCGATCAACTAATTAGGGTCGGCACAGTGAGAGCTGTGGCCCAGGATCTACAGCTCGGACTCTATATCCTAGGACGTTCATGATACATAGGACAATTAAATCAATTAAGTCAGAAGGAAATCCCCGGTCAGCGCCTTCGTCAATGACACGAGTATCTTGTGTACCGAGGACCACACGGCAATGTCGAACGGCCAGAGCGGCCCATCCAGGAGTCGACACTCTACAATGGGAGAAACTACAAAATTACGACAGAGAGTAGTGGAAAGAAGCTGCAGACCACAGTCAATTCGTTTAGGCTGTGTAAAATAAGAATGCAATACATAAGATTCACGTGAAAAAAAAGCGTGCATACTATGTTGTCTAATCCTAGAAATTCCAGTTCCTAATTGACGAAGCGAAGGTGATGTAGTAATGTTGTGATAGTGAAAATTGTATATAACGACATCCGTGTGACGGGTCTTGAACATGAATTGCCTGGTGTCAGTAAATAAGATCTTGCCTTTTTCTGATGACAGCAATATGGCAGGAGTATCTTGCTTTTATAATAGTTAACA
The DNA here is from genome assembly GCF_003073215.2 of Triticum urartu. NCBI lineage: Eukaryota > Viridiplantae > Streptophyta > Magnoliopsida > Poales > Poaceae > Triticum > Triticum urartu. Next base: position 23,613,949 of record NC_053024.1, read on the forward strand.
GGAGCCCATGGAGACATATTTCCATCCTGAAAGTTGACATGGGGTTATATTTTTTAGGAAAGAAAGTCGGCTTAAAAGGCCATAATGATACAAGTTCGATTTGTTAGTGCAACATTATCTTCCATGTATATAGATTGAACAAAATATAACTAAAGTGGAATGTCAAGCCTTAATTTATACTAAAGAATGATATAGGTTTTCTCTGTGTGTAGAATAGGATTATTTTTCCTTGGAGAATCTACTGCTGGAGTGGTCAATGTCGATATCCTTGTGAAAGTTCGCATGATCTTAGCATGAACCAACTCACAATGTTATCTCGAGCAGTGCTTTATTCACTTAAGTATCATTTTTAGGAAAATACTAGGTAAAAAGCCTATTGCAAAAAAATTAGACGCGAAGTTTATAAGGGTTACATGTATGCAATCTACACGGGCCTATCTAATGTTAGAGTTTCATGCCTCTAATTATTTGTATTTATCTATTCTAGCTATGGATACCAGTAGTTAGTTCTTTTAAAGTACAGCATCTATAAACTATAGTATTTAGATATTGTATATGAAAATATCAAGTAATTATAAATGCCATTTATGATCACAACAATCTTGTTGTATGAGTTTCATGGCCTTCAAAGGAAGATATCCATAGAATGAGTCATGAGCCTCAGTCCTTGAGCCAAGGAAAAGTATGGCCTGTCCAAGCATAATAGAAAGTGAAAGTGGGAAAATTATGTTCAGGCAAATTAGAGGAGATGGGTAACCTTACGTTTCAAGTGCCTAATTCATGTGTAAAAGTTTGCCAGAATCTGGTTGTAGAATCTTGGAATAAGGAAACAAAATCCTACATGTGTCATATTGAAATAATGAGTGAAGTGCACTGTAGGTCCTTAAACTATTTCAGGGGTGTGATGTAGGTCCTCAAACTATGAAAATCGTCATCCAGGTTCTCGAAGTGCAGTAAGTGTGTTATTCAGGTCCAAAATCTCCCTGACCCCCTCTAACTGGCCAGCTGATGCCGTTAACCGTGAACACTAAACAGTAAACCGTGAATAGTAATAATAGCGTTCCAGTTCCATCATTTCTGTTCATGGTTTAGTTCAGTGCTCATGGTTAACGGCGCCAGATGGCCCGTTAGAGGGGGAGATTTTGGACCTGAATGACACATTTACAACACTTCAAGGACCTGGATGATGATTTTCGTAGTTCGAGGACCTACGTGACACCCCTGAAATAGTTCGAGGACCTACAATGCACTTCACTCTTAAATAATGGATAATAACAGACATGCTTTCATGAGATGATTAATCTTAACATAAAAGGGCCTCCATGTGCCACCTATCATTTGTAATGCCCAATAAAGATTCTATGTTTTTGTATGACTTTATTGTTTTGTCATTAGTACTCTGTCTGATTAGAGGTTACTCTAGTGGGGTGGGATACATTGGCTAATGAAGATCTCAATATCTGTCGATGATGTCTACTGTCAACAGGAATGGATACGCAACATAACCAACTTAACGCGTTGCAAATAGAAGAAGGCGGAGTAGTAGACAGGGTGAGCGGGCCGGATGATGAATAAACAAATAAAGGCCAATAAAGAATAGCTGTCAAGTTTTTGAGGCCATAGGCCGGTTGTTGGGGTGTGGGCGACGGCGCAGGAGCTCTACAGGAAAGTCCATGAAATTTTAGACCACGGGGTACCTTAGACTTCCTAGAGCTCTTATCCAACACGAAGGCAAAGGAGGAAATCAATTCCAACTGGATCCTATATACTGAAAACTAGAACCTACAAAAAATAGTATAGGTACACACTGGACAGAGTGCGCCCTCGAAAGAAAATTAACAGGTTTAATCACTAAGGCCTATAGTCTTACAGAATAGCCGATGTGGTACTCTTTCACAACTGCCACGATAGAGAATATCCAGGAACACGACCGTTCGAGGCGAAGCAGGTGGAGAGCGAACCAGACATACTTTGCAGAGGGAAGCAAGAACCAAGAAGCCAGTTAAGTTGCATGCTAAATAAAAAGCGATCAAAAGTTAGAATCTTAATCCCCTTACTCTCGAACATATCATTGCACGTTGTTGCCCGCAACAGCACTCCAAATCCCATAGCACCACCCTGAAGGCGCCAATCTAAAGACAGAACTCAAAAAGACGTCTACGCGCACAAGAGTATTCATACAAATGTAACAGTAACATTAACCTGGGGTGGCTAGCTGTCTCAATCGCCCAATATGGCCGCCTGTCACCCCTCGCTTCAACCCTTCAGCCGGTGTCCCACGGTACAATTTACCGGGGGCCCACCAAAATCACGACGCTAAGTAAATCGGGAACTTACCGGTCCTTAGTTGCACCAGGTCCACCCTTGCGTGCGTCTGCGTGTGAACTGATACTGCCAAGTGTTCGTTCGCTTGTGAACCAACCACCAGTCGAATCCTAGACTGAACACTGGACTCGCATTTTCTGATATTCAAGGCTCCGCAAGTTGTTCAGGAAGAACATCCCGTCGACAGAGCACCGTGGGACTTCTCATCCTACGAGATTCGCCCAGATCGCCGGGGCAGATAGTAATATTTACTTGCTTAATGTTAACATTAGTATTAGGCATGACACTATTAATTAATGGACGGTGCTAAATATGTTTAACTCACATCGGAGAGACATAGACCATTGAATAGATGTTGTTGAACGTGTGAGATTTGTTGGATCTCCGCAACTCCTAAAGATTGCCAGCAGACTCCTGTCATCCCTAGGCTGTGTGGCCCTAAGGCTTGCCTCCACAACTATCAAACCAACATCGGCCCCGGTGCCGTTGGCGATTGTGATGCCGTTGCACATACTGTACTCCATCTATGGCTAATTATGCAGAGAATGTTGCTCAATTTTCCCCCATATTGATAATAGGTGAAATATTAGTTTTTTCTGTCTAGCTACTTGTCAAATGCATGGAAACTCAAAACGGGAATGTTAGAAATTTCATCGACTCGGGGGGCAATTGCCTTATTAGCAAATTTGCTTGTGATTACCACATCCGAAAATAAAGGTGTGGCCCTCTAGCCTCTTCTCCACCTTTGCTAGAGGTGTGCTGCTCTAGTCTCCTTGATTTATCTTCCTTTGCTAGAGTAGTAAATTGATGGAGGTCGTGAAATCGTGAATGACGTGGAACTTATAACACACATATATAGCTAGCGTTTGTCCTTTTGAGCAGACAATTCGTTTAGTATGCATGTTAGTAATGAAGAAATTGAAGCCATTTTCATGCACGGTAGGCATCAAGAACTGCGTCGGCATTGATCAAACGTATGCAAGTGGGTTTTGTCCTTTCTGCTACAATGAATTCACACATCTACAATCTTTAAAGAGCATCCCTTTCCCCGCTGGTTCTCCACTCGTCTCTCGGATCATCACACACGCACTCCTAACACTATCCCAAAACCCATAACTCACACTGTGATGCAGTCAAATCTTTATCTGCTCTAAACTATAGTGCCAAGTGTTTCTTTTTGAAGACTTGGCGATACAGTTTGACAGCAGAACCATTTCTAATCAGGGATAAGCCAGAACCATTTCTGCATGTGTCGTTCTTTGAGTAATTTGGAAATGCTGGAACGAGTGTATTTTTAATAGATCATTTATTCTGAAAATTTTGCAGGTTATTTTCCAAGCTAAGACATCAATCCATGTGTTGCCATAACTGCAGTCATGTGGATGCATTGGTCACCTATGGCCTTTGGTTGTATTCATCTAGAAATGGTTATTACGGCGTCAGAGGTTTGTGCAGCAGTGACCACATTCTTATGAACAAGTGTTTCTCCCTCTTTTTTCCAGCAGACTACAAGGAAAGAACACCAAATTTCAAATTATTGTTCAGATCTTCTTCATGAAATTTTTTATTCGTTTACCGGGTTACACATTATTTGTAAGCATGTGGCTCAACAACATATCCAATTCAAGTCTTGTTCACTAAACAAGATGTTCACTAAACAAAATATAGGTCAAACTTATGTCCAATTCAGCTTGCTCTTCCTTATGATTGCAGAATTTCCCTGATTAGTCCAACACACATTCTCTTTCGACCCATAATGACACATTTTACCTACTGTTGCATCTTCACGTAGCTCTACCTTAATTATGTCTTTGTTTGGTTGATGAGTCAATAGTAAATTATCTGGATGAGCTACATAATGTTGCTTTCGACTAGTGTGGTCCTATTTTACTTTAACTCTATTGATACTTTGGTTGATGAGCCAATAGTAGATTATCTGGATGAGCTACATAATGTTGCTTTCGACTAGTGTGGTCCTATTTTATTTAACTCTATTGATACTTGACAACTTGTTCCTGTCTCATGATTAATAAAATGGTTGTGTGCATGCCATGATGTAGAGGCCAATATTTTCCTCTTGTTGAAAAGAAACCCACAAGCCTAGTGAAAAGACCCGTGTCTCTCTCAGCCTCCACCCAACAGGCATCAAACACCGACGACAATAGTAGGTGCTCGACAACTTTATATTATGTGGACGTGTTCCCAGGTGTTACCTCCACACGTATTTACACATGTAGGTAGGTTTGTCCTTTTGTATTACAACAATAAAGTCCTTTGTTTTCCTATCTACTCATGGCAGCAATAAAACATAGCATGCAATAAAGTCCTTTGTTTTCCTATCTACTCACCAGGACCAGAGCATAACCTATTTGAGAGTTAATATCCTACGCCAACTTCTACCTCTGCCATCTTTTTTTAACAGTGGTACCTTTGCAATCATTTAAAGAGTCACGATTCACTCTCTTTCCCTCTCAAATTTCAGCCCCGGTTGCTCAAATATTGGGAAAAAATTTGTTCGCACCACTCACACTACGAGTTGGAGGCACCGGGAAGTTGGAAAGATTTATTTAGCTAAGATGACAGGCGTGAAGCTTCCTCTTCTGGTCGTCACTGTTGACGTATAATGTGCTGCCTAGTCTCTTCCATCAGATCGGTCTTTTGGTTGCATTGGCTAGAGCATGCACTTCTACATGGTATCGGAGCCAAGAGGTCTTGAGTTCAAGACCCGGCTGACGCAATTAAATTGCAGCCCACTTTCGGTCCACGTTTAGGCCTGAGGGAGCCACACATGAGGGGAAGTGTTGACGTATAATGTGCTGCCTAGTCTCTTCCATCAGATCGGTCTTTTGGTTGCATTGGCTAGAGCATGCACTTCTACAGTCACCATGGGACATGTCTTCATATAGATTTTCATGAAACTGACAGAGATGGAGAAAGACATGGCGACTGCGATCGGAGGTTTGTTTTTTGGTAAAGAGAGTGTTGGTTGTGTTGAAGATGATGCGGCAGAGGTTCTTACTGTGTGTCGGGCATTCGACGACTTGCAACAGCAGCCTTGACAAGCGGGGGTGGCACCATAGGTGGACTGCATTTTCGGTGCTCTTCGAGTACCGAGCCATGATTTTCACGGTGAAAAACTAAGGTCTGGACTTCATTGGTTGTACATGGCAATGGCCATTCTCAAATTACTGTTTTGGAAACTCAGACTTTTTTTTGCAAAGAGGAAACTCAGACTTTCTCCGGGGTGAAAACACAAGATATTCGATCAGGCGACAACAATGCTTATGCATCGTTTCCTTCTTGATAGCGTTGATTTTGGAAAGCCTAGTATGTAGTACAGGTGTTGTATTTGGTGGTGGTTAGAGTGCTTCTGTTGCGAGTAGTGGTACACCATGACGTTTTTTTTTCTTTTCTCTCTTTTTTATTTTGTTCTTGGTTGTGTGCATTCTGGATGTCTTCTGGCATCTTGTTGGCGCAAAGGCTGGGTGTATCTTGTATCCTTGCGATATTAATATATTCTCTTTGTCGAAAAAAGATGTCAATCAAGATGTGCAAAACAACGAATCATGCAGATACCTGTACTTAGTAAATCAACAAGCGGATTTGTGCCTCTTGAACAGGTGTTGCTACCAGACCAAGGCTTCATGTCACCTATCAATGTGTGCCCCAGGATTGGCATTGTCTAGCATAGCAAGCTAGTCACGTAATAGGCTATCTATGATTTTGTTTGCCTATTGCATGAGAAGTTGAGCATAGCGCTTGCGATAGCCCCTTGGTTTCCCTCGACAACTGTTAAGCAACTACGGTGGAGGACACACTGGTCGGACAGGGATAACGTGATACACTGCACCATACAGTTAGCGTGTTATGACACGTTTGGTTACCATCTCTATTTTTAGGAACTTTTTTATACTTGTCCTAATTGAGTCTGTTTGAGTTTTCTTTTTACGATAAAGGGCGCTTTTATTAACTCAAAATGTAGCATCGAACGGATACAAAGCATAAAGAGCGACACCCGGCCTCTGCATAGTTAAGATGCACACAACCATCAAACAAACAATATGGCAAAAAAATATAAAAACGTCAAAGTGGCAACAGTAAAGTCATATGGGGCCGAAACTATGCCTATGTCGACGAAGATGGTGGACCGATTCAGAGATTATGCCGCCACCTATGTTGGGCAAAAACCACCCTGACCACCCGCTCCGACCGCATACACACTGCCTTGAACAGCGATTGGTACTCCGTTTGGTGCAGAATAGACCACATACGAAGCTAGTGCGTACAACGATAAATAACCTTCCTGGGAGAAGAGATTTTGCAATTAAAAACACAATCATTTCTACATAGCCAAAGCGACCATAGTAAGGCAGACGCCCCCACCCGTATTAGCATACTAAAAGTATTTGGTATTCCATCAAGCCAGTGACCATATATATCGGTAACACTTGTTGGTGGATACATATTTGACGCTATTTGGATAACTGACCATGTAGAACGCGCAAACTTGCATTGAAAGAAGAGATGTTTGATTATCTTGTCATGAGTACAAAAACTACATTTCTTGCTTCCTTTCCAGTTGCGTCGATCGAGGTTGTCTTTAGTTCGCACAACTCCTATCCGAAGATACCACATGAAAATCTTAACTTTTAGTGGCATCTTTGATTTCCAGATTTGTTTATTATTGGCCACTGGAATCTTTGTGTGCGATAGTGCACGGTACATAGAGTCAACTGTGAAGGACCCAGATGCAGTAAGATTCTAGCGAAACACATCCCGCCCTTGTGTCAAGTTAATCGAATCCAAACGGGATAGAAGATGTTTCCATGACACAAGACGGGGCCCAACCAAATCCCTCCAAAATGATATATCTGGTGGGGAAGTGGTCATCACATGCGCAATAGTATCATTCTTACCGCGTACAATGCGGTACAAGGCTGGGTACTGTTGTCGGAGAGTGGTATTTCCTAGCCACTTTTCCTCCCAAAAACGTATCTCCGAGCCATCCTTTATCAAGAAGGATCCGAAACGGAAAAGCTCTTTATTTACCGCCATAATGCGAGTCACCGGGCTTCCAATATGCCTGCGATAACGCTTTTTGGCCTAAATACTTGTTGCGTAGCATAGTTTGCCAAACACCATCCATAGTTAGTAACTTGAACAACCATTTACTGAGTAAGGCATCATTCTTAACCTGGAGGTCCTGAACACCTAAGCCTCCTTGGTCTTTCGATCGGCAAATGACATTCCATTTAGTTAGTCTATACCTTTTCCTTTCACTGTCTCCTTGCCAAAAAATTCTGGATCTAAAGTAATCCAGTCTTTGCAGAACCCCTTTGGGTAGTTGGAAAAATGAGAAACTCGATCGGGTACTCATGGATACCGAATGGAAACAAAAATTCCCTCTGGTAATAGTGCGTGCCCTAGAGCGTATTGATACACTTTCGGACCATGCACCCATCATTCTTGAGTACTCTGCTAGTCCTCCCATTGCTCGCCGCCCATTCAAATTTGAATTGGGATGGTTACAACGTGATGGCTTTGCAAATATGGTTAGGAATGTATGGGAGAGGCCCGCCGTTTGTCGCACACCAACTTAGTGATGGAACTTCAAAATTCGATCCGCAAGGCAGTTCCTAACTGGATGGGCGAAATACACCAGTGGCATCTATAAAAAAGAAAAGCTGCGTCTTTCCACTATTATTGCTGACCTCGAAAAAATCGCAGAGACTTGCACTTTGTCTCGACATGAGATTGACATAAAAAATCAATCCATTGAGCAAATGGCACGTCTATTGTGAGAAGAGGAACTCAAGTGGAATCGAAGATCTGACGCCCAATTCATTTTTGAGGGAGATAGCAATACACGTTATTTCCAGTTGGTTGCCAATGGGCGACACCGAAAGAAGTGTATTTTTAGCCTCGAACTGGATGAGGGACGGATCGAAGGCCAGGAAGAGCTTAAGTGTTATATAACAAAGTAATACAAGTCTCTATTTGGGGCTCTAGATGAAGGGAACTTCAGTTTCGATGAGACCCGAATAGATGATATTCCACAAGTCACGACTGAAGTGAATGATATCCTGATGGCACCTTTCTCTGAAGAGGAGGTGAGAGCTGCGATGTTTCAAATGGAACACAATAAAGCTCCAGGACCTGATGGCTTCCCCGCAGAGTTCTATCAGAACTTCTGGGATGTCATCAAGACTGACCTAATGGAGTTGTTCAATTATCTTCATGCCAGCCAACTTCACCTATCCAGGATAAATTTTGGAGAGATTGTTTTGTGGCCCAAGACAAAGAAGGTTGTACGGATCCAACAATACAGACCGATATGCCTCCTTCATGTCATCTTTAAAATATTCACCAAAGTAGCGACTAATAGGCTCAATGTGGTTGCTGACCATGTTGTTCGGCCATCCCAAACGACTTTCATGCAAAGAAGAAATATACTCGATGGAGTATTTACCCTTCACGAGACCATTCACGAGATGCACCGGTAGAACATGAGTGGGGTAGTATTGAAAATTGACTTTGAAAAGGCATATGATAAAGTCAAATGGTCATTTCTACAGCAGACCCTGAGAATGAAAGGTTTCTCTAATAAATGGCGTGAGTGGATCCAAAATTTCATTACTAGAGGCAGTGTGGCTATCAAAGTCAATGATGATATAGGCCATTACTTCCAGATGAAAAAAGGATTATGTCAAGGTGACTCACTATGTCCAGTGTTATTTAACATTGTCGCTGACATGCTGGCTACTTGATTGAACGCGCCAAACGGGATGGTCAAATTGCAGGAGTAGTGCCACATCTTGTCGATGGAGGACTCTCTATCTTGCAATATGTTGATGATATGATTCTTTTTATGGAACATGACCTTGATAAGGAAAGAAATCTGAAACTTCTGCTTTCAGCTTTTGAGCAAATGTCAGGCTTGAAAATCAACTTCCATAAAAGTGAATTGTTCTGTTTTGGAGAAGCCAAGGAGACGGCTGCACAATATGCTGACTTGTTTGGATGTGCATAAGGCCAATTCCTGATTAAATATTTGGGAATTCCGATTCATTATCGGCGTCTCACTAATACAGAGTGGAAACCTGTTGAAGAGCAATTGGAGAAATGGTTGAGCAGTTGGAAAGCAAAATTGCTCTCCATTGGAGCACGACTAGTTTTGATCAATTCTGTCCTCACCAACATGGTTCTCTACATGGTCGGTTTGAGTTAATGCGGGCCAAAACCCAACAACAAGATGTAGCTTGGTTGCCTGCATTTAGGCTAGCCGCATCGCATGGTTCTCTACATTGTCTCGGTCGTAGCTAGGAAACAAATGACAGTTCATCCTAACTAGTAACAAATGGCAGTAGAAATTAAGAGCCATGTGGTTGAATAGGGGAAAGTTCATCGATGCTAACTAGGTTGAAGTCCATCCTCGTTCTCTTCTTGTTGTTGTATCTTTTGTCATTTTTTTCTTTATTTTGTCTGTTATATTCTTCAGTCGTTGCTTTTATATATAAAGCCCCCTTTTGGTTATGTTGGAAAGTGGGATCGATGTTAGGAAGGAACATATAAAGATCAAAGCTATAAATATCAATGCTATGCGCTGCAACGAACTAACGGACAACCAGCTCACACTACCAAATCAATATCAATAGATCTTTAAAAAAAGTGTTTTTCATACTAAAAATATGTTTCATCGTGCATTTGCAAGGCAATGTATATGTTGATAATTTCCTATAAATTTGATAAAACTTAAAAACAAGACTACTTAACATTGTTTGCTTAGAACAACGTAGTATTATTTGCCTATATATCTACCTTTCAAATACATCAAAACTCAAAACTAAATTTCCGAAACTTCATTGACTCTATAAATTTGGTTTAGCATGTTTGCTTGTTACTACCACATCTTAAAAATAATGTTCCATTCAGTGATGGCCTCCATTCGTCATAGCTTCACATACGGCGATGGTCGGATCCCATGAGGGTTGGAAACGACGGCCGCCACGGCCGCCACTAGTCATCGTGTCTGGGGTAGCGGCCCACGATGAGCGTGATAAGGAAATTGAGAGGCGCGTCTTCGCATCTGCTGGGGCAACGACATATTTGCAGATACGGTGGTCGCATGTGGTGCTAATCAAATCGGTGTGGATGTTGCAAAGTGACTCAAATCGGTGTGGATGCTGCAAAGTGACTCAAATTGGTGTGGAGTGGTTACGATCTATTCCAAACCGAGACATGGGTGGCACACTGGTGGCCATGGCGGTCGCATAAGGTGGGAAGTCGTCCCACCAATCTGCTATTGCTCTTGTGGCCTAGTATTAAGTATTGGTCGATGTGAATATCGAATGTTCCGCCTTCATGCTTTTGACAAATATACCACTTCATGTCAGGGTGAAAATTATTGTTGTATCTATATTGGTTGGGCCCAACAATGATGAAATTGTGTGTGACCTTGTTGAAGATGTCGTCTATTTGTTGCTGGCCTAGTCCCCATTGGCTGGTCTTGGCAAACAGGATGAAAATCCCTGCCCAAGTCGTCATTGGCCAGACGTGACAACAATGAGCACGGATAATTATCCATTCTTGAAGATGTTGCTGTGAAAGATGTCGACTTAGTTGTAGGTGTTCATTATATATTTTGTAATGGTTCGGTCGTGATTGCATTTGTTATCTATTATGTTTAATATTAATTAAAAATGACTATATGCTGAAAGTTAACCTTCTTTTCGGAAAAAAGTGCATCCAGCTCGCTGGTGTACAGCACTCAAAGAAGAATAAAATTGGAAGAGGAAAACAAACAAAGGGAATGCGGGGAGGTGAGATTTTACTTCGAGGAGACCGCCTCTGCCATACTGGGACCGCACTTATAGCTAGTGAGTCACATGTGACCTGGCACTACAGCTACTGCCACGTCAGCAAGGCAGCAAGCTGCTCAAGAGCATGTACGTGTAAATTGATTGGTTATACTTCCTCGTCGCGTCTTTAAAAGCAAGGCGACCCCTTTCCCTTCCCATTTCTCCAGTCCCTACTATTCTCACTCTCACGCACACGCACTGCTCCAATAAAACACATTTCAGCGAGGCATTTGAAATCCACACCACATGGAAATCTTTTTGCTCCATCAATTCCAAAATACTTATTAGGTTAATGTATATTCCCTGGTCATCACGTCTAGGAGTAGGATGCATCGGTAGATCTGAAACCTCGTTTGGCAACCGCCATAGCTTGCAACGGTTGCTGCTTGCCGACGCCGTGTCTCCGTCATCGGCCAAAGATTGTGTCACTGTGCGCCGCCGATATCGTATGCTTCCAGGTCAGTGGTATCAAACTCGTGATACACAGCCGCGACAATAGCATTTGTGCTACGCGCTATGACGAGAAAAAGGAGAGGTGGTAGGCAGCGTGTCACAGGCTCGTGAGCCAACCACAGGCCGTAGACACAACAACTATCTCCGCACGTGAGCAAGCTTGGCGAGAAAGAACAGCAAGCAAGCGCGTCGCTGCCATGAGCAAAGGGGAAGCACCACGGTATGTACGTATTTCTGACTCTTCACTAATGACAAGGAGAGGGGCTGGAGCTTGCATGTCTGCAATAATATGTCGAGGCAGTCTCAGCTAAGGTGAGGAGGCGTGCAAGGCCGACTCTATGTTTTGGAAGGCTCTAAAGGAAACTCAACAACATTCGTGATCCAATTGAAAAAGACCCCTGCCCCCTCCACCGAGGTTGTGCTTGTGGGCCCCACTAAAAAATTATAAATACATTTAAGACGTATCACATGATAAAATTAGAGTTAGGTTTTAAAAGTTATGAATATTAAACAAACATTTGAATCTGCCCCAAAAAACAATGCTGTTTTGATAGAGGGACCACAAGTTTATTAAATGAAATATTAGGTGAGTTTATGCAAAAAGTGAAAGGTTTTCTGGATTCACGTAAAACAGGTCAACGGGTTGATTAACCGTAAGATTAGGGGGTTTATGCAAAAAACAAAACATTTGTCATATTCACTTAAAATAGAACCGTGAATTGATTTCAGGATAGAATAGGGGGGTTTCTATAAAATTATTGACGGATGGTGCAGAAGCAGTAATCCCGTTATTTGTAGGGATAGAATCAGCTAATATGCCTTGCATATTCAAAGATTTGGGTAACAAATGGACTCCAATTCACATCAAATTTGACATGTGTCCTTGATATAATGTAATAAAACCACACACAAACTTCCGAGTGAATTCGAGAACATTTATTTCCCTCTTATAAAATAAATTGCAAGTGGTCCCCTGGTCATGGCAAGTGTCCGCTTGGTCTTCGAGTAGAGATAGAAGGACAAATGAGAGGGAAAGTATCATTTTGAGCTCGAGCTCATTTGAGCTTGGATGAAGGTAAATTTGAAAGAAAAATAAAAAAATTCAAAAAATTTGAATTTTTTTCTGATATACTTTGACAAATGTTCTAAGTGTTTGTAAATTTTGATCATGAGATCACATTCGAGGAAGGCGTGGCAAAAAAACAAAGTTAGTGCTCCAAAAGCATTTTCAGAGCATTTTTTTTGTCACGCCTTCCTCGAATGTGATCTCAAGATGAAATTTGCAAGCACTTATCATTGACTTGGAGAAGGCCTATGATAAGATACCGTGGAATGTCATGTGGTGGGCCTTATAGAAACACAAAGTCGCAGCAAAGTACATTACCCTCATTATGGATATGTTCAATAATGCTGTAAAAAGTGTTCGAACAAGTGATGAAGACACTAATGACTTCACAATTACGATAGGACTGCATCAAGGGTCGGGTTTGAGCCCTTATCTTTTTGCCTTGGTGATGAATGAGGCCACAAGGGATGTACAAAGAGATATCCCATGGTCTATACTCTTTGCGGATGAAGTTGGTGCTAGTTGACGATAGTCGAATGGTGCTAAATAGGAAGTTAGAGTTATGAAGACAAACCTTGGAATCGAAATGGTTTATGCTTAGTAGAACTAAAACCGAATACATGATGTGCGGTTTCAGTACTACTAGGCACAAGGAGGAGGAGCTTAATTAGCCTTGATGGGCATCTATTGCCTCATAAGGACGACACCTTTTTATATTTTGGGTCAATGATGCAGAAGGATGGGGGTATTGATGAAGATGTGAACCATGAAATCAAAGCCAGATGGGTGAAGTGGCGCCAAGCTTCTGGAATTCTCGGTGAAAAGAGAGTTCCACAAAAACTAAAAGGCAAGTTCTACTAGAGGACGGTTCGACCCGTAATGTTGTATGACACACAGTGTTGGCCGACTAAAAGACGACATGTTCAACAGTTTGGTGTGGCGGAGATGCATATGTTAAGATGGATGTGTGGCCATACTAGGAAGAACCGAGTCCAGAATGACAACATGTGAGCTAGAGTTGGGGTAGCACCAATTAACGAGAAGCTTATTCAACACCGTCTAAGATGGTTTGGGCATATTCAACGCATGCCTTCAGAAGCTCCAGCGTATAGCGGACGGCCAAAGCATGCGAAGAATGTCAAGAGAGGTCGGGTAGACCGAATTTGAGATGGGAGTAGTCCATAAAGAGATATCTGAAGGATTGGAGTATCACCGAAGAACTATCTATGGACATGGACAGGGGTGCGTAGAAGATTGCCATCCATCTGCCCGTAACATGAGTTGTTCGAAATATCTTATAGGTTTTACCTCTAGCCTACCCCAACTTGTTTGGGACTAAAGGCTTTGTTGTTGTTGTTGTTGTTGTTATTGTTGTTGTTGTTGTCTTCCTCGAACGTGACCCCACGATGAAAATTTGCAAGCACTTAAACTTTTGTCAAAGTTAATCACAAAGAAATCAGATTTTTTTTGAGTTTTTTTTCTATTTTACTGTTCATGCAGGCTCATTTGAGCTACATCTCAAATAGGCCACGTCCAAATGATAGGGCATACTACTCACCATCCGAAGAACAGTGAAAATATAATTAATACTTGTGGTTTAATAAAGAGAACTGGATAATCCAATACAAAGCCAACATACTGCCGATGCAATGCAGGTGATACACAAACCATAATAATAATAGGCAAATATAATAATTAGAGTTTACTCTGGGCTTTTACAGTTAATGAGATGATGATGGATCATGCACTACTAGGAAAAGGCCTACTAATGGCGCACCAGTTTTGCCTGCTAATGGCGCATCACTGGTGCGCCATTAGTAGCACGCCACTAGTAATTTTTACTAATGGCGCACCACTGGTGCGCCATTAGTATCTTGTATACTAATGGCGCACCATCCAGTGCGCCATTAGTATATAACACCATGCGCCATTAGTGTGCCTCCCAGGGGCCATATTTAACCATGTGCTTTGGCACACTAATGGCGCACTGCGGATAGATGCGCCATTAGTATACTTGGCATACTAATGGCGCACTCTGTAGTGATGCGCCATTAGTATGAATATTAGGTTTTATTTTTTTTACTTTTCTGATTTTTGCACATGTTACAAAATATATTATTTGACAGAATATAGACAGCAGCACACAGCAACAGCAGATTCATCGAGTACAATAGAAGATTAGTCTCCGAATACAATTCATCATATTAGTCTCCGAATTCAAAAGACCGAACAAAGATAAAACATTACAAGTCTCGAGACCACGAGTATCGAGTTTGTCGGAAGTAATACTAATCCTAACAAGTCCTACTAATCATCATCATACAACTTCTACTCGTTATTCATAACAAGTCATACGGTCATCATCTTGATAGTCATCGAACCAACCCTACTTAATTGTTCTTAGCACATGATCATCAGTATTAGGCAGGACCTAAATACCCTATTTAAGCTAAAATAGCATAAAACAATATAGACCCTGACTCTCCATTATGGAGAATGGAGAACATCCTGTCTCCAATTCTTGCGCTTCGCTTGCTTTTGCTTCCAAGAACCTCCTTACGACTGTCCATACATTTTTTCCATCCTTCGATTTTCATGTCTCCACTTCTTTTAGAAATCTCGTATGGACAGTTGAGATTCGTAGGACGACATGGCTGTATGTTCAAAACATTAACACTACCTTTCTGATACATCATATGAGGCACACAATTCTCTGGGATTATCTGTTGAAAAACATAGTAATAACTTCATAGTTATCAATGATGTACTAGTTTTAGAAGTATGCAAAAGATGCACAGATGTTGTAATAGTAAAAATCTTACCAGGGTATCTCCATGGTAGTTACCGTAGTTGAACACATGCACTAGTGGCACATATTTACCATAATGTTGAGGAGTTTGTTTGTGGATAATGTAATTCTCAATGTCAGTACAAAATCCGACCAGATGATTTTTCTCCTTGTAAGTTGTTAATTCGGAGCCATCGGTGTAGTGGGTTTTGTCTACCATCTCCCGCACATTCTTTGAACAATAAAAATAAGCTGTCAATGGAAATAAGTTGTCAACTATTTTGAAATAAACAATATAAATTAGCTAATAACTATGTTTGAGAAACTCACATAGCGGTAGAACTGGAGGCGTATCAACAAGGACCCAAATGTCCATATTGTCTTGGTTGATGTCAGGATTACCAAGATCCATGGTGATAAGCATACCCTCATCAAAACCATACATCTTGCAAAATGCTTCCTAATTTTTGCAACCAAAATGGGTTACGCTCTCAGAATTATATAGATTTACTTCAAAGTCCACATCGTGATGAGTCCTTAGGTGAATTTTCTTTGTTTCAGAAATTTCATGGTCTTCAAAATCCATCCTCTCCAAGGCATAGCGTCTTGCATGGCATGGGATAAGCTATACTCGAATTGTAAAAGATGAAAATTACACGTTGAAATAGTTGAAGTCATGCTTAATTATGAAAATAACACTTGTCGTCGTTGTGTACCGTTTCAACTTCGAAGGTCTCCTCGAGCTTAATGCTGAAGCGCCGATCATCGTCCAGGTGAGGCATGTCGCACAGACCTTGATCGTCGTGGCACCAGTCGCACTCCGCCGGGAGACTTTCGTCGTCCGATGATGATGACGACATATCCTACGTTCATAATTCAAAACTACATCATTTAGGGTTTGTTGACACCGAGGCATCCTAAAAGCTATGCTTTTATCATTTAGGGTTTGTCGACGCTGAGGCACCCTAAAAGCCTAAGCTTTCATCATTTAGGTTCTTATCGACACCGAGGCACCCTAAAAGCCAAGGTTTTATCATTTAGGGTTTGTCGACGTCGAGGCACCCTAAAAGCCTAAGCTTTCATCATTTAGGTTTTGTCGATGCCGAGGCACCCTAAAAGCCTAAGCGTACATCATTTAGGTTCTCATCGACACCGAGGCACCCTATAGAAGCGAAGTTAAGTTTTCATCATTTAGGGTTTATCGATGCCGAGGCACCCTAGGTTGGGCGTAATCACTTGGCACTAATCACTTGGCTCTATTGCCACCTATGTTGGGTTTATCATCTAGGGTTTATCGATGCTAACGAGAATTCTAAGTTGGGCCTAATCACTTGGCTCTATTGCCACCTATCGTTTAATGCAGCAAGAATGGCGGGGCAGTTGATCCTACTTAACTAAGTACTAAGATACCCCGGCCCATGCATTAGTCGCAAGTACCCCATATGTCCTATTTTTAGCAAAGTCATGCTAAAATTCACGGAAAATTTCAGCATGACCTTTGCTGAAAATAGGACATATGGAGTACCCGAATTTGCCGGAACAGAAGTTAATGGACATTCCGGCAAACTCAAGGGCCTCTCGGGGTACCTGCAAATTCATTACCCCACCCCCACCCAGCTGCAACCCCACAACACCGCACAATATCATCACGACACGATGGTCGGAGACAAAACCCCCCAATATCATCAAAATACTCCAGTTATGAAGTAAAATTCCTGAAGTGTTCCAGGAGTAGAACCTGAAGTGTAGTTAGTGGCTTCACCTATGTGCATAAAAATCATAAAAATTCAAAATCATTTGAAACCTGATCACTAGTCATAAAAATTCAAAATCATTCAAAATCAAAATCTACTAATTAGTTCGTGTGCTCATCCAGTAGCAACATCTTTCATACATGATCAGTAGTCATGTACCAAAATTTTATTTAAACTGAATTTGCAAATCAACAAGAGCTCTACTAGTTTCAGACTAGATTTACACTAAATACACTAGAGTATTTGACCAGTGGTCATGTGAACTCTTTGAATTTGTAAACACTTCCAGACTTGAGCATTGAGAGTTCACAATTGCAAAAAATGTCCCTTGTTCCTGAACTTGTATTGTACTCCATTCATTCAAGCAGAAAGAAACAATTATTGTTGATACTCATGTGCTTCTTTCCAAATAATTTTATTTATTCAGAGTTTGAGAAATTTTGAACAAAAAAAGAACGCAAGATACAGACTGAATTTGATGTTCAAAAATAACTGATAGTAGCATGCTATGGTACAGATAAAGTTGGGTCATAGTAACACACAGTAACATTTCTGGAATCCAAATTGAAACAATAAATCACAGCTAGCTAGCAACTGAAAATGAAATTGGCACTTTCTCCAAACTCATACATGTCTTCTCTTTTTGTAGCATCAGTGCTCACCTCGATGGATTAACTTAATTTTCTACAAACACCAAGTACTAGGGCACACAAAAGTTCTGAAATTTGTGTGCCTAACTGAATTAACTGAATTTTCAGTAACCGAATAAACTGAATTTTCAAAACTGACAAATATTAATAGGTTGACTATAGCAAATCCAATTTGCATGCTTCACTACATATAATTTACAATAATCCGAGGGGACAAATACAGCACTGGAAAAGTCAATTCAGGTTTATCTGAATTGGCAGCTATAGTGATGCCATTTAAAGCTAGCTAGAGGGAAAAGCCGTTTAAAAAAATCCTCTCATCTCATATGAGGAGTATTAATCCTAAGACTAATAGTTTGTTGTGCAGTACAGCTACAGTGATGCCCTGTCCATTTTGTCCCTCCCCGACTAGATACTAGAGTAGCACTGTGATGCCTTGTTCTTGCTGAACTTTATGACAGTATATACAACAACTTATCCTCTTAAGCCAAAACAACTTTCTAAAAGCCAGATGCAACATGTTGAGCTAATTTTGAGCAGAACTCCTTGAGGAACTAGCAGCAAAAGGTACTGAACTAGCAGCAAGCTTGTGTTATTGCTTACTAAGGTACTGAACTGATCAGAACTTCAGAACAGTGAGCTTTACATACTAATTTCAGAGGGATTTGATCCTAATTTGACCTAAATTCGAGAGGGATTTGACCTTATTTTGCATCTACACTAGCCCCTAATCCATGGCTAGAGCTAGTAGTAGGAACACATGGTAGAGTAATTAGGCAGCCTTGAGGAACCCAAATCCATGGCTGCTAGATCGAATGAAACAAGGAGGGGAGTTGGGGGCACCTTCACCTTGGGTGGCTGAACGACGGCGCCGTGGATTTAGAGGTCTAGGTGGAAGAAGCCCTTGATTGCGGCGACTGTGGTGGCTGGGTGCGCCCCTCCTGCTCCTCCTCCTCGAGCAGGACAAGGTCGGCGGCTACGCAGTGAGGAGAAGGCCCTCCTCTCCTCTCCGGGCGTCGTCCTGGTCGCTTGCCGGCGCGGTCTACCTATAGAGACGATACAAGAAGGGGTCAGGGGTTTGGAATGGAGGGGGGATTACGGGCGGAGGAGGACGGGCGGCGGCGCAGTAGGGGCGGCGGAGGGAGGCGCTGCTGGGCTCCTGTGCCGGCTGCGGGGCAGCGGAGGCTTCAAACGGCTGGGTGCGCCGCGGCGTTGGGCTGGCAGTCGTGGCGGCAGGCGGGGCAGCCAGAGCGGGTGTGGAGCGGGCACGGGGGTCGTTGGAGCGGGCCGGGGGTCGTCGGAGCGGGCGCGACGGGGGAGGGAAGGGGGATCTGGCGAGCGAGAGGGAAGGGGGGATCGGGCGAAGGGGTATCCAGCTAGACACTATAGCAATGGCGCACCACCGTCTGGTGCGCCATTAGTAGGTTTTTTTTTCTGATAGCAATGGCGCACCCTCCTCTGGTGCGCCATTAGTAACTTTTTTTCTGACAGCAATGGCGCACTCTCCTCTGGTGCGCCATTAGTAACATTTTTTTTCATTATTTCTTGTTGCATCTAATAATTTGTTTTTTATCAAATTTGTTACTTTCATGAGGACTAGAACAGAAGATATCATCAAATATCATCAAATTTTTTTTTGAAAATATCATCAAATTTGTTTTTTTATTTTTAATTGAAAATATCATCAAATTTGTTATTTGAAGATATCATCAAATTTCTTATTTGAAAATATCATCAAATTTGTTATTTAAAAATATCTTCAAAAAGTGGGGGAGGGTGCGGGTGTCGGCGGCGGCGGTGGAGCGGGCCGGGGGAAGGTGAGGGGTGTCCGCGGCGGCGGTGGAGCGGTGGAGGGTGCGGTGGGTCGTCGGCGGCGGTGGAGCGGGGGGGGGGGGGGGGGGTCGGCGGCGGCGGTGGAGCGGTGAACTTTTTTTTTTAAATGAAGAGGGGAAAGGAGGCGCGGGTGGGATCGAGATCGAGATGGAGGGGGAATCGAGATCGAGATGGAGGGGGATCGAGATCGAGTGTCCTCATGAATATTCAATATTTTATCATATTGAATACGAAAAAATATCATCAACTTTGAAAAAATATTCATGAATTCAAAAAATGCCCATGAAATTTAAAAATATTCATGATATCAAAAAGTGCAGATGAAATTTAAAAATATTTATGATATCAAAATATATACTAATGGCGCACTTCTACAGGCTGCGCCATTAATAGTTTAAACTATTAATGACGCATTGTGAGGTGGTGCGCCGTTAGTAGTTTTGCAAAAAAAAAGAATAAAAAAAATTCAGTACTGGCGCACTCCATGTCTGGTGCGCCATTACTAGTTTGAACTAGTAATGGCGCACTTCAATAGGATGCGCCATTAGTATGTAAAAATAATAATAAAAAAAATTATCACTAGTGGCGCACCTATTTTTTGATGCACCATTAGTGTCTTCTACACTAATGGCACATCATCAACTGATGCGCCATTAATATATAATAGTGACGCACTACTTTTCTAATGCGCTATTAGTGTCAATTCTATCTATAGCATTTTTCCTAATAGTGATGGACGTACGTATGAGAGGAGTGGCCCATGAGGGTGGCGCGATCATGCCTCACAGCCCGGTCACCACGCCCGCAAAACAGTTTGTGATAACAGAAAAGGCGCGACCTACTTGAAGCAAGACGTGTTGGTTTTCTCTTTTTTATTTTATTTTCATTTTATTTGCTTCTCCATTTTTTCCTTTTTTCTTCATTATTTTATATACATGTATTTTGTTCTTGTCCTGGTTTTTTCCTTTGTTTCTTATTTTTTTTCATTTTCCTTTTCTTTGGTTTATTTAGTTTCTTTTTCGGTTTTCATTTTTTGTTTTTTCTTTTGTTTCTTTTTGTTTTCTATTCTATATTTTATATACATGATCAGCATTTTTTAAATACTTATTTAACATTTTTAAAATACTTGTTTGACATTTTTTATGCATGATCAATGTTCTTTTAAATAGTTGTAAAACATTTTTACATACATGATCAACATTTTTTAAATACTTGTTCAACAGTCTTTCCAATACTTGTTCAACATTTTCCAAAAAATGAAGAATGTTTGTTGGAATATACAATTTTAGTACATTTTACAGTGTAAACAAAACAACAAAAATAAAAATAAAAAAGCTAACAGAAAACATAAAAAAACAATAAAAGAGGCTGAAGGCGAGATATAGGTGCCCCCCATGGCTGTGGTCTAAAATTTACAATATCACAGAGCCTGGTGTCGGGCCCATGGGCTGGCCCATGTCGACAAGTGTAAGTAGGTTGTGTCCAGGCGGGGGGCAGATGCCTCTGTAACCAAGAGAGAGCGTTAGCTTCCTGAGGACGAATAAGTGTACTATGGCTGAACCATTTTCCCCTACCTCTGCTCTATCTTCCTCTTGAATCCCGTCTCTGAAAACTGCTACTCTTGTATCCCAAATTCCTCCTTTGATGGTATTGTCAATAAGATCGTGGCATTTGGTATCTGAGCCACCGATCTACCGGTCAAAATCCCAGAAAAATTCCCCATGTTTTTACCATGACGAAGAATTAGCAAGCTCCGATGCTCACGACCTGGATGGTTGGCATCAAGCAGTGGGTGGACATGGTAGAGACCACCATCATAGACATCGATAAACGTATTGCAAACCTGCTCAAGCTTACCGATGGAACAACCTCGGCATCAACAACCTCCTGAAGATGATGGTGGCTGCGGAAGCAATGATAGCATCCAAGAAGGTGACGGGTCTCTGCTCAAAACTGAAGACCCAAACCACAAAGATCTTGTAGACGGAAGATCGCATGATCAAGGCGCTTAATGAGCTACAAACATGGCAGCCGTCAGTGGACACACAACTCAAGTTGCTCAGTCCTCACTTCAAGGGCTTGGGTCGGCGCCTCTCCTTCCTCTGCTGTGGTCCCACTGATCCCTGGCCCCGATGGGCATCTTCATGAGTGGACTACACAGGGTAATGCACATGGAGAATCCATCACTCTGGAGCATACCTTGGTAGATGGTGATTCCTATTTGTTTTTCACTACATATGAGAAGGGGCCTCCTTCACATTGAGGTCATAGAGAAGCTATGTCCCACCATGATCATCATACTAGGGTAACCGTCCTGATTTTCGCATGCCTAAAACATCTTTTCCAAAGTTTGATGACCAGCAAGCAAAATTTTGGAAAGAACGATGTGAAAAATATTTCCGCATGTTCCATATTCCCTATGATTACAAAGCACCATATGCCACACTTCATTTCACTGGCGATGCAACCCACTTGTTACATTCATAGGAAGCTCAACATGATATTCATAGTTGGGTCGCCCTATGTGTTGTTGTCCACCAGAAATTTGGCAAAGATCAATATTATCAGCATACAATGTAAAGAACATACTTACACACCAAACATGTCAATGTCCGGATAAGTACAAAAATAATTCGTTAGACACTTGCCACAAATTACCAGACATTTAACAGTAGCTAGGCAACAAAGTCCAAAATTAAAATCCACAAAAGAGAGCGCACATGATATCCTAAACAAGATTTCTATTGCTCATTGCACATCGACCACTTTTTTGGCTCGAATGTGAGCACATAACCACAAGACATGATAGAACTGAAGGAAATATGTCCTAAAGTCAATAATAAAGTTGTTATTTATATTTCCTTATATCATGATAAATGTTTATTATCATGCTAGAATTGTATTAACCGAAAACTTAGTACATGTGAATACATAGACAAACAAAGTGTCACTAGTATGCCTCTACTTGACTAACTCGTTGACCAAAGATGGTTAAGTTTCCTAGCCATGGACAAAGAGTTGTCATTTCATAAACGGGATCACATCATTAGAGAATGATGTGATTTGAGTTGACCCATCCGTTAGCTTAGCACGATGATCGTTTAGTTTACTGCTATGGCTTTCTCCATAACTTATACATGTTCCTATGACTATGAGATCATGCAACTTCCAAATACCGGAGGAACACTTAGTGTGCTATCAAATGTCACAACGTAACTAGGTGACTATAAATATGCTCTACAGGTGTCTCCGATGGTGTTTGTTGAGTTGGCATAGATCGAGATTAGGATTTGTCACTCCGAGTATCGGAGAGGTATCTCTGGGCCCTCTCGGTAATGCACATCACTATAAGCCGTGCAAGCAATGTGACTAATGAGTTAGTTGCGGGATGATGCATTACGGAACGAGTAAAGAGACTTGCCGGTAACGATATTGAACTAGGTATTGAGATACCGACGATCGACTCTCGGGCAAGTAACATATCGATGACAAAGGGAACAACGTATGTTGTTATGCGGTTTGACCGATAAATATCTTCGTAGAATATGTGGGAGCCAATATGAACATCAAGGTTCCGCTATTGGTTATTGACCGGAGATGTGTCTCGGTCATGTCTACATAATTCTCGAACCCTAGGGTCCACACGCTTAACGTTCGGTGACGAGTTTATGTGTTTTGATATACCGAAGGTAGTTCGGAGTCCCGGATATGATCACGGACATGACGAGGAGTCTCGAAATGGCCGAGACATAAAGATTGATATATTGGACGATTATACTCCGACATCGGAAGTGTTCTGGTGATTTCGGAGAAAACCGGAGTGCGGAGGGTTACCGGAACCCCCCCCCCCCGGGGGGAAAGATTGGGCCTACATGGGCCATACGGAAGAGGGGAGGCAGCCCACAAGGGGCAGCCGCGCCCCCTCCCTATAGGGAGTCCGAATTTGACTAGGGAGGGGGCACGCCCCCCCCCCCCCCCCGCCTTCCTTCTCCTCTTCCTCTCCTTTCCCTCTTTCCCCTTCTTCTCCTAGTAGGACTAGAAAAGGAGGAATCCTACTCCTACTAGGAGGAGGATTCCTCCTCCCTTGGCACGCCCCTAAGGCCGGCCGGACTCCCCCCTTGCTCCTTTAAATACGGGAGCAGGGGGCACCCTAGGACACACAAGTTGATTGCTTTTAGCCGTGTGTGGTGCCCCCTCCACCGTAATCCACCTTGGTCATATCGTCGTAGTGCTTAGGCAAAGCCCTGCGCCGGTAGCTTCATCATCACCGTCATCACGTTGTACTTCCGTGGGACGTCACCGAGCTGAACATGTGCAGATCGCGGAGGTGCCGTACTTTCGGTGCTAGGATCGGTTGGATCGCGAAGACGTTCGACTACATCAACCGCTTTGTCATAACGCTTCCACTTACGGTCTACGAGGTACGTGGACAACACTCTTCCCTCTCGTTGCTATGCATCACCTAGATAGATATTGCGTGTACGTAGGAATTTTTTTGAAATGACCGCGTTCCTCAACAGTGGCATCCGAGCCAGGCCTATGCGTAGATGTTATATGCACGATTAGAACACAAAGGAGTTGTGGGCGTGGGTATATACATATTGCTTGCCGTCACTTGATGATTCTTGATTCATCGGCATTGTTGTATGAAGCGGCTCAGACCGACATTACGCGTACGCTTACACGAGACTGGTTCTACCGACGTGCTTCGCACATAGGCGGCTAGTGGGTGTCAGTTTCTCCAACTGTAGTTGAATCGGATTCAATGAACGGTGTTCTTTCTGAAGATCAAAAAGCAATCACTATACCGCGTTGTGATTTTTGATGAGTAGGTAAGAACGGTTCTTGCTCAGCCCTTAGCAGCCACGTAAAACTTGCAACAACAAAGTAGAGGACGTCTAACTTCTTTTTGCAAGGCATGTTGTGATGTGATATGGTCAAGACATGATGCTAAATTTTATTATATGTGATGATCATGTTTTGTAACAGAGTTATCGGCAACTGGTAGGAGCCATATGGTCGTCACTTTATTGTATGAAATGCAAACACCAAGTAATTGCTTTACTTTACCACTAAGCGGTAGCGATAGTAGTAGAAGCAATAATTGGCGAGACGACAACGATGCTTCGATGGAGATCAAGGTGTCAAGCCGGTGACGATGGTGATCATGATGGTGCTTTGGAGATGGAGATCAAAGGCACAAGATGATGATGGCCATATCATATCACTTATACTGACTGCATGTGATGTTTATCCTTTATGCATCTTATTTTGCTTAGTTCGGCAGTAGCATTATAAGATGATCTCTGACTAAATTTCAAGGTATAAGTGTTCTCCCTGAGTATGCACCGTTGCTATAGTTCGTCATGCCGAGACACCACGTGATGATCGGGTGTGATAAGCTCTACGTTCACATACAACGGGTGCAAGCCAGTTTTGCACATGCGGAATACTCGGGTTAAACTTGACGAGCCTAGCATATGCAGATATGGCCTCGGAACACTGAGACCAATAGGTCGAGCGTGAATCATATAACAGATATGATCAACATAGTGATGTTCACCATTGAAAACAACTCCATCTCACGTGATGACTGGACATGGTTTAGTTCATATGGATCACGTAATCATTTAGATAATTAGAGGGATGTCTATCTAAGTGGGAGTTCTTAAGTAATTTGATTAATTAAACTTTAATTTATCATGAACTTAGTACCTGATAGTATTTTGCATGTCTATGTTGTTGTAGATAGATGGCCCGTGTTGTTGTTCCGTTGAATTTTAGTGCGTTCCTAGAGAAAGCTAAGTTGAAAGATGATGGTAGCAACTACACGGACTGGGTCCGTAACTTGATGATTATCCTCATTGCTGCACAGAAGAATTACATTCTGGAAGCACCGCTAGGTGACAAACCCGCTGAAGGAGCAATGCCGGATGTTATGAACATCTGGCAGAGCAAAGCTGATGACTACTTGATAGTTCAGTGTGCCATGCTTTACGGCTTAGAACCGGGACTTCAACGACGTTTTGAACGTCATGGAGCATATGAGATCTTCCAGGAGTTGAAGTTAATATTTCAAGCAAATGCCCGGATTGATTGATATGAAGTCTCCAATAAGTTCTACAACTGCAAAATGGAGGAGAATAGTTCTGTCAGTGAATATATACTCAGAATGTCTGGGTACCACAACCACTTGACTCAGCTGGGAGTTAATCTTCCTGATGATAGTGTCATTGACAGAGTTCTTCAATCACTGCCACCATGCTACAAGAGCTTCGCGATGAACTATAATATGTAAGGGATGGATAAGACTATTCCCGAGCTCTTCGCAATGCTAAAGGCTGCGGAGGTAGAAATCAAGAAGGAGCATCAAGTGTTGATGGTCAATAAGACCACTAGTTTCAAGAAAATGGGTAAAGGGAAGAAGGGGAACTTCAAGAAGAACAGCAAACCAGTTGCTGCTCAAGTGAAGAAACCCAAGTCTAGACCTAAACCTGAAATTGAGTGTTTCTACTTCAAAGAGACTGGTCACTGGAAGCGGAACTGCCCCAAGTATTTGGCGGAGAAGAAGGATGGCAAAGTGAAAGGTATATTTGATATACATGTTATTGATGTGTACCTTACGAATGGTTGCAGTAATGCCTGGGTATTTGATACTGGTTCAGTTGCTAACATTTGTAACTCGAAATAGGGGCTACGGATTAAGCGAAGATTGGCTAAGGACAAGGTGACGATGCGCGTGGGAAATTGTTCCAAAGTCGATATGATCGCCGTCGGCACACTACCTCTATATCTACCTTCGGAATTAGTTTTAGACCTAAATAATTGTTATTTGGTGCCAGCGTTGAGCATTAACATTATATCTGGATCTTGTTAGATGCGAGACGGTTATTCATTTAAATCAGTGAATAATGGTTGTCCTATTTATATGAGTAATATCTTTTATGGTCATGCACCCTTGATGAGTGGTCTATTTTTACTAAATCTTGATAGTAGTGATACACATGTTCATAGTATTGAAGCCAAAAGATGCACAATTGATAATGATAGTGCAACTTATTTGTGGCACTACCATTTGGGTCATATTGATGTAAAGCACATGAAGAAACTCCATTCTGATGGACTTCTGGAATCACTTAGTACTTGCGAACCATGCCTCATGGGCAAAATGACTAAAACTCCGTTGTCCGGAATAATGGAGCGAACAAGAGAGTTATTAGAAATCATACATACTGATGTATGTGGTCCAATGAACATTGAGGCTCGCGGCGGATATCGTTATTTTCTTAGCTTCACAGATGATTTGATCAGATATGGGTATATCTACTTGATGACACATAAGTCTGAAATATTTGAAAAGTTCAAAGAATTTCAGAGTGAAGTGGAAAATCATCGTAATAATGAAATTAAGTTTCTACGATCTGATCGTGGAGGTGAATATTTGAGTTATGAGTTTGGTCTTCATTTGAAACAATGCGGAATAGTTTCGCAACTCACGCCACCTGGAACACCACAATGTAATGGTGTGTTCAAATGTCGTAACCGCACTTTGATAGATATGGTGCGATCTATGATGTCTCTCACTGATTTACCGCTATCGTTTTGGGGATATGCTTTAGAGATGGTTGCATTCACGTTAAATAGGACATCATCAAAATCCATTGAGACGACACCTTATGAACTGTGATTTGGCAAGAAACCCAAGTTGTTGTTTCTTAAAGTTTGGAGCTGCGATGCTTATGTTAAAAAGCTTCAACCTGATAAGCTCAAATCCAAATCGGAGAAATGTGTCTTCATAGGATACCCAAAGGAGACAGTAGGGTACACCTTCTCACTGGTAGAAAAAAGGCCCGGTTCAGTCCCGGTTCCAGAACCGGGACTAAAGGCCCTCCACGTAGCCGGTCCACCTTTAGTCCCGGTTGGTAACACCAACCGGTACTAAAGGAAATTTTCTGATTTTTTTTTGAATTTTTTTTGAATTTTTTTTTGTCAAATTTCTGAATTATTTTAACCTCTAATCTCTAATCACCCCTCACTACTCAATTTAATCTCTAATCACCCCTCATCATTCCAAATCATCTCACTTCCCGAATGGTCACCCATCCTCTCACTACTCCAGCCTGAGCACGCTTAACTTCCGGGTTCTATTCTGCCTCGTTTCCAAGTCTGCACTTGTTGTTTTCCTGACAATAGTAAGATGTCAATCCTATTAACCCTCAGGAATTTAGCTTGAGCATGAAGTCACATATTTCACTGTTTGAGTTTAAAACTATTGTTGTAAAAAACAATAATTTTTTAGTAACACTAATATTTCTTGAATAAGTAGTTTGACCATTGTTTGACCACAGTTTGACCATAGTTTGACCAGATTTGACCAAAATTCAAAAAAGGTGAAATAATTATTTAATAACACTAATATTCTTGAATAATTATTTAGTAACACTAATACTTCTTGAATAAGTAGTTTGACCAGATTTACTGAAAATTTAAAAAAACTGAAATTTGAGCATAACTTTTTTTCCTTTTGGAATTTGAGGATTCTAGAAATTTGCAAACAGGCCGTAGGCGGTCTCCATCGGATGTAACTTTTCGAGTAGATGATTTTTCATATAAAAACGTTTTAATCCGAGTTCGTATGCAAAAGTTATGCCCATTTTACAAATTCCAGAGAGATTTTGCAAATAAAGTCAAAATTCATATTTGCAAATTTTCCCAACAACTAGACCACATATCACATGGGAAACTTATTTTCTTTTATTTTTTTGATATTTCCATCATTTTCTTTTATTTTTTTTTAAACTGAAAAGGCGATCCACCGGGGGGGGTATAGTTTGAAAATGGGACCTTTAGTACCGGTTCGTGGCACGAACCGGGACTAAAGGTCTCATCCCCATTAGTCCCGGTTCGTGCCTCAAACCGGGACTAAAGGTCTAATCTTTAGTCCCGGTTTGTGGCACGAACCGGGACCAATGGTTGTGGGCCAGGAGCGAGGCCCAATGGTCCCGGTTCATCCCACCAACCGGGACCAAAAGGTCTAAATGAACCGGGACTAATGCCTTAGCCGCACGAACCGGGACCAATGCTCACATTAGTCCCGGTTCTAGACTGAACCGGGACTAATGGGCTGAGCCGGCCTGGACCATAGCCCTGTTTTCTACTAGTGTCTATCATAGATCCGAAAGCAAGATATTCGTTGCTAAGAATGGATCCTTTCTAGAGAAGGAGTTTCTCTCGAAAGAAGTGAGTGGGAGGAAAGTAGAACTTGATGAGGTAATTGTACCTTCTCCCTTATTGGAAAGTAGTTCATCACTGAAATCAGTTCCAGTGATTCCTACACTAGTAAGTGAGGAAGCAAATGATGATGATCATGAAGCTTCTGATCAAGTTACTACCGAACCTCGTAGATTAACCAAAGTAAGATCCGCACTAGAGTGGTACGGTAAGCCTGTTCTGGAGGACATGTTACTTGACCATGACGAACCTATGAACTATGAGGAAGCGATGATGATCCCAGATTCCGCAAAATGGCTTGAGGCCATGAAATCTGAGATGGGATCCATGTATGAGAACAAAGTGTGGACTTTGGTTAACTTGCCCAGTGATCGGCAGGCCATAAAGAATAAATGGATCTTCAAGAAGAAGACCGACGCTGACGGTAATGTTACTGTCTACAAAGCTCGACTTGTTGCGAAAGGTTTTCGACAAGTTCAAGGAGTTGACGACGATGAGACCTTCTCACCCGTAGCGATGCTTAAGTCCGTCCGAATCATGTTAGCAATTGCCGCATTTTATGATTATGCAATTTGGCAAATGGATGTCAAAACTGCATTCCTTAATGGATATCTTAATGAAGAGTTGTATATGATGCAACCAGAAGGTTTTGTCGATCCAAAAGGTGCTAACAAAGTGTGCAAGCTCCAGCGATCCATTTATGGACTGGTGCAAGCCTCTCGGAGTTGAAATATACGCTTTGATAGTGTGATCAAAGCATATGGTTTTATACAGACTTTTGGAGTAGCCTATATTTACAAGAAAGTGAGTGGGAGCTCTGTAGCATTTCTGATATTATATATGGATGACATATTGTTGATCGGAAATGATAATGAATTTCTGAATAGCACAAAAGGAAACTTGAATAAGAATTTTTCAATGAAAGACATCGGTGAAGCGGCTTATATATTGGGCATCTAGATCTATAGAGATAGATCAAGCCGCTTAATTGGACTTTCACAAAGCACATACCTTGATAAATTTTTGAATAAGTTCAAAATGGATCAAGCAAAGAAAGGGTTCTTGCCTGTGTTACAAGGTGCGAAATTGAGTCACACTGAATGCCCGACCACTTCAGAAGATAGAGAGAAAATGAAAGTCATTCCCTATGCTTCAATCATAGGTTCTATCATGTATGCAATGCTGTGTACCAGACCTGATGTGTGCATTGCTATTAGTTTAGCAGAGATGTACCAAAGTAATCTAGGAGTGGATCACTGGACAACGGTCGAGAACATCCTGAAATACCTGAAAAAGACTAAGGATATGTTTCTCGTTTATGGAGGTGACAAAGAGATCGTCGTAAATGGTTACGTCGATGCAAGCTTTGACACTGATCCGGATGACTCTAAGTCACAAACCGGATACGTATTTTTATTAAATGGTGGAGCTGTCAGTTGGTGCAGTTCCAAGCAGAGCGTCGTGGCGGGATCTACATGTGAAGAGGAGTACATAGCTACTTCGGAAGCAGCAAATGAAGGAGTCTGGATGAAGGAGTTTATATCCAATCTAGGTGTAATACCTAGTGCATCGGGTCCAATGAAAATATTTTCTGACAATACTAGCGCAATTGCCTTTGCAAAGGAATCTAGATTTCACAAAAAAACCAAGCACATCAAGAGACGCTTCAATTCCATCCGCGATGCAGTCAAGGAGGTAGACATAGAGATTTGCAAGATATATACGAATCTGAATGTTGTAGACCCGTTGACTAAGCCTCTCCCACGAGCAAAGCATGATTAGCACCAAGACTCCATGGGTGTTAGAATCATTACAATGTAATCTAGATTATTGACTCTAGTGCAAGTGGGAGACTAAAGGAAATATGCCCTAGAGGCAATAATAAAATTGTTATTTATATTTCCTTATATCATGATAAATGTTTGTTATTCATGCTAGAATTGTATTAACCAGAAACGTAGTACATGTGTGAATACATAGACAAACAGAGTGACACTAGTATGTCTCTACTTGACTAGCTCGTTGATCAAAGATGGTTAAATTTCCTAGCCATGGACAAAGAGTTGTCATTTGATAAACAGGATCACATCATTAGAGAATGATGTGATTGACTTGACCCATCTGTTAGCTTAGCACGATGATCGTTTAGTTTACTGCTATTGCTTTCTCCATAACTTATATATGTTCCTATGACTATGAGATCATGCAACTCTCGAATACCGGAGGAACACTTAGTGTGCTATCAAACGTCACAACGTAACTGGGTGACTATAAAGATGCTCTACAGGTGTCTCCGATGATGTTTGTTTAGTTGGCATAGATCGAGATTATGATTTGTCACTCCGAGTATTGGAGAGGTGTCTCTGGGTCCTCTCAGTAATGCACATCACTATAAGCCTTGCAAGCAATGTGACTAATGAGTTAGTTGCGGGATGATGCATTATGGAACGAGTAAAGAGACTTGCCGGTAATGAGATTGAACTAGGTATTGAGATACCAACGATCGAATCTCGGGAAAGTAACATACCGATGACAAAGGTAACAACGTATGTTGTTATGTGGTTTGACCGATAAAGATCTTCGTAGAATATGTGGGAGCCAATATGAACATCCAGGTTCCGCTATTGTTTATTGACCGGAGATGTGTCTCGGTCATGTCTACATAGTTCTCGAACCCGTAGGGTCCGCACGCTTAACGTTCGGTGACAATCGGTATTATGAGTTTATGTGTTTTGATATACCGAAGTTAGCTTGGAGTCCCTGATATGATCACGGACATGACAAGGAGTCTCGAAATAGTCGAGACATAAAGATTGATATATTGGACGACTATATTCGGACACCGGAAGTGTTCCGGATGATTTCGCAGAAAAGCGGAGTGTCGGAGGGTTACCGGAACCCCCCCCCCCCAAAGATTTAGCCTACATGGGCCATAGGGAAGAGGGGAGGCAGCCCACAAGGGGTAGCCGTGCCCCCTTCCTATAGGGAGTCCGAATTGGATTAGGGACCCCCCCCCCCCCCCCTTCCCTCTCCTCTTCCTCTCCTTTCCCTCTCTCCCCTTCTCCTCCTAGTAGAACTAGGAAAGGAGGAATCCTATTCCTACTAGGAGGAGGATTCATCCTGCCTTGGCGCGTCCTTAGGGCCGGCCTGGCTCCCCCCTTTCTCATTTATATACGGGGGCAGGGGGCACCCTAGGACACACAAGTTGATTGCTTTTAGCCGTGTGTGGTGCCCCTCTCCATCATAATCCACCTCGGTCATATCGTCGTAGTGCTTACGCGAAGCCCTGCGCCGGTAGCTTCATCTTAGCGTCATTACGCCGTCGTGCTGACAAAGCTTTTCCTCGACACTTAGCTGGATCAATAGTTCGTGGGACGTCACCGAGTTGAACTTGTGCAGACCGCGGAGGTGCCGTGGTTTCGGTGCTAGGATCGGTTGGATCGTGAAAACGTTCGACTACATCAACCGCGTTGTCATAACGCTTCCGCTTACGGTCTACGAGGATACGTGGACAACACTCTTCCCTCTCGTTGCTATGCATTACCTAGATAGATGTTGCATGTGCGTAAGATTTTTTTTGAAATTACTGTGTTCCTCAAGAAGAACCACCCAAGTGCTTCGCAGTAGACGGCACCACAAGAAACAATCAAGCTTTAACTTTTCTGACTGACAAAGCATATCAATAATGTGTTAACTAGCGCAATGTGATTATCGCCAAATTAATGTAGCACAACAGATTTTTTATGCTTCAGAAATGGGGTGAATTAAGTGCTCCAGGACATCTGGAAGTAAAGATGAAGTAGAGAATCGAGATGTAAGAAGTATGGGGGGAGGAGGGCGCAGTTCAGGAAGCAAAGTCCGGCCCAGATCGTCGAACCTCGTCCTATACTCCTCACTGCTCTTGCCTGGTCAGATTGTGTGTTCAAGCGCCATGCCATGTACGGCAGGAAGTCGCGAGATTGGGTGTGTGCGAGCCGTAATTTTATTTGATTGGCTTGATGCAAGATGAGAAAAACAGAAGGGATTATTAGGATGAGGCTTCTGTACTTAGGTCAGCCAAATTTATATGATGGGGATAGCAGAATTTGTCCTTTTGAATTATACTAAATTGTTTTGCCATATCAGTGATACATCGGAGAGCGGTGTCTCAGTGATCAATCTTTAGTTTTTGCAACACCTCTAGCTAACTTTTTTCAAATCACCAGATTCCTAATCTCGTTATTTGTATAGTACTGCATGATCAAGCATAATTGTGTTTGCCAATGCTATAACAAGCATAATTTTATTTGGCAATGATATGAGCTGCTAACTCTTTTTTAAGTTTTTACTGTGAATGTTGTTTTGGTAGATATATGAAGCTCATCGAATCGGTAGCTAACATGTGTGTGGACCAATGAGCCATGATTTAGCCCTAGAACTGCAAATGCGGACACTGCAATATGATGATGTGGCCGGTATTTATCATCTGTTTGCGAACTTCTACCGGCTCGGTCTTTAAAAGGTGCCCCTCCTTGTCTGCTCTCACTTCACACATGTCCTCACACACTTTATATCTGACACGGTGTTCATCATCTAGATAGGTTTTCTAATCCTCAAAATTCTAGTGTGAGGTTTTAAAAGTGAATACTTGGGACACGATTTCATCTCGTTCTCAGTCGATAGGAGTAGGAGGCATGCGGAACTTTGTAAAATCGAGTTTGACTGATAGTTGTGCAAGTTCGGCTGAATGATCAATTTCCAATAGGTATATAAGCTTACCAGAACAACCTCGAGCTAACAGCCCTGCACAATGTCACGATCTTTTTCTGGGTGAGACTACTCATGTCCCAACTCCATTTCAAAAATACCATGTCTGGTGAGTGGTAACGAAGCGATGTCGGAAAAGCAAGACGAGAGAAAGTCAAAGAGCGCAAGAGGCACCAGCGTGATCACCATGTCAGTTCGCTAATTTCCTTGTGCCAATTGGCCAAGTGTGTGTAATTTTATATCACACACGGAGAGTTTATCTCGTGACAGCTGTAACACATGAGCATGACAGAACCAAATGACACACTTTTTTTTAGCACACTTTGTTTCTGATATTCGCACGAATGCAAGCCACATGTTGACCACTCCATTATCCTCACCAATTTTTTCCTTTTGGCGGCACACGTTGCAGTGCACATATGGCAGTGGTGACCGTAGCAAGAATGCTGCAGCTCACGTTTCGAGATCGTAGTAGCCAGCCCGAAAAGAAAAAGAATAACAGATAAAAGGAAAAAAAAGTAAAAAAAAAGAACAAACACGGCATTGTCAATGCGCGTATGAAGGAGCTAAGTCAGCTAAAACTACAATTGTTAGCTATCAAGCTGATCCAGGTGACAGTGACGGGCCGTAGCCATTACTTGGTTCATTCACTCTTGGTCCTTTTTACACTATACCAAGAGTTAAATAGCCAGCAATAGGTCAAGAAAGAAAAAGGTCTACAGGTATTGGTGCTCGTCGACAGAGTTGGAACTCTCTGGTCGACCCCACTTGCCTTGGCTGTTTGGCTGTGGTCTGCCCAGGACTTGCCACTTGCTTGCAGTTCTGGCTACCTTGGCGTTGTTAATGATGAAGTCGGAGTCGCTGGCTCGCGGAAGAGTGATAACGATGACATTGAATGGCAATCTAGACGGCGATTTTCTCCTTGACGGTGTGTGGGTTCTTGTGTGGGTAGTCAGTACGCCCGAAGTGTCTTGTATTTGCAGGCGTGTGATGACAATTTTCGCTCGATTTTCTGCTAATTAGCAGGCCAATTCTCCTCTTTCTTTTTAAATGAATTGAGATCCTTCGAACAGACTTAAAAGAAAGTCAAGACTACAAAAAGTTCATCGACTCGGTCTGGTTGTGTTCAGCCCACGAAGAAATGGAAATATTGGAACGGGAAAACAAACCAGGTGATGCTGGGACGTGATATTTTTTTTGCCACTTCTTCTTCGGTACAACCCCCTAAACACATCAACGACAGAGATCTGTTTATACCTCTTTATAATAAAGGGTAGGATGGTTTTTTCAGTTTTTTTTAGGGGATTTTAGTTTTTTTTTAGTTGACGATGATCTTTTTTTGTCCTTCGTATACGACAACCAACCCCCGCTGGACTGGGCCGGGCCCAATGGTGATGGCTGTAGTAAGCGTGCCCCTTCACATGTAAAAATTGAAAAGATATCCAAAACAAGTGGAGCTATTAGGATTCGATCGACAGACCTCTTGCCTCAAGTGTGAGTGGCTCACCAATTAACCTAGCTAATGACTATGCAAAGAAATGACTGTGAAATCTTAAAAACTAACACCAGGGAGCGTGCCTTTTGGGGGCTGTTAAAAATCACAAAAGAAATGAACCAGCTAGGAATCTAACCACAGATCTCTTGCAACAACCGTGAGTGGCATACCATAAGCTGACTAATGTTTGTGCAAAAAGAGGAGAACACATACTTAAGAACTAACACCAATGCAAACATTTGTTGGAAATTCTGAATAAATTTTTACAAATCAAATAATGTTTTAAAAATCAACAGTGTTCGAAAATTTCATTTTTTAGAAGCATGAAATATTTCGAATATTTCGAACGACATTTTTTAAAAGCATGAACAATTCATTTTTTTTTAAAAGAGATATGTTAGTTCAAAATGTTAAGAATATTTTTTTGAACAACATTTTCAATAATTTTAACCAGATATGAGGAGCGTGCAAACTGAAGAAGTAACATTCTGAACAATTTTATGAACACAACTTGAACACTTGCTTTCTTTCTGGCTTATTATGTGGCAAATGTAACTTCGTGAAGTTTTTGGCCAGTTTTTCATGTTTTTTAAAACCGGGCTTTATTCTGGTTTGTTTTCCTCTTTTTTTTTTCTTTTTTTCCTTTTTCCTATTATTTCAAATGTGTGAACCTTTTAAAATAAAACAAATCATAAATTTGTCAAACCCAATACAACAAATCAATATTTCGTTAACCAACTGACTCGGTTTGGTTTTCAGCTTATAATGAAAATCTTTTTGTAGCGCACACGTAAAAGCTACGACACAACTACTAGCGCTTCCCTTGTGTCGTCCCCTAATATCCATGGCCACCTTTATCCTTTGAGCATACCCATGCGATGTGGTACTGAACAAATAAGACCGTTGCCGCTGCATGCTCTGCTTGCCCACAGAAATACTAGTAGTTGCCCTTGGGCCTTGCTCTTATGCTTCTTTTACAAAAATTGTATGCAATTACAAAAATGTTTGTTGTTTTTCCCTTTCTTTTCTGGAGTTGCGAAAAACATTCACGTTCCAACAATTGTTTATGTTTCCATAACAAATTGGAATTATAAAAATGTTCCGGTTTTAAAAAATATTCGCGTTTCAAAGCTGTTCATGGTTTTAAAAAAATGTTTGAGTTTATTATGTATTTGTTCAAAAAATCTGAAAAGTGATTGGGATTCACAAAAAAATCACGTTTTGTTTTAAAAAAAATATTTTGCGTTGGAAGTTTTTAAAAATATTCTGCAATTTTCTTATCCTTAAAGCTTCGCGCTGCAATTAATGCAAAAACGCTGGCTAGGCGAGCTAGTTGTACCACGTTTGTTGAAATCTGAAAGGTCCTGAGTTCGAGCTCTTTGAGGCGTAGTTTTATTTTTGAAGCGCTGCTATAGGCTATATTCATGGGCCGGCCCAATCAGGTGGTCTCCTGTACGTATACGTCCAGCGGGATACCCATTATATATACAGAAGTAAGTACGACTTGTAAAATGACTATATTACTACCTTTTATACGTTTTAGGATGGGGGTTATACCAAAGCGGGTCTCTTTTTTCGCATCTAGGTGACGTGGGGAGAGATGCATTCGTCAGTTTGCATTGAGGCCGCACTAATGACACATGTTCCATCACCACAGTTAGGCCCGTCATCCAGACAGCAAGCTGCTCAAGAATGCTTCTAGTTGCTCGTCCGGTCTATAAAAGCAAGGGGCCTCCTCCCCCCTCTCCCGATCCATCTCTCTAAAGTCTCTATTCTTCTCACGCACATGCACTTCACCAAGAATCTACACCACGTAAGCCAATGATCGTTAAATCTAGACCAGTTCTCTATCTTGTCATTTATCAATTTCAAAACAGCTGCAAGGTTGATGTATTTTCGCTGGCCATCACTTGTAGTTGTAGGAGTAGGAGGCATCAGTAGAATTGCAACCACGTTTTCCCAACCGCCAAAGCTTCCGTTGGTTTCAGCTCGTCGACGCCGCATCTTCATCATCCTCCGAAGGCGATCCTGATGTTGTCCGCCACCTATGCCGTGTCCGTTCTTCTGGATCTGCAGTAAGGGCTACAACGAGAAAAATGATCATTGA
This sequence comes from Triticum urartu, assembly GCF_003073215.2. Taxonomy (NCBI): domain Eukaryota; kingdom Viridiplantae; phylum Streptophyta; class Magnoliopsida; order Poales; family Poaceae; genus Triticum; species Triticum urartu. The sequence continues at coordinate 23,651,255 of NC_053024.1, forward strand.
TCGAATGCGTATCACGGCCTCAGGGCCCAACCTTGGGCCATAGATGTAACAAGAATTGAAGCCCTCGGGATGACATCTGGCAGCAAGGCATCTTGTATCTTTTCTCATATTTCCCCTTCATCTTGTCTGTTGTATTGTTCAGTGGTTGCTCTGCATATAAAGACCCTTTTTGGTTAGAGCATCTACAGACGGACTTGTCAAATAAGGCACCTATAGACCCGTCGACGCACTCACGGGCGTACGCGAGCAGTGACCGGCAATACCTAAATCCGAGCATCCACAACCACGTACCCCATATCCGGCACCCTATATCCATACAAAATTATACAACGTACGTAAATCACCAAATGACCAAAATATACAAGAAGCGGACATATTAACCGATACCAAATGGGCATACACATAACATCACCAAAAGATCACCAAACGAGCATAATTCTAACAGTTGAACGATCCGGCACATTCAAACTAGATACTAAAGCTAGATTATATAAAAGGAGAGAGGGCTGAGCTTCACCACTTCCTCGCCGGTCCTTTGTCCTTACGGTCGCCGGTGCTATTGTAGGCGTCCGTGGCAGGAGGTGGGTTGATGTCGGAGCTATCAGAGTCGGACCCGTTATCGGAGGAGGAATCGGAGATGGCGATGTAGCCCTGCAAGCGTCAGACGATGCGATCATGCTTACGCTTGAGCTTGGCCACCCTTGCCACCTCCGCCGCCTACAACTCAGACTGCTTAATGCTGAGCCGGAGCTACTTTGCGTTGATCCTCCGGAGCCGCCGGGCGCCCGTCTCCATTGTGGTAAGTGACCGACGGTACACCCACTGGAGGAGACACTCCTCCTCGTTGGGCACCTGCATCACACGTCGACGCCTGGCGGACTACGCACCCGTGTCGGACGTGACCCCCATCTCATGTGCCCTCTGCCACTCGCAGCAGGCATGCCTCCAACTCCAGTGTCCGCATCCGTTGCACCCGCGCAGTGGGCACTAGAACCCACTGCTGCCCGTGCAGAGCGGCATCCGAAGGTGAAGGAGGCCGTCGGGCGAGCATCGCCGATTGGGCTTCCCTCGTAGATCCACGCGCGGGGCGGGATTGGCGGGCGCGGCGGCGACGGCCGACAGGTGGCGTCGTACCTGGCCTAGAGCCGCCGCCCATATCGGCCCGCGAGTGCTGCAGCGCGATACGGAGCGCCAGCTCGTGCTCGTCTCTGGAGCTGCCAGCGGAGTGGCTGTCGGTGCTGGACATAGTCGCCGGTGCTCGGGATTGGACAGATTGGGAAAAGGGAAGCGCCGGGGAGCGTACCGTAGCGGAGTGAAGTGAGCCTTGGGTTTGCTCCGAAGGGGGGTTTCGTGGAGTCGGGTTGGGCCAACGGTGGGCCAAACAAATGTGGCGGAGGCGTCGGGCCGCCTTATATTTGTCCTACATTTGGACTTCATATGAGGGGTCCCGATCAGCCTAGCATTTGTTCGTGGTTTCAGAGCTTCGGTTGGCTCGCCTTTTTGTGACCTGTTAGTGATCGGACGAACTGCCCAGACGTTTAAGATGTGTTTGAGTGGTCTAGATGTAGATGCTCTTATGTTGGAAAGTGTGATCAACCTTAGAAAAGAACATATAAATACGAAAGCCATAAATATCGTACGATATGTGCTGCAACGAACTCACGAACAGCCAGCTAACACTACCGAGTAAATATGACCAGATCGGTTAAAAAGATGTTTTCGGTACTAAAAAATGTACTCATTATGGATTTAATATTTCTGTATTTTTGTTGATAATTTCCTATATAGTTGATCAAACTTGAAAAGAAGAGTAATTAACCCTGTTTAGTTAGAATAATGGAGTAACGTCATTTTTTTCAGAAAACTTCCGATTTATTTATCTTCGATCATGGCAGTACAACGAACACCATAAATAATAAAAATTACATCGAGATCCGAAGACCACCTACGGACGACTAAAAGCACTGAAGCGAGCCGAAGACGTGTCGCTGTCATCACCCCTCCCTCGTCGTTCTAAGGCCTCATTGGACCAACGCCGCAGAAGAGAAACCGCCGCCGATGAAGAGTGATATAGATCGGAAGAATCCAAGCTGAAGACACACGAACGTAGATAAACTACGACCATATCCAAGCAAATCCACCAATGACAGATCCACCGGAGACACATCTTCACACGTTCACTGACGATGCTAGACACACCACCAGGATGGGGGCGAGGTGTGGAGAATCTTATTCTATCTTCTGGCCACTGTCGCCTCGTCTTCCCGAGCAGGATAGGAACCCTAACAAAACACGAAAAACACTACTAGGGAAAACCTTATACACAGAATCTTACCAGCAGCGCGGCATAAAAATAGACGCTACTGCTACTTAGCAGTAGCGCGCCTTCGAAGAGCACGCTACTAATACGCAGATAGCAGTAGCACGCTACGTATCCCTAGCACACCAAGCCACTGATTGACTTGTTCTAGGTAAAGAAGTCTAATTTAAGTGCACAAGACTTCGATATCCTCGATGATGGTTCCCCACCTGAACTCAGTAGTATTTTATTATAAGACTACTATGTGGTCATGTTGTCTGGGACAGCGTGTTCACATGCGAGTAGCAGAACCCACTCATGTCTTGGAGCTTGCTATCGTAGTTCATCTCCCGAGAATCTCGCAACATCATCTCGTCGATTTGTGTTGCAACTCTTCTTTTCAGACATGTTGAGTCTGAAGTATCCTATTTCTAACCAGATCGGAATCTCAGGCAGATATGATGGTTGGAACATTCCCACCATTTGCATTTTGTTCCCAGCTTGCACTGCCATTGTGCCAATTTTCCATGGGTTGCCCTTCTTAGCAGTTGCTTCCAGGATCATCTCCAAAGGTGGTCCTACCATGGGTCCCATCCATTTCCGATGATAAGCAAAAATCATCCATTGCGTTGTCTTCAACAAGCTAGTCCACATCATCCATTCTAGTCGATATATGCCATTCTGTCGAACCTCCTTGAACGATTGTTTGTGATTATCTTAAGCTGGCATAAAGAGTTTCAATGATCATTATATCAAAAGTAATTCTTTTTGCCACTTGAGGGAATAATTCTATGAGTCGTCCTCCCTGAGGTGCCCCATTATGGAATCATGGTAATCAACTCCTCGCTACCTTGAAACCTATGCACCATCCTACTCAAGCGTGGGAGTGTTTCCTACAAAATTAAACTTTCATCATTTGTTCTCTCCATCCCTCTTGATGTGTGTTTGTCTCTTAGATCAAGAGATGAATCAACGTCTCATTCCATGAGTTTATCGTGTATCGCTTGATTTTTGAGAAGATCGATTCCTATAGAGTTTCTTTTTGTCATCATCGTGTTGGATGGAGTTCTCAGAGCAAGACGTCGAGGCAAAGGTGATGATCGAATCAACGTTCTTATGAAGTGCAACCTGGATCGTGAAGATTGTGCTAGCTTTGTGTTCCCTCTATCTTCTTACCTCACGTCTTGAATCTCGGGACGAGATTCTTGTTTAGTGGGGGCGAGACAGCCCTAGAATATCTGAGTGTAATAGTTGCATCAGTGAGCATGCATCATGTTTAATTCAAGAAATTGAAATGAGGAATATTCAAAGCCTCATAAATTATTTTAAAAGAAGGGCAAGAACCCTTTAAATTGCATTTAGTGATTCCAAAAATGCCCTAAAATAGTTTTGGAAATTTTGGCAAGGGTTATATACCAAACCAAAATTTTGGAACATTTTTAAGGAATCATTTGGTCTCTGAATTTAAGACAATATTCTATTTGAATTTGAAAATATATTCAAATATATATGGGATATATCTTCAAATGCTCTGCGATAATTTATGTGCCTCTGGAAAAGTCCATGAAGCAACATAAAAATACCCAGAGGATGTTTTGGCATTGTTTGAAATCTGTTTGAATTCAAAACAGTGGCAAAAGATTAAATAAAAAAACAAAACAAAAAGAAATTTAGAAAAGGACAGGAGAGAGAGAAGCCCAGCCACTTACCCGGCTTTACCTGGCGCAGCCCAACTGTAGCCCAATACCGTAGAGGGCCCAGCCCACCTTCCCACCTCGTCGTCTTCCTCGCGCCTTCTGGCAAAGTGCGTGGCACGCGCACAGCCGAGCCGCGGCCACCTCCTGCTAGCCACGCAGCTGCTCCCCCTCGTCCTGCTCCGCCGCCCAGGTTCGCCTCGACCCCTCTGCACCTCTCCCCTCTCTCCTTGGACCTCTTCCCCTCCCCTGGCTCTCCCTCCCGCGCAGCCCGAGAGGAGCCCGTCGCCGCCATCCACCATTTGCGCGGCCACCGGCCTCCACACGCCTCTCCGACGAGCCAAGAAGCTCCACCATCGACCTCTACGCCATCTCCGTTGAGCCACGTGAGTGGACGCACCCTACAGCAGCTTCCCCGACCTTTCTTCCCCGCCCACGGCCGCCGGGTGCCACCGTCCGATTCGCCACCCTCGCCGCCTCCCCGAGGGCTTTGAGCTGCTCTACGACCTCCCTATGAGCGCCCGCTTTGACTCCCCCTCTTCCCCGGCCTCTCCGCGTCCTCTAGGCCCTAGCTGCATGGACGCCGAACTCCGGCCGCCGCCACGAGCTTTGCTCCGGTGAGCTACGGCGTCCCCCCCCCTCCCGTCTGCTCCCCTGGATGCGGGCGAGCGCGCGCTACCTTCTGGTGGCATTTGCGCGCCCAGCCGTCGCCTGTAGCGCAGCCCCGGGGAACATCCGCCGTGTTTCGGGTCGCCGCCAGCTGAACTCCGGTGGCTGGTGACGTGGCACGTCATTAGCCACTGATGACCCTGCTAATTAACCCCCTCTCTCACTGACACGCGGGCCCGACCCTACTAATTAATCTAGGATTAGTGCTAATTAAACCAGGATAATTTAGTTAGTAACTGACATGCGGGACCCACTAGTCAGGTTTGACCTGGGCCGCTCCGTTGACCGCTGACATCAGTGTGATGTCATGCTGACGCAGTAAATCATTTACTAGATTTTGTTTAATTCTAAATAACCAAAAAATCCAGAAAATGATTTGAACTTTGAAAAATCATAGAAATTCAACCGTAACTCCAAATAAGATAATTTATATATGAAAAATTATCAGAACAATTCAAGGAATCCATCTGTACCATTTTCATGCATGTTTGAACAATGTTTGTCCTCTGTTTTGGACAAAACAAATAATGGACAAAACAATTCAAGTTAAACTCACTGTTTAGGATGAAACATGATTAGGGCAAATTTCATAATAGGTTTGGAGTTGGAATTTGATATAGTTTTGAATTCCACGTCAATTAAAATGACTTTCTGTTGCATTAGCCCAAATCAAAGCATATTGCCATGTCATAATCATGCATCATATTGTTGCATTGCATTGATTATATTCTTTCTGTGTTTGCCGGTGATTGTCCCCCCCAGATAGACGTGGTTCCGACGATGTGAACGATGACACCGATGAAGAACTATATTATCTTCAGAAGTGCCAGGCAAGCAAAACCCCCTTGTTCATTCCGATACAAACCCACTCTCTCGCTCCTGCTCTCTTTTACTGCATTAGGACAACAATGGTTCAACTATTACATGCTGCGGTAGCTGAACCCCTTTCCTCTGCATGACCTGTCATTGCCATAGTAAATAGATGAAACCCACTAGCATCAGTAGGAGTTGTTTGAGCCTTGATGTGCCTACTCATTCATGTTTGTCTGTCATGCCTGCTACTGCTTAGAGTTGATTCAGGTCTGATTCATCGGGGATGAATTGGAATGTGGTGAACATGTCCTAATGTTGAGAGATAAGTGTGTGAACACGATTTGGTAAAGGTAGCGGTGAGAAGCCATGTAGGAGTACATGGTGGGTTGTCTCATTGCAGCCGTCCTTAGGAACTGAGTTATGTGTTTGTGATCCATGAACAGTTACTACCACACATCGGGCTCCGGTAACTCGACCCCTCTCGGCTTATTAATCAACTCGATCTCTGTCCAGGAGTTGCAACTAGTTTCTGGTGTTTGTAGGTAGTGTTAGTAGTCTACCAAGTGGCACCCGGTATAGGTGGGCTTGGGACAGACTAGGCACAGTGGCCCGGTGTACCAAGTGGCACCCGGATGGTGGGCTTAGGAACCCTGTACACATCGTTTGGGGCCGTGAGCGACACCCCGGCCGGATCTCCTTGCGGATGGAACCTGAATAGGTGATAAACCTAGACTAGAGACTTGTTGGATAGTGAGGTCGTGGCCGACTCCCTCACCAGGCTTCCGCTTGAAGGTTGCCGAGATACACGACGTGTACATGGTGGTAGGTGGCGAGAGCGTGTGTGAAGAAGTACACCCCCGCAGGGTTATTATTATCTATTCGAATAGCCGGATTCCTCAGATACGGAAACTTGGATCCCTTGCATAGTTCATAGACAGGTGAAAGTGGATACTCTAAAATGCGCAAGATAAGTGTGAGTGCTATGGATGGCGTTCTCGTAGGGAGACGGGAGCGGATCCATAGTGGAGTATTGATATGGTGAATATGTGGACTCGTGTGCGCCACCTCAATAGAGTTACTTGCAGTCGTAGTTCAGGTTAGCCACCGAGTCAAAGCTGGCTTGCTGCAGTTAAACTCCACCAACCCTTTGTTGATACTGATGCATATGTAGTTAGTTCTGATGTAAGTCTTGCTGGGTACATTTGTACTCACGTTTTCTTAATTTATGTTTTGCAGAGAGACTTCAATCTCGCTAGTAGTTCCACGTGGACTTCGACGTTTAGCTTGTTACCTCAGCTACGATCTTGTACCCTTGGGAGGGTCTTGTAGTTAGTTAGGCTTCTGAGCCTTCTTCACTTGTAGTTGTCTGTACTCAGACAAGTTAAGCTTCCACATGTGCTTGTTGCTTGTATGCTCTGTATGTTGGGTCATGAGACCCATGTTTGTAATACTTGGCTCCTCAGAGTCTAATGAATAAATACTTGAGTGGTAGAGTTATGTTGTGATGCCATGTTGTATTTACACATATCAAGCATATTGTGTGTATGATTGAAATGCTTGGTATGTGTGGGATCCGACAACCTAGTTGTTCATCCTTGGTAGCCTCTCTTATGGGGAAATGTAGTCTTGTGCTTCCATGAGCCATAGTAGTCTGCTACAGCCCGGTTCACCGAAGTCCTGCTAGCCCAGCACTACTGCTCCGGAACACTTGACTGGCCGACATGTGATTCACTTCGTTCATGTGTCTGTCCCCTCGGGGAAATGTCACGCGGTGACATCCAGAGTCCTGCCTAGCCTGCTACATCCTGGTTCACCGGAGTCTTGTTAGCCCAGTGCTACAGCCCGGATTCGCACGCTGCTAACCGACATGCTCGATGTTGATTCATGTATGCCTATCCCCGTAAGTTAGTGCCACTTTGGGTTCACGACTAGTCATGTCGGCCCGGGTTCTCTGTCATATGGATGCTAGCGACACTATCATATACGTGAGTCAAAAGGCGCAAACGGTCCCGGGCCATGGTAAGGCGACACCCGTGGGAATGTCGTGCGTGAGGCCGCAAAGTGATATGAGGTGTTACCGGCTAGATCGATGTGACTTAGAATCAGGGTCCTGACATCGCAAAAAATGCGTATTCACACTTGATACAATGTCTTGGTCCATTAAGGAGGTGGTAGCACAGCGAACGAGGCAATCGGACTATATTGCTTTAACACTTTCACTTAGCCATAGGAGTTTGCGGTGGGACTACTATATAGCCCCTAGTATCTCTACGCTTGTCCGAATACGGTGCGCGTACGTACATGACCAGGAAACGACCCTTTGTTAATGTGGAGGAATCCCGAAGATTCCACTAAGTCATCGAGTGGTTGACCAGTCTCGCGCTTTAGCATGACAGTCAGTTTTCAGCTTTCTCTACTTAGGTGCTCATCCGGATGAACGAGGGCACAATCGGTGCTCCCGGTGCCACCTTAGCCGATAGAGCGGAACGTAAGGTAGCAAAACATGGGAGCCGGGCAAACCCAACATTTGACCAAAGACATGATTCGGAGCTGATGCATATAAGGCCAAACTCGCGACGCCGAACACTCCCTAAGGTATTCGGTCTTTATAACATATGTCGGGCTGAACAATGCCCTTAATAATACACCCCTAGTGTCCAGGTACGTGCAATATTCTGACATGGCGAAATGCCAATAACGTCAGCATCCTTCTCAGTTGTACTGAGTATCCGGGGGATGTGAACAACAAGAGACAGTAAAAAAGGTTTACGCAGGGTCTTAATCTGAAAATAAACCTTTGAGTGGGTCCCTGTTGCACGTCTGCGCCTGTGTCTCCGTTGTGCCGTGTCTTGGACGGGTGTAGCATGATTGTCATCTGTAAAAGAGAAGAACTTAGGTGAAAGTTGTCATGCCAAAAAATTGGTTATTCTCGATAAACCATTAAAATTCAAGATAAGTCAAGTTGGGCCGAACTAGCCCTGATTACATGCGGGAAGCCCCTGGTACCGTCTATGAGGGTTTAACCATCAAACCAATCTCAGGTATATCTACTGATGCACCGGACACGTCTAACCATGTCCGCGGTCTTGACGACCTGTCATTTATTCAGGTTGGTGAGGCCGTCTAGTGCTCGGCTATTAAAGCCACCGCAGGTTCCTCCGCGCGTAGAGAACGCTCAATATTTCCACTAACTATGATGGTGCCACATGGACCAGGCATCTTAAGCTTAAGAGAAGCGTAATGTGGTACCGCATTAAAACGAGTGAAAGCTGTTCTTCCGAGTAGTGCTTGATAGCCGCTTCGTAATGGAGCAATGTTGAAGTCTAACTTCTCACTTCGGTAGTTGTCGGCTGAACCGAATACAACCTCTAGTATTAGAGAGCCCGTGGAGCGGGCCTCCGGGCCTGGTATTACTTCCTTGAAGGTAGTATTACTATGGCTGATTTCTTGGTGTGAATGTGGCATGGTAAATCTAGCACATCATTTCCATCTTGATCTTTTACTTTCTTCCACGACCCTTTGGGTTTCCCCTTGAACTTCCCTTGAGTCACGGCCAACGCTTCTCCAGGAGCAGCTAGCTCGGCTTTGCGCTTCTGCTTCCGACTGGAGTTCCCCCCTCCAGTTTCGTGGGCAACCATTTTGTGCTTGCCACTCCGGAGTCGGTCTTCTTCTTCACCATTGGCGTACTTGGTGGCAATCTCCATCATCCGAGTCAGAGTCATATCTCCTGTTCGACCGAATTTCAGATTCAACTTCTGATACTTAACGCCTTCTTTGAAGGCACAAATTTCTTCGTGATCTGACACATTCTCCACTATGTGGTGCAACGTGATCCATCTCTGGATATAATCTCTCAAAGTTTTATTTGGTTTCTGAACGCAACACTGTAATTCTGTCAACCTTGCTGGTCGCTTGCAAGTACCTTCAAATGATCTGACGAATACTCGAGCAAGATCTTCCCAAGTATAAATACTACCAGGAGCTAACTGATTCAGCCACGCCCTGGTCGAGCCCTCTAACATCAAAGGAAGGTGCTTCATGGCCACTTCATCGTTGCCGCCACCGATCTGTACAGCCACTCGGTAATCCTCAAGCCAAGTGTCAGTCTTGGACTCACCAGTGAACTTATTGACTCCAGTCGCCAACCTGAAGTTTGGAGGAATCACTGCGGTCCGTTGACTGACTTGCCCGTTGAGCGGCGAGCCATAGAAAATAAATGGATCTTTAAGAAGAAGACAGACGCGGATGGTAATGTGACCATCTATAAAGCTCGGCTTGTCGCTAAGGGTTATCCACAAGTTCAAGGGGTTGACTACGATGAGACTTTCTCACCGGTAGCGAAGCTAAAGTCCGTCCAAATCATGTTAGCAATTGCCGCATTCTATGATTATGAGATATGGCAAATGGACGTCAAAACGGCATTCCTTAATGGTTTCCTTAAGGAAGAATTGTATATGATGCAGCCAGAAGGTTTTGCCGATCCTAAGAATGCTGACAAGGTGTGCAAGCTCCAACGCTCGATTTATGGGCTGGTGCAAGCATCTCGGAGTTGGAACATTCGCTTTGATGAGATGATCAAAGCGTTTGGGTTCACGCAGACTTATGGAGAAGCCTGCGTTTACAAGAAAGTGAGTGGGAGCTCTGTAGCATTTCTCATATTATATGTAGATGACATACTTTTGATGGGAAATGATATAGAACTCTTGGACAACATTAAGGCCTACTTGAATAAGAGTTTTTCAATGAAGGACCTTGGAGAAGCTGCATATATATTAGGCATCAAGATCTATAGAGATAGATCAAGACGCCTCATAGGTCTTTCACAAAGCACATACCTTGATAAGATATTGAAGAGGTTCAATATGGATCAGTCTAAGAAGGGGTTCTTGCCTGTGTTGCAAGGTGTGAAATTGTGCTCAGCTCAATGTCCGACCACGGCAGAAGATATAGAAGAGATGAGCGTCATCCCCTATGCCTCAGCCATAGGTTCTATTATGTATGCCATGCTGTGTACCAGACCTGATGTAAACCTTGCCGTAAGTTTGGTAGGTAGGTACCAAAGTAATCCCGGCAAGGAACACTGGACAGCGGTCAAGAATATCCTGAAGTACCTGAAAAGGACTAAGGAAATGTTTCTCGTTTATGGAGGTGACGAAGAGCTCGTCGTAAAGGGTTACGTCGACGCTAGCTTCGACACAGATCTGGATGACTCTAAGTCACAAACCGGATACGTGTATATTTTGAATGGTGGGGCAGTAAGCTGGTGCAGTTGCAAGCAGAGCGTCGTGGCGGGATCTACATGTGAAGCGGAGTACATGGCAGCCTCGGAGGCAGCACATGAAGCAATATGGGTGAAGGAGTTCATCACCGACCTAGGAGTCATACCCAATGCATCGGGGCCAATCAAACTCTTCTGTGACAACACTGGAGCTATTGCACTTGCCAAGGAGCCAAGGTTTCACAAGAAGACTAGGCACATCAAGCGTCGCTTCAACTCCATTCGTGAAAATGTTCAAGATGGAGACATAGATATTTGTAAAGTACATACGGACCTGAATGTAGCAGATCCGTTGACTAAACCTCTCCCTAGAGCAAAACATGATCAACACCAGAATTCCATGGGTGTTCGATTCATCACAATGTAACTAGATTATTGACTCTAGTGCAAGTGGGAGACTGTTGGAAATATGCCCTAGAGGCAATAATAAAAGCATTATTATTATATTTCCTTGTTCATGATAATTGTCTTTATTCATGCTATAATTGTGTTATCCAAAAATCGTAATACATGTGTGAATAAATAGACACCAACATGTCCCTAGTAAGCATCTAGTTGACTAGCTCGTTGATCAACACATAGTCATGGTTTCCTGACTATGGACATTGGATGTCATTGATAACGAGATCACATCATTAGGAGAATGATGTGATGGACAAGACCCAATCCTAAACATAGCACAAGATCGTATAGTTCGTTTGCTAGAGTTTTTCCAATGTCAAGTATCCTTTCCTTAGACCATGAGATCGTGTAACTCCCGGATACCATAGGAGTGCTTTGGGTGTACCAAACGTCACAACGTAACTGGGTGACTATAAAGGTATACTACGGGTATCTCCGAAAGTGTCTGTTGGGTTGACACGGATCAAGACTGGGATTTGTCACTCCGTATGACGGAGAGGTATCTCTAGGCCCACTCGGTAATGCATCATCACAATGAGCTCAAAGTGACCAAGTGTCTGGTCACGGGATCATGCATTACGGTACGAGTAAAGTGACTTGCCGGTAACGAGATTGAATGAGGTATTGTGATACCGACGATCGAATCTCGGGTAAGTAACGTACCGATTGACAAAGGGAATTGTATACGGGGTTGCTTGAATCCTCGACATCGTGGTTCATCCGATGAGATCATCGAGGAGCATGTGGGAGCCAACATGGGTATCCAGATCCCGCTGTTGGTTATTGACCGAAGAGCCATCTCGGTCATGTCTACATGTCTCCCGAACCGTAGGGTCTACACACTTAAGGTTCGGTGATGCTAGGGTTGTAGGGATATGAATATGCAGTAACCCGAATGTTGTTCGGAGTCTCGGATGAGATCTCGGACGTCACGAGGAGTTCCGGAATGGTCCGGAGGTAAAGATTTATATATGGGAAGTTATCATACGGTCGCCGGAAAGGTTCGGGGGCATATCGGTATTGTACCGGGGCCATCGGAGGGGTTCCGGGGGTCCACCGGGAGGGGCCACCTCTCCCGGAGGGCCTTATGGGCTGTATGAGGAAGGTATCCAGCCCAAAGTGGGCTGGGGCGCCACTTCCCCCTAGGGCCCATGCGCCTAGGGTGGGGGAAACCCTAAAGGGGGCGCCCCCCTTGCTTGGGGGGCAAGCCCCCTCCCCTTGGCCGCCGCCCCCCTAGGAGATTGCATCTCCTAGGGACGGCGCCCCCCTAGGCCCCCTATATATAGTGGGGGGAGGAAGGGCCTCATACCCTTGCCCCTGGCGCCTCCCTCTCCCCTCCAACACCTCCTCCTCCTCCATAGAGCTCGGCGAAGCCCTGTCGGAGTACTGCATCTCCACCATCACCACGCCGTCGTGCTGCTGCTGGAGCCATCTTCCTCAACCTCTCATTCCCCCTTGCTGGATCAAGAAGGAGGAGACGTCACGCTGGCCGTACGTGTGTTGAACGCGGAGGTGCCGTCCGTTTGGTGCTAGGATCTCCGGTGATTTGGATCACATCGAGTACGACTACCTCATCCCCATTCTTTGAACGCATCCGCTCGCGATCTAGAAAGGTATGTAGATGCATCCAATCACTCGTTGCTAGATGAACTCATAGATGGATCTTGGTGAAACCGTAGGAAAATTTTTGTTTTCTGCAATGTTCCCCAACATGATCATGTTTTGCTCGTGGAAGAGGCTTAGTCAACGGGTCTGCTACATTCAGATCCGTATGTATCTTGCAAATCTCTATGTCTCCTAGCTGGACTAGATCCCGGATGGAACTGAAGCGTCTTTTGATGTGCTTGGTTCTGTTGTGAAATCTGGATTCCTTCGCCAAGGCAATTGCACCAGTATTGTCACAAAAGATTTTCATTGGACCCGATGCACTAGGTATGACACCTAGATCGGATATGAACTCCTTCATCCAGACTCCTTCGTTTGTTGCTTCCAAAGCAGCTATGTACTCCGCTTCACATGTAGATCCCGCCACGACGCTTTGTTTAGAACTGCACCAACTGACAGCTCCACCGTTTAATGTAAACACGTATCCGGTTTGCGATTTAGAATCGTCCGGATCAGTGTCAAAGCTTGCATCAATGTAACCATTTACGATGAGCTCTTTGTCACCTCCATATAAGAGAAACATATCCTTAGTCCTTTTCAGGTACTTCAGGATGTTCTTGACCGCTGTCCAGTGATCCACTCCTGGATTACTTTGGTACCTCCCTGCTAGACTTATAGCAAGGCACACATCAAGTCTGGTACACAGCATCGCATACATGATAGAGCCTATGACTGAAGCATAGGGAACATCTTTCATTTTCTCTCTATCTTCTGCAGTGGTCGGGCATTCAGTCTGACTCAATTTCGCACCTTGTAACACAGGCAAGAACCCTTTCTTTGCTTGATCCATTTTGAACTTATTCAAAACTTTATCAAGGTATGTGCTTTGTGAAAGTCCAATTAAGCGTCTTGATCTATCTCTATAGATCTAGATGCCCAATATATAAGCCGCTTCACCGATGTCTTTCATTGAAAAATTCTTATTCAAGTATCCTTTTATGCTATTCAGAAATTCATTATCATTTCCGATCAACAATATGTCATCCATATATAATATCAGAAATGCTACAGAGCTCCCACTCACTTTCTTGTAAATACAGGCTTCTCCGAAAGTCTGTATAAAACCAAATGCTTTGATCACACTATGAAAGCGTTTATTCCAACTCCGAGAGGCTTGCACCAGTCCATAGATGGATCGCTGGAGCTTGCACACTTTGTTAGTTCCCTTTGGATCGACAAAACCTTCTGGTTGCATCATATACAACTCTTCTTCCAGAAACCCATTCAGGAATGCAGTTTTGACATCCATCTGCCAAATTTCATAATCATAAAATGCGGCAATTGCTAACATGACTCGGACAGACTTAAGCATCGCTATGGGTGAGAAGGTCTCATCGTAGTCAATCCCTTGAACTTGCCGAAAGCCTTTTGCAACAAGTCGAGCTTTGTAGATAGTAATATTACCGTCAGCGTCAGTCTTCTTCTTGAAGATCCATTTATTCTCAATCGCTTGCCGATCATCGGGCAAGTCAACCAAAGTCCACACTTTCTTCACATACATGGATCCCATCTCAGATTTCATGGCTTCAAGCCATTTTGCGGAATCTGGGCTCACCATCGCTTCTTCATAGTTTGTAGGTTCATCATGATCTAGTAGCATGACTTCCAGAACAGGATTACCGTACCACTCTGGTGCGGATCTCACTCTGGTTGATCGACGAGGTTCAATAGTATCTTGTTCTGAAGTTTCATGATCATTATCATTAGCTTCCTCACTTCTTGGTGTAGGTGTCACAGAAACAGGTTTTTGTGATGCATTACTCTCCAACAAGGGAGTAGGTACAGTTACCTCGTCAAGTTCTACTTTCCTCCCACTCACTTCTTTCGAGAGAAACTCCTTCTCCAGAAAGTTTCCGAACTTAGCAACAAAAGTCTTGCCTTCGGATCTGTGATAGAAGGTGTATCCAATAGTCTCCTTTGGATATCCTATGAAGACACATTTCTCCGATTTGGGTTCGAGCTTATCAGGTTGAAGTTTTTTCACATAAGCATCGCAGCCCCAAACTTTCAGAAACGACAACTTTGGTTTCTTGCCAAACCATAGTTCATAAGGCGTCGTCTCAACGGGTTTTGATGGTGCCCTATTTAACGTGAATGCGGCCGTCTCTAAAGCATAACCCCAAAACGATAGCGGTAAATCAGTAAGAGACATCATAGATCGTACCATATCTAGTAAAGTACGATTACGACGTTCGGACACACCATTACGCTGTGGTGTTCCGGGTGGCGTGAGTTGCGAAACTATTCCGCATTGTTTCAAATGTACACCAAACTAGTAACTCAAATATTCTCCTCCACGATCAGATCGTAGAAACTTTATTTTCTTGTTACGATGATTTTCAACTTCACTCTGAAATTCTTTGAACTTTTCAAATGTTTCAGACTTGTGTTTCATTAAGTAGACATACCCATATCTGCTTAAGTCATCTGTGAAGGTAAGAAAATAACGATATCCGCCACGAGCCTCAATATTCATCGGACCACATACATTTGTATGTATGATTTCCAACAAATCTGTTGCTCTCTCCATAGTACCAGAGAACGGCGTTTTAGTCATCTTGCCCATAAGGCACGGTTCGCAAGTACCAAGTGATTCATAATCAAGTGGTTCCAAAAGTCCATCAGTATGGAGTTTCTTCATGCGCTTTACACCGATATGACCTAAACGGCAGTGCCACAAATAAGTTGCACTATCATTATCAACTCTGCATCTTTTGGCTTCAACATTATGAATATGTGTGTCACTACTATCGAGATTCAATAAGAATAGACCATTCTTCAATGGTGCATGACCATAAAAGATATTACTCATATAAATAGAACAACCATTATTCTCTGATTTAAATGAATAACCGTCTCGCATCAAACAAGATCCAGATATAATGTTCATGCTTAACGCTGGCACCAAATAACAATTATTTAGATGTAGAGGTAGCGTGCCGACCGCGATCACATCGACTTTGGAACCATTTCCCACGCGCATCGTCACCTCATCCTTAGCCAATCTTCGCTTAATCTGTAGTCCCTGTTTCGAGTTGCAAATATTAGCAACAGAACCAGTATCAAATACCCAGGTGCTACTGTGAGCATTAGTAAGGTACACATCAATAACATGTATTTCACATATAACTTTTTCACCTTGCCATCCTTCTTATCCGCCAAATACTTGGGGCAGTTCCGCTTCCAGTGACCAGTCTGCTTGCAGTAGAAGCACTCAGTTTCAGGCTTAGGTCCAGACTTGGGTTTCTTCTCTTGAGAAGCAACTTGCTTGCTGTTCTTCTTGAAGTTCCCTTTCTTCTTCCCTTTGCCCTTTTTCTTGAAACTAGTGGTCTTGTTGACCATCAACACTTGATGCTCCTTCTTGATTTCTATCTCCGCAGCTTTCAGCATCGCGAAGAGCTCGGGAATAGTCTTATTCATCCCTTGCATATTATAGTTCATCACGAAGCTCTTGTAGCTTGGTGGAAGTGATTGGAGAATTCTGTCAATGACGCTATCATCTGGAAGATTAACTCCCAGTTCAATCAAGTGATTACAATACCCAGACATCTTGAGCATATGCTCACTGACAGAACTGTCCTCCTCCATCTTGCAGCTATAGAACTTATTGGAGACTTCATCTCTCAATCCGGGCATTTGCTTGAAATATTAACTTCAACTCCTAAAACATCTCATATGCCCCATGACGTTCAAAACGTCGTTGAAGTCCCGGTTCTAAGCCGTAAAGCATGGCACATTGAAGTATCGAGTAGTCATCAGCTTTGCTCTGCCAGACGTTCATAACATCTGGTGTTGCTCCAGTAGCAGGCCTGGCACCCAGTGGTGCTTCCAGGACGTAATTCTTCTGTGCAGCAATGAGGATAATCCTCAAGTTACGGACCCAGTCCGTGTAATTGCTACCATTATCTTTCAACTTTGCTTTCTCAAGGAACGCATTAAAATTCAACGGAACAACAGCACGGGCCATCTATCTACAATCAAACATACATAAGCAAGATACTTATCAGGTACTAAGTTCATGATAAATTTAGGTTCAATTAATCATATTACTTAAGAACTCCCACTTAGATAGATATCCCTCTAATCCTCTAAGTGATTACGTGATCCAAATTAACTAAACCATGTCCGATCATCACGTGAGATGGAGTAGTTTCGTTGGTGAACATCACTATGTTGATCATATCTACTATATGATTCACGCTCGACCTTTCGGTCTCCGTGTTCCGAGGCCATATCTGTATATGCTTGGCTCGTCAAGTATAACCTGAGTATTCCGCGTGTGCAACTGTTTTGCACCCGCTATATTTGAACGTAGAGCCTATCACACCCGATCATCACGTGGTGTCTCAGCACGAAGAACTTTTGCAACGGTGCATACTCAGGGAGAACACTTCTTGATAATTTAGTGAGAGATCATCTTATAATGCTACCGTCAATCAAAGCAAGATAAGATGCATAAAAGATAAACATCACATGCAATCAATATAAGTGATATGATATGGCCATCATCATCTTGTGCTTGTGATCTCCATCTCCGAAGCACCATCGTGATCACCATCGTCACCGGCGTGACACCTTGATCTCCATCATAGTATCGTTGTCGTCTTGCCAATCTTATGCTTCCATGACTATCGCTACCGCTTAGTGATAAAGTAAAGCATTACAGCGCGATTGCATTGCATACATAAAGCGACAACCATATGGCTCCTGCCAGTTGCCGATAACTTGGTTACAAAACATGATCATCTCATACAATAAAATTTAGCATCATGTCTTGACCATATCACATCACAACATGCCCTGCAAAAACAAGTTAGACGTCCTCTACTTTGTTGTTGCAAGTTTTTACGTGGCTGCTACGGGCTTAAGCAAGAACCAATCTTACCTACGCATCAAAACCACAACGATAGTTTGTCAAGTTGGTGCTGTTTTAACCTTCGCAAGGATCGGGCGTAGCCACACTCAGTTCAACTAAAGTTGGAGAAACTGTCACCCGCAAGCCACCTATGTGCAAAGCACGTCGGGAGAACCGGTCTTGCGTAAGCGTACGCGTAATGTCGGTCCGGGCCGCTTTGTCCAACAATACCGCCGATCCAAAGTATGACATGTTGGTAAGCAGTATGACTTATATCGCCCACAACTCACTTGTGTTCCACTCGTGCATATAACATCAACACATAAAACCTAGGCTCTGATACCACTGTTGGGGAACGTAGGAATTTCAAAAAATTTCCTATGCACACGCAAGATCATGGTGATGCATAGCAACAAGAGGGGAGAGTGTTGTCTACGTACCCTCGTAGACCGATAGCGGAAGCGTTATGACAACGCGGTTGATGTAGTCGTACGTCTTCACGGCCCGACCAATCAAGCACCGAAACTACGGCACCTCCGAGTTCTAGCACACGTTTAGCTCGATGACGATCCCCGGACTCCGATCCAGCAAAGTGTCGGGGAAGAGTTCCGTCAGCACGACGGCGTTGTGACGATCTTGATGTTCTACCGTCGCAGGGCTTCGCCTAAGCACCGCTACAATATTATCGAGGATTATGGTGGAAGGGGGAACCACACACGGCTAAGAATATGATCACGTGGATCAACTTGTGTCTCTAGGGGGTGCCCCTGCCTCCGTATATAAAGGCTCAAAAGGGGGGGGGGGCGGCCGGCCAAGAGGAGGCACGCCAGGAGGAGTCCTACTCCCCCCGGGAGTAGGACTCCCCCCTTTCCTCGTTGGAATAGGATTCGTTGAGGGGGGAAAGAGGAGAGAGAGGAGGAAGGGGGCCGGCCCCCTCTCCTTGTCCTATTCGGACCAAGGGGGGGAGAGGCGCGCGGCCCATCTCTGGCCACCTCTCCTCTCTTCCACTAAGGCCCATATACCTCCCGGGGGGTTCCGGTAACCTCCTGGTACTCCGGTAAAATCCCGATTTCACCCGGAACACTTCCGATATCCAAACATAGGCTTCCAATATATCAATCTTTATGTCTCGACCATTTAGAGACTCCTCGTCATGTCCGTGATCACATCCGGGACTCCGAACTCCTTCGGTACATCAAAACTCATAAACTCATAATATAACTGTCATCGAAACCTTAAGCGTGCGGACCCTACGGGTTCGAGAACAATGTAGACATGACCGAGACTCGTCTCCGGTCACTAACCAATAGCAGAACCTGGATGCTCATATTGGCTCCTACATATTCTACGAAGATCTTTATCAGCCAGACCGCATAACAACATACGTTGTTCCCTTTGTCATCGGTATGTTACTTGCCCGAGATTCGATCGTCGGTATCCAATACCTAGTTCAATCTCGTTACCGACAAGTCTCTTTACTCGTTCCGTAATACATCATCCCGCAACTAACTCATTAGTTGCAATGCTTGCAAGGCTTAAGTGATGTGCATTACCGAGAGGGCCCAGAGATACCTCTCCGACGATCGGAGTGACAAATCCTAATCTCGAAATATGCCAACCCAACATGTACCTTTGGAGACACCTGTAGAGCACCTTTATAATCACCCAGTTACGTTGTGACGTTTGGTAGAACACAAAGTGTTCCTCCGGCACACGGAAGTTGCATAATCTCATAGTCATAGGAACATGTATAAGTCATGAAGAAAGCAATAGCAACATACTATACGATCGGGTGCTAAGCTAATGAAATGGGTCATGTCAACCAGATCATTCAACTAATGATGTGATCCCGTTAATCAAATGACAACTCTTTGTCCATGGTTAGGAAACATAACCATCTTTGATTAACGAGCTAGTCAAGTAGAGGCATACTAGTGACACTCTGTTTGTCTATGTATTCACACATGTATTATGTTTCTGGTTAATACAATTCTAGCATGAATAATAAACGTTTATCATGATAAAAGGAAATAAATAATAACTTTATTATTGCCTCTAGGGCATATTTCCTTCATGGGCACTCGACGACGATCATCGTGATCGAGTCGGTGATCATACTGCTCACGGTTTTTGTATTGATCTCGTCGGTCTCCACGTCTCTCACGCCTCGGGGGCGATCTTGGGCTGTGAGCCGACTCGACTGTGTCTGCAACCATGGATATGCTCTGAATCCTATTCCACGACTGAGATACTACTATATTGTGCTCTCCAGCGGCTCAGAGCAAGGCACGGATCTGCACCAAACCTCGACCAGCTTCTTACTGGGAAGGTTGAGTTGACTTCGCTATTCGGGCTGCAGCTGCGAGATTCTGGATTGGAGTTCGGTATACCTGAGTCGGAGGTGGGAAAAGTTGACGTCGACTGGATTCGGGAGCACGCTGCCGAGCACGCTCGTCGAGTGCGCGCTGGAGGTTCTCCAGTCGAGTGCGCTCAACCAAGTTGGCCAGGCGCGCCGCCTCCAAGGCATGGGCCTCAGGGGTTTCTCCAACGATGGGAGTGTGAAGTGCATCCATGTTCCGGCGGAGAAGTTCTTCCCTCCTCTGCGAAGAGAGGGTGAGGGAGTCCTGGATTAGGGGGTGTTCGGATAGCCGAACTATACCTTCAGCCGGACTTCTGGACTATGAAGATACAAGATTGAAGACTCCGTCCTGTGTCCGGAAGGGACTTTCCTTGGTGTGGAAGGCAAGCTTGGCGATACGGATGTTCATATCTCCTACCATTGTAACCGACTCTATGTAACCCTAACCCTCTCCGGTCTCTATATAAACCCGAGGGTTTTAGTCCGTAGGACAACATACACATCAACAATCATACCATAGGCTAGCTTCTAGGGTTTAGCCTCTCTGATCTCATGGTAGATCTGCTCTTGTACTACCCATATCATCAATATTAATCAAGCAGGACGTAGGGTTTTACCTCCATCGAGAGGGCCCGAACCTGGGTAAAACTTCGTGTCCCTTGCCTCCTGTTACCATCCAGCCTAGACGCATAGTTCGGGACCCCCTACCTGAGATCCGCCGGTTTTGACACCGACATTGTTGCTTTCATTGAGAGTTCCTCTGTGCCGTCACCGCCAGGCCCGATGGCTCCTACGATCATCAATGGCGATGCAGACCAGGGTGAGACCTTCCTCCCCGGACAGATCTTTGTCTTTGGCGGCTTCGCACTGCGGGCCAATTCACTTGGCCATCTAGAGGAGATCGAAAGCTACGCCCCTGGCCGTCAGGTCAGATTCGGAAATTTAAACTACACGGCTGACATCCGCGGGGACTTGATCTTCGGCGGATTCGAACCACCGCCAAGCGCGCCACACTGTCACGACGAGCATGATCTAGCTCTGCCGCCGAACAGTGCCCTGGAGGCCGCACCCGCATCAGCTCCGACCCTTAGTTCGGAGCCAATCGTGCCGATCGAGGATGGGAGGTTGGACGCCACCTCGGGGGTTGTGATCCCAATGGCGGTTGAGCCGAACACCAGCCCCGTACTCTGCGAGACTCGTGACTCCACGGAGCCGGATTCTTTTCCGTACTCCAAACCCTCCGCGCCCCTGCCGATCGAATCCGATTGGGCGCCGATCATGGAGTTCACGGCCGCGGACGTCTTTCAGCACTCGCCTTTTGGCGATATCCTGAAGTCACTGAAGTCTCTCTCTTTATCAGGAGAGCCCTGGCCGGACTACGGTCAGCAAGGTTGGGGTACGGACGATGAAGAAATTCAAAACCCACCCACCCCCACTTTGTAGCCACTGTCGACGACTTAACCGACATGCTCGACTTCGACTCCGAAGACATCGACGGTATGGACGCCGATGAAGGAGATGATGAAGAACCAGCGCCTACTAGGCCCTGGAAAGCCACCTCATCATATGACATATACATGGTGGACACCCCAAAAGAGGGAGAGGGCGAAGGAACAGCGGAGGATGACCCCTCCAAGAAACAGCCCAATCGCCGGCGTCAGCGGCACCGCTCAAAATCCCGCCAACACAAAAACGGTGATTCCAGCACAGAAGATAATAATACTCCGGAGAGTGCCGACGAAAACCCCCTCCAGCAAGGATTAGGACAGGAGGATGGAGAAACCAGCCCTCATGAGAGAGCGGCAGACAGAGAGGTCAAGGCCGATAGTTATATGCCTCCCTCCGAAGACGAGGCAAGCCTCGACGACGACGAATTCGTCATGCCAGAGGATCATGTTGAGCAAAAGCATTTCCAATGCAGGCTTATGGCCATGGCAAGAAGCCTCAAGAAAAAACAGCAACAGCTCCGAGCTGATCAAGATTTGCTGGTTGACAGATGGACCGAAGTCCTTGCGGCCGAAGAGCATAAACTCGAACGCCCCTCCAAGAGTTGCCCAAAGCGCAGGTTGCTACTCCAATTAGAGGAGGAAGCACTTGATGCGGCCGAACGGCCACCTCGTGGCCGCGACAGAGAGACCTCCCGGCCCTCCACTCAAGCCGCACCCCGTACCAAGGCACGGGAATATGCGCCGGACTTACGAGACATGTTGGAGGACAAGGCAAGGCAAACACGATCGATCTATGGATCGCGTGGGCACCCCACGGCTCGAGACGGTAACCGTCACGCCGGCCACAAATTCGGCAGGGCCGAACACAGTAGACAAAACTCATTGGAGCTACGTCATGATATCGCCCAATACAGAGGCGCCGCACACCCACTATGCTTTAGAGACGAAATAATGGATCATCAAATCCCCGAGGGTTTCAAACCCGTAAACATCGAATCATAGGATGGCACAACAGACCCTGCGGTATGGATCGAGGATTATCTCCTTCATATCCACATGACCCCGCGACGATGATTTTCACGCCATCAAATACCTCCCACTCAAGCTTAAAGGACCAGCTCGGCATTGGATCAACAGCTTCCCAACAGGATCAATCAGTTGTTGGGAGGACCTGGAAGCCGCATTCCTCGACAATTTCCAGGGCACTTATGTGCGACCCCCAGACGCCGATGACCTAAGTCACGTAATCCAGCAGCCGGAGGAATCGGCCAGACAATTCTGGACACGGTTCCTAACAAAGAAAAATCAAATAGTCGACTGTCCGGACGCTGAGGCCCTAGCATCCTTCAAGCACAATATTCGTGACGAGTGGCTAGCCCGGCACCTCGGACAGGAAAAGCCGAAATCTATGGCAGCACTCACGACACTCATGACCCGCTTTTGCGCGGGAGAAGACAGCTGGCTCGCTCGTAGCAACAATATGACCAAGAACCCTGGTAGTTCGGACATCAGGGACATTATTGGCAGGTCGCGTCGCAACAAGCAAAAGCGCCGCATTAACGGCAACAATGCTGAGGATACGGCAGTTAATGCCGGATTCAGAGGCTCTAAATCCGGTCAGCGGAAGAAGCCATTCAAAAGGAATCCTAGGGGCCCGTCCAGCTTGGACCGAATACTCGACCGCTTGTGCCAAATACATGGCACCGCCGAAAAGCCGGCCAATCACACCAACAGGGATTGTTCGGTCTTCAAGCAGGCAGGCAAGTTAAGCGCCGACAATGAAGACAAGGGGCTGCATAGCGATGACGACGAGGAGCCCCGGCCGCCGAACAACAATGGACAGAAGGGTTTTCCCCCACAAGTGCGGACGGTGAACATGATATACGCCACCCACGTCCCCAAAAGGGAGCAGAAGCGCGCGTTAAGGGACGTATACGCGGTAGAGCCAGTCGCCCCAAAGTTCAACCCATGGTCCTCCTGCCTGATCACAATTGATCGAAGAGACCATCCCACTAGCATCCATCATGGCGGATTTGCCGCATTGGTTCTAGACCCAATTATTGACGGATTTCATCTCACTAGAGTCCTCATGGACGGCGCACTACAAGAAAATCTACGTGCAGAGACGTTCAATTCCATAGCTAGAGACGTGTTATTTCATCTCTAGGAAACCATAGAGTCGACATAGTAAAGCGTCTTTGAAGCGTCTTCTCACGGACCGTCTCAAAACATCTAGAGACGCCGGCAAAGCGGCTGTACATGGCATGAGACGCTATATTGGGATGTTCAAAATCGTCTCTAGATATATAAAGACGTTATATTAGATGCGCTCATATCACGTCTCTACTCACAAACGGACGTTTCATTCGTTATGGGCCCAATGCTTATACGCGCTACATAGAGACGCTATATTCGTCTCTAAATATACATAAGCTTCTTTGTAACTATGGAATATTTTACTTTGAATAGTATTTGATTTATTTTGAATTTGTATTTCATAATTTCATATTCAGTTACTATCACGCCACATATGCATGTGCAGAATGATCATCAAATATAATTACATAATGGCATCCGCCCATATCACCATTTGCATTCACAAGCAACAAATATCATCATATAAAGGCATCCACCCATATCACCAATTGCATTCACAAGTATCCCATTCGTACAATTAGCATACTTAGTAAAAAATCCAATGTACTAGTTAGTAGGAACAAACATCTTGAGTTCACAACTGAATCAAATTAGACATTCATATGAAAGATGCAAATAATTAAGAAATTATACTGAAAACTAGAACTAAGTTTTCCTATGAAGCTAAAATCTATACATAATCTATAATATTTGTTCACTTAAAGACTAGATCTTCTTTCTGTAGTTCCTCCTGGCTCCTGGAATGCACTCCTTTTCTAAATCTTCAGCTACCCTGAAAAAAGAAAGATAACATAGAAACTTTCAGAACATAAGCTTTCAGTCTAGTGTAAGAAGAAATGCTGAACTGCCAGGTGATTCTTCAACTTTGTTGTCTGATTCATGTGGGAGGTCACTGCCAACTACTCTTCCTTTCAGATCAACCTAAAACAAGAATATGATAATAATATATTAATTCTGGTACTTTTATCTTTGTAGAAAGAGATGTGGCTAAGATACCAACTTCATCACTTCCCTCAGTTACAAAGTCATTTCTCCAATCCTCTCCAGGGAATTTTTGCTTCAGGAACGAACTCATCATAGCCATCTCATATGTCATGTTTTCTACATTATCACCTAGTGCCCGTAGTGCAAACTAAACATTTTCTCCTTTATAAGAATACCGAACAAAAGTCAGTCCCTGAGAGACTTTATTTTGCTCCAATACTTATCACCATAATACCCTCAAAGTTTTTCACTTCTTCCCCATGCACACTTTTAAATACTTCTCTATTATCTTCCCATGAAAGGCTCCCATTGTTATCTTTTGTTTTCTTTCTTCCAGTTTCTCCTGCTGTTGAAATAAATATAAACATCTCATTATACTAAGTATTAAATTAAAACCTTTACTTTAATCACAAGTAGAAGTATACCATCACTTTCTTCGTAAGAAATCATTAATTTTCTGGAGGGCCTTGTAAATTTTCTTCATATGCTTGTACACTATCAACAGCCTGCACTGGGATGTTCAGGCTTCGAAGCCGTCTTGGTACCCTTGACATAAAATCTTTTCCACAAGAATGATAAAATCATATGTTAATCAACAAGCTAATGACAGGTAATGTGTCCATAGAAATGCATGTCAAGGTCACACATTGCACTACATCATCTCATAAACAACTCAGATTTTGGCATTCGTACAACAAGCAGAACATATGATTTTTTTTCCTCCCAAAGTTTCCAAACAGAATGGCATGAATCCTGGTACTGTTGTGCTTCCATGCAGAAAAAATTCTAAAACACTAGAAACTCCACATATGTGTATTATCATTGCTAATTAGGTTTTGTTGTTGCGGACTGCATCTCCTAATTTGTTGATTTTTGTTTTAATTCTACCAGAATTAGCAGTTCACTGTTCACTTTACTTTGGTACATGAATTTTAGCTATAGCCTCATTTCTGCTGCAGATAAGTGTTGAAAATACAAGAGGTATGCGTACTCATTACTATTAATTTTTGTATAGACTTTGCACACTATATTAGGATGAGAAGTAAGATAAGCTTGCTACTGCCGGAAGTGGAGGAGCTGCCGCAGGAGTTTTGCCTGGTTTGGAGCGACTCGAGATAGCAAGTGAAACGAAGAAGCCATGTTGTGAGCATTGATCCGGAATGGCGGCGGTGCATAAAAACTTGAGAACTTGACTGACAATAAACGACCAATGGAAAACTACAGACACCACAATTTCATGCACTAGTAGTGCGTTTCTATGTCCAAATACTTAAGTGAAGTTCTATTTGTTACTGGATTAACTTAAGTTCTTAACAACCCAATGGAGGACAATGGAAATTCCTAGAGTCAGAGCAAAGCTACTGAAGCACATTGCAGTTTAGATCTTCAATGGCATCCGTGTGGAGACTGACGGTATTAACTCAAGTTCTTAACAAGTGAAAAGGAGGACAATGGAAATTCTTGGAGTTAGAGCAAAGCTACTGAAGCACATTGCAGTTTAGGTATTCAATTCCATGGGTGTGGAGACTGATGGCAAACTGACTTGGAGAACTATTGTGATCTGTACTTTTGGCTTGTTTCCCGTTATTTCTTTTGCAAGGCTGATTGTGATCTGTATTAAGTGATTTCCGGACACCTGTAGGGAGGTGACTAGGTGTTGTGTTTGGTCAATAATGAAGCAAGAAATCTTTAGATGGCTTGGGTTATTTAGTACTACACTGGCAGGTGTCATTTTCATCACAAAGAATGTCTTGGGATAGCAAATAACTTAAGAGCATTAGCACTTTGTTACAGCATTTTGAAAGTCCACAAAATGTTTTGTAAATAGTCTACAAAATATAGTTTAGCCAGTACAAAACACTATTTGGATGTTCATGCCAGGTAACTACAGATTGTTTTCATAAATTTACAGCTTACACCTCTATCATAAGCCCACCGAGGAAGCAGTATCATGTAGCTTACTTTGAAAAGGAATCACTGAGTCATTTATATTCTCAAATGGAAAGATTATGGGACCAAATGGATCAAACTTGTGGAGATGATTTCTGATTCATCAACGGTTAACCATATGGATCGACCTGATGAAAATTACTTCTAATCACAATTTTCAATTTGTCCGAGCAATAAGCATGTGAACTATATACCATTCTGAATAAAGAAATGTAATTCATTTTCAATTAAATTAAACATCAGTCCAGTTTTTGTAAATTCAAAATTCTTATGTAAAGGATTATCTCCAGATGTAACCCCTTTCTGGATGATGGATTTTAATTCGTGTCTTTTCTTGACCGTCGGTAATGAAAATTCAGAAAATTCATGGTAAAAACTTGCTGTTATGTCTGTGAGGGTAACATACACCACTTGTTCTACTTTCAGTTTTACTATATTTAATTTTATTAGACCAAATAGCTGATGACATATTTTACCATGTCGGGACTGATTTCGAGGCAAGCAAACAATAAACCAAACACTTACAATGCATTGCGACTACCAGCGGAAGTAAGGAGACGGAGGTGGCCACTTACAGTATTGAACTTAGGAAAGAGAACCAATAGGAATATAGGCTTGAGATGAATTAATTAAGGAGGCCACTTTGAATGATTTAATGGTAAAAACCATACAGGATATGGGATTCAAGGGATTACCTACTGAGGTGCCGAAGGCTGACGATGCTGGATGGAGGCGAGATGCAGGGAGGTATAGCGACGGAACATGCCGCGGAGCTTTGGGTGAAGGATGTAATCGGCCTGGATGCATCTTGATGACGGTGATAACGACGTGGGGAGGAGCACGTTGTTGTTGGCGACGGTGAGGAGTGAGGACGATGGACGCCGACGGGGCTCCAACTACTGAGATTGATGATGGAGGAGAACAGAAGTCAGCGGCCGACGGAGCTAGCGGCCGAGGGCACCGCTTCTAGCTGAGACAGCCACCGCGTGGGGTGCGTGAATGGGCGGCGCGCGGTGGGCGATGCCGCCGTAGATTGGAATCAAGAGGTTGGAGAAACGGGGAGGTGGGGAGGTGGGGGATGGCGGCGTGGGAAAATTATCCGGGCATATATTGGAGCGCATAAAAAATCTGACGCGGGAAGTATTAGGCGGTAAAGAAAATAATTTGGAGCGCCAAATTTGTTAAGATAAAATTGTGTAGGAATGCCAAATTTGATTAACAAAAATAATTCAGAAGCCGAAATTAACCATTTATGAATAAATAGTAGTTTCAAGGTTTTGTTTTACCGGATCAATCTGTATTCATTTTCTTTTTTAAAATGGATCAAACTTCATTCAATAATACACATATTCAATGTATAAAGTTGATGCAGTGATAGATCAAGGGGTGGAGTCATTGTTTCAAACAGTAAGAGCATCTCTAGCAGACCCCGTATAATACCGACCCGCATAACGCGTTTACAATTCGAGGAGATCTGTTTTGCGGGGAAAATCATGCGCCGCAGAATAGACCCTGTATATGAAACTGTATAATTTTAAAAAAACTTCCACAGAAAAAATTGCAACCACACTGATCATTCATAGTTAATCACAACATACTACATAGATCATACATACTACATATATACTACATTCTACCACTAGGAGGCGGGTCTGCGGGCTCGCGACGGCTACAAAAATGGACGAGCTCGCGGCAGCGACGCCGACGCGGTGGAGGGGCTCAGTCGTCGGTCAGTCTTCCTCATCGGAGTTGACGAGGTCGAGGTACATATTCTTCTGCTCCTCGCGGACGCGCCGCCACTCATCGTCCTTGTCCTTCACGGCGAGGTTGGCCACGATCGCCTGCTTGAAAAGGAGCTCTTGGATCTCCTCGTCCTGGTGGCGGCGCTCCTCCTCCTCTTTGCAAGCTTCATGCGATAATCGCGGCCATGACCTTCTCAACATCGTCACTGACGTAATCTTCGGGACCAATGACACCTCGGCGCGGGATCTCCTCCGGTTCCCGCTTGACGGCGACGAGCTCGCCCTCCTCCGGCTCCCTCTTCACAGGGAGAAGTACTGCGCCGGAAGCCCCCCCTCCCCGCGCTGGAGGTAAGCCATGCTGCAGAGGAAGAGCCCGCGGCCGAGGAGGGCGTCCTCCCGTGTCGGCAGTTGTACTCCTCCTTCTCGCGACGGAGGAGCCTTGCCAGCGGCTGGAGGCCTTGGTTGTTCCACTTCCTGGCCGTGTGCTTCCACGAGCCGTCCGCGCGGACACACCGCTCGCGCTCGGGGTCGTCGCCCCTGCCGAAGCTGCGGCAGAGCTCCACATACCTCCCCACATGGCGGCGGCTGGAGGCAAAACTGGGCTCACCGGCAAAGGGAGTGGGGAATCACGGGGAAAAGTGGGCGGCGGCGAGGGGATAAGGTTTCGACCCGTATCTGCCCGGCAAACCCGTAGTTATACGGCGTCAGGGGTAAGGTTTACGGGCTGGACGAGTATACGGGCTCTGTTCTGGCCTCGCCGGAATTATGCAGGTTCACGCGTTATACGAGGGGAAATCCTATACGCCGCTTACAGCGTCAAACCGTCGACGCTTTGCACGGGGAGGTGCGAGCGAGCGATCGACCGGGCCGGCCCATTTATAGCGCGAAGCAGCTTTTCACGAAAATCGTTTCCGGGTTTTGGGAAACTTCTAGAATTTCCTAGCTGGTTCTTCCTGGTTTTAGGAACCTTCTAGCAGGTTCACTGAACCGGTTTTCTGGTTTCTTTTTTGTTTTTGTTTTTTTTTCATTTTTTTGTTTATTTTTCTTCGTTCTTTTTTCTTTTCTTTCACTTTTCTGTTTCTTTTTTTTCCTTTTCCATTTCATTTTTATATTTCAATATTTTAGTTTCTTTTTTAGTGTTAATGTTTCAAAAAGTGTTTGGAAACCTAAAAACCTTTGTGCTTTTAAAAAAGTTCAACTTTTAGAAAATGTTCGTGTTTTCGAAAAATTGTTCATATTAAAAAATGTTCGCGAGTTTCACAAAATGTTTCCTTTTTCAAAAAATGTTCAGAATATTTTTGTTCAATTTTCGAAATTTTAAGTAATAACTAGGATTTCAAAAAATGTTCCTGTTTTCAAAAGTTGTGTAAAAATTTCAAAAAATGTTCTCTTTTTCTAATTTTTGTTTATGTATTAAAAAATTGTTCGCATTTCTAATTTGTTTGGGATTTTCAAAATTGTTATCCATTTAGAAATTTTTTCAAAATATTCAAAATATGTTCATGATTTTAGAAATTGTTCCAATTTTGAAATTTTGTTCAAATCTTTTGACAAATGCGAACAATTTTTGAATAATATATGCGGCATTTTGAAAACATTTCGTGGTTTTTTCTGAATTTGGATTAGAAAAATTGTTTACATTTTTTTCAGAAAAAATACTTGGAATATCAAAAAAATATGCGGCATTTCGAGTCGGTAGAAAATTTCAAGAAATGTTTCTAAATTGTTTTTCCAAAATCAGAACCCTGCTGTGCGTTCTTCTAGAATTTAGCGCCTTAATTCTTAGAAGCAGCTGTGTGGTGTATTGGCAAGCTGGTCGCGATCAGTACTCTGTTATGAGCGAGATTGTGGGATCGAAACATGGTGTCTTGTCGTTTTTCCGTGGTTTTTTAGGTCGTGCGCAATACAGAAAATAGAAACGGATTTTTGAAGGAGCTGCATATCTCTGGGGTGATTTTTTTTTAACATAGTAGGAGAATATCACAGAGGTAATATAATATGGAGTACATTAGATAGGAGAATGTTACACACCGGATAATTAACGTTACAATAAAATAAAGAAGTATGATTATTCAAAATTTAGTACAACTATTTTTAATAGCTACTATCCAAATTTATAAAATATATTATTCAAACTTTGCTTCATTCTAAGATAAGAATAGAGCCGCACACTAAAACGTCTCACAATTCTTCTCTAAGTTAATTAAAATTATATACTTTTTCTGAAAAGTCTAATTATAAAGAATATTCTGTGGCGCTTTATTAACGTCTTAAGAAGCGTCTTTAGGTCGCCGGTGTTCATGGGCGTAGAGACGAATAAAATAGCGTCTCAGAAAAAGCGACCATACATGGTGTTTTTGTTGTAGTGGCGGCAGCAGCCTGAACCTGCTTTACCAGGATACAGTGCGAAAAATGGGCATCGATCCCTCGAGGATTAAGCCCACCAAAACGACCTTTAAAGGCGTAATACCAGGTGTAGAGGCCAACTGCACAGGCTCAGTCACACTTGAAGTGGTCTTCGGATCCCTGGATAATTTCCGAAGCGAGGAATTGATCTTCGACATAGTCCCATTCCACAGTGGCTATCATGCACTGCTCGGACGAACCGCATTCACCAAATTCAATGCGGTACTGCACTACGCATACCTTAAGCTCAAGATGTCAGGCCCTCGTGGAGTAATTACGATCAATGGAAACACCGAACGCTCCCTCCGAACGGAGGAGCACACGACGGCCCTTGCAGCGGAAGTACAAAGCAGCCTCTCCACGCAGTTCTCCAGTCCGGCCATTAAACGTCCGAACACCGTCAAGCGCGCCCGGAGTAACCTACAACAAGACCGCCTGGCACGTTCCGAGCAGGCGTAGCAATACAGCCCCCACCCCAACCCTAGCAAAAAGGAGACGCCTGTACTTCGCGTACATAATTACGCTCTAGAAATACCATGGGCATATGGGGAGGGGCACCATCACGGCACGCCCAAAACACGGCTTAAACCGCACCAGGGGCTGCCGATTTTTTACTTTTCTCTTACTTCCAGGACTCTACTCTCCGGAAGGCCTGTTCGGCAGTTCAATTGCCGCACAAACGACACAAGAACCAGGGAAGCAGACAAGCCATGCCGCATTACGGAAATCCCAGGTGGTCTCTATCACGAGCAATATACCTATTTTGCATACTATTCCGCAGCTTGCCCTTGGAGTAGACATGTTAAATAGTCCAACTTTTTGTTTATCGCATTACTTGTATCATTCTGCTTTGATCGCAGCTATTTTTAATATACAATGCATAGCTTTTGTCTATTTTTTGCATTATCTTTTTATAAATAAATGTTCCTTAACGACATGTTGCACCCGTACAACTTGGTACGGCCAAAATATGCCAGGGGCTTTTAGCACCCCTCAATATGGTGTGAGAAGTCCGAACACTTTCACAAGTGCGGCACCCCGAACTTATAGCACTATATGCATCGGCTCCGAATCATATCTTGGGTCAATAGTTGGGTTTGCCCGGCTCCTATGTTTTGGTGCCTTACGTTCCGCTATACCGGCTAAGGTAGCACTAGGAAAACCACTGCGATTGTGCCCTGGTTGAGCTGGGCCGAGCACCTCAGTGGAGAAAGCTAAAACTGACTGTCATGATGAAGCGAGAACTGGTTGCTATTCGAGAGGTTTTTTCGAGTCCCTAAAGAATTATGCCCCTTATGGCGAGGAGCCGGCTCTGTCCGGCCAAGGCGTGGATAGCGCCCCGAACTCGGTCTTCCGAATACTAGGGGCTTCGCCGAAATTTAAAATTACAGAATTCTATGGCTAAGTGAGAGTGTTCACACATTATAGTCCGATTTCCTCGTTCGTTGGGCTGAGCGCCTCCCTCGAAGGACCCAAATATGGGAAAAAAGAGCGCCCAGGTTTATCGCCGAACACCCCAGCACTAGCGGCAAGGGGGCAGAAGCCGACGACTCGCCATCTCTCAGTATTGATAAACAGCCGCACAGAAGGTAGTATTTTAAATTCAAGAAGCATTGCTCAGCGCATATGAACATGTTTTCAGCACACAGGACAAACACGAGCGAGTTTTACTCAAAAATTACATCCCTAGTACATTCATCCGCCACAAGGCGGGCACCCTTCAGAACATCCTTATAGTAATTTTCAGGCTTGCGATGCTCTTTCCCTGCTAGTGGCCCGTCCTTCACAAGCTTCTCCGCATCCAGCCTGCCCCAGTGCACCTTAGCACGGGCAAAAGCCCTACGGGCACCTTAAATACAGACGGAGCGCTTGCTGACTTCGAGCCTTGGACAGGCCTCCACCAGCCGCCGCACCAGCCCGAAATAGCTCCCAGGCAGAGCCTCTCGAGGCCACAGCCGAACTAGGAGGCCCTTCATGGCCTATTCGGCCGCCTTGTGGAGCTCGACCAGTTGCTTCAGCTGGTCGCTCAGGGGCACGGGGTGTCCGGCCTCAGCATACTGAGACCAGAACACCTTCTCTGTCGAGCTGCCCTCCTCGACTCGATAGAATGCGGCGGCATCGGATACACTCCGGGGAAGAGCTGCAAATGCCCCTGGAGAGCTCCGGATTCAAGTAAGTATCAAGTAACTCACGTTTATGTGTTTACTTTGCATAAAGAATGCCTTACCCGCCGCTATCTTCTTCACCTCATCCAACTCCTGGAGGGTCTTCTGGGATTCGGCCTTGGCAGATTTGGCATTTTCAAAAGCCACTGCAAGCTCGGACGCTTGCGCCTTCGAGTCACGCTCCAAACACTCATGTTTTTCCATGAGAGCCTGGAGCTCTTACCGCACCTTGCCAACCTCGGCCTCATACTTCTCCCGCTCGGTGCGCTCCGAGGCCGAATTCTTCTCGGCCTCATCCAGCGCTTGCTTAAGGGTCGCCACCTCAGACGTGGCCCCTACAATAGCCACGATAATCCTGTTATTTTTTGCAATTTCACCTTTTTATATATATATATTTTTAACAATGTATTTCTTACCTTCATTGTCCTCGAGCTGCTTCTTGGCACGCTCGAGCTCTTGCTCGGACCTTTCGAGGTCCTGCTTCAGCGTGTCCAGTTCCGCAGTCAGTGCGGCGGACGCAAGCAGGGTAGCCTGCACATGCATATTGACTCATTTTTGTTAGACTCTTGCGAATTCTATTTGATCCTCTATTCGGCTTTTCCTTCCCGAATGTCAAACAGAGCATCAGGGCTACCGTCTATGCGGTACTATTATTTACACTTTCTTTACTTACCTCGAAGCCTGTCAAAGGGCTAGTACAAGCTTCAGTCAGTCTGTTTTTTGCGGACTGAACCTTCTGGACCACCGCACTCATAATAGCGCGGTGCTCCTCGTTGATGGAGGCGCCTTGGAGCGCCTCCAGCATATTGTCCGGCGCCTCCGGTTGGACGGAGGCCGCCGGCACGGTGGACTTGCTCCTCATGGAAGGAGGTCCCCCGCCGGACTACGGACCCTTTGTAGGTTCCGGAGCGGTGTCCGGCCTAGAGCCGGACTTGGAGCCCTAGGGGGTTTCATCCCCTTCACTCCTAGAGTCCGGGAGGTCGCCTTGCGGTGCCTCCGGGACCACCTCCTCCCTGCTTGGAACCTGTTGGGACAACACCTCGGTGTCGTCCATAGGGTGGGGGGAGGAAGCCGTCGGAAGCGAGTTCACATCTGACGAGTCCAGTGAGCCGCTCGACGACGCGTCGAGCCGGTCTTTGGGTGGGCTGCATAAGCATATTCGACATAAGGGAAAGCTGTGCAATAAACGAATACTATGAATTACTCCGGTATCCGGATACTTACGATTTTGCCAGGGGCTTGGCCCTGGGCTGCCACTCATCTCCGCCGTCGTCGGCGTCGGCGGAGTAGTCCGGAGGAAGGGTTTTTCCCTTCTTGGACCCTCCGACCTCCTCAGAGAGGGCGGCCTTCCTTTTCTTCTCTCCTACCGCTGGAGGGGGAGAGGTTTCTTCTTCTTCCTCCTCGTCTTCGCGAGAGGAAGGCGCTTCGGGACCGTCGGATGATGAATCCGACACCTCCTGGGGCCGGGCGCTCTTTCGAGTGCCCGTGGCCCTTTTTGTGGCCTTCTTCTCCGGCCCCACATAGGGCGCCGGAACCAGCAGCCTCGCCAAGCAAGCGTCCGCTGGGCCTTCGGGCAAAGGGGCCAGACAGTTGATCTGTCCGGACGTCACCTGCCAATCCTGTCAGAGGAAAGGGAGCTTAGATCCCACATAGAGTCAAACTATGGAAAGCTGATACCCTGTAAAAGGAAAAAACAGCTTACCGCGAGCGCGTGATGCTGCGCGCTGAATCCCCGATCCTCGGTAGCGGATGCGGGAGCCTCGGCGCCCTTGAAAAGCGTCCTCCAGGCATCTTCGTACGTCGTGTCGAAGAGCCTGTTTAGAGTTTGATGCTGCGCCGGGTTGAACTCCCACAGATTGAAGGCCCGTCGTTGACACGGGAGGATCAGGCGGATGAGCATAACCTGGACTACGTTGACAAGCTTGAGCTTCTTGTCCACCAGGGTTTGGATGCATGTTTGGAGTCCAGTCAGCTCTCCTTTTTTACCCCAAGATAGGCATGTCTCTACCAGGAGGTGAGCCGCGTAGGGGGCCGGATCGAAACTCAGGGGGTGTGACCCATTCGGCGTCGCACGGCTCGGTGACGTAAAACCACCATGATTGCCACCCCTTCAGGGTCTCCACAAAGGAGCCCTCGAGCCATAGGACGTTGGCCATCTTGCCAACCATGGCACCGCCGCACTCCGCCTGGCTGCCGCGCACCACATTTGGCTTGACGTTGAAAGTCTTAAGCCATAGGCCGAAATGGGGACGGATGCGGAGGAACGCCTCGCACACGACGATGAACGCCGAGATGTTGAGGACGAAGTTTGGGGCCAGATCGTGGAAATCCAAGCCGTAGTAGAACATGAGCCCTCGGACAAATGGATGCAGAGGGAAGCCCAGTCCACGGAGGAAATGGGGGAAGAATACCACCCTCTCATGGGGCCTAGGAGTGGGGATGAGCTGCCCCTTTTCAGGAAGCCGGTGCGTGATGTCGCTAGCCAGATATCCGGCCTTCCTCAGCTTTTTGATGCGTCCCTCCGTGACGGAGGAGACCATCCACTTGCCTCCCGCTCCGTACATGACTGGAGAAGGTTGAGGTAGTAGTGCGGACTTGGGCGCTAGAGCTCGAGTGCGCAAGAATGGATGGGCAAAGGAGGAAGAAGGCATGGGTGAAAAGGTGGATCCTTATCCCCTTATATGGGTGGACGCGACTACATGTCCCCACCAGCCTGGTAAAACTTGCTTATCTCCAAGCGCCGTAATCAAAGGCGCGGTTGGGTTACCCATGCCCGTATTGATGAGAATCCCGGAATAAGGGGGCACGATCTCTGCTTTGACAAGACGTGCCAAGGAAGCCGCCTCGCATAACGCGCTGAGGTGGGATAATTAAACGACTCGGATAAAGGCTTGGCCGTGGTGTGTCGCACCATGGAATATGTCAGCAGATTAGATTTGTGTAAATATTATTCTCTCCATGGCAATATGTGGAAAACTTATTTTGCAGAACCGGACACCATCTTTGTGTTTAAAATCTTCTATGAAGTATTTGGAGGAGGAACCCGCCTTGCAATGCCGAAGACAATTTGCGCGCCGGACTCGTCGTCATTGAAGCCTGGTTCAGGGGCTACTGAGGGAGTCCTGGATTAGGGGGTGTTCGGATAGCCGAACTATACCTTCAGCCGGACTCCTAGACTATGAAGATACAAGATTGAAGACTCCGTCCCGTGTCCGGAAGGGACTTTCCTTGGCGTGGAAGGCAAGCTTGGGGATAAGGATGTTCAGATCTCCTACTATTGTAACCAACTCTATGTAACCCTAACCCTCTCCGGTGTCTATATAAACCGGAGGGTTTTAGTCCGTAGGACAACATACACATCAACAATCATACCATAGGCTAGCTTCTAGGGTTTAGCTTCTCTGATCTCGTGGTAGATCTACTCTTGTACTACCCATATCATCAATATTAATTAAGCAGGACGTAGGGTTTTACCTCCATCGACAGGGCCCGAACCTGGGTAAAACTTCGTGTCCCTTGCCTCGTGTCACCATCCGGCCTAGACGCACAGTTCGGGACCCCCTACCCGAGATCCGCCGGTTTTGACACCGACAGAGGGGTTCGGGTCGGTACTCTTCGTGGACACGCAACGGATCACCGCCACCATCGCCTCTGTCCTCGCTGGTGAAGCCAGGTGGACTATGTGGTCCATTGACCATCAAAACTTCCGCCGTGGGGTCGCTGCTGTCGCACTCTGATGCAGTCTCTACGGAGCCAGTCGACAGGTCGAACAGGCCGTAGAGAGTTTGGTCGGGCTCGATTGTCGCGACCTGGGGGGTGGCCCATTGGCGAGCCACCGCATGCCTCACCCGCTGCTGAAGCCTCGACCGACCGGAACGTTTGCCCCGGTGGGCTGCAGGGAGGGAGGTTGACACGGGAGCCGACTGATACTGAGTCGACAACTGCCGTAGGAGGACGCCACATACGCACGCGCGATAGTGCGTTGCCCCGCGAACGGGGAGCGCCTCGACGTCGAGTGGCGCTTCCTGGAGCCAAGCGGAGTCGTCGGTGATGAATACGAGCGCACCGAGACGGATCTCATGGCCCTTGGCCAAACCTCCGCCTGAAACCATGTTGATGGGGATCAGAAAAATCATAACTTCTCCAACAAGTCGCTAATACACCTGCCCCACGGTGGGCGCCAACTGTCGTGGTTCTAAGTCTGACAGTAGAATGGGGGGTAGGAATGTAGAGGCAAGATCTTAGCTATGGAGGAGTTGTACACACGAGTTTTACGAGTTCAGGCCATTCTTGGAGGAAGTAACAACCCTACGTCTCGGAGCCCGGAGGCGATCGACTAGATTATATGCGTGTGTGTTACAGGGGGTGCGAACCCTTGTCCCTGAGGAGGGGGCTTATATAGAGTTCGCCAGACCCCTCCCGCCCTCAGTTACAAAAGGTTTAAGGTACATAAAGACGAGGACGTTACTGGTAACGCCTGCAATAAAGATACATAATGACCATTAAAGGTATGACTTAATTCCCGACCGTTGCAGAGTGGAGTGGCTCTAGATCTTCTGGTAGTCGAGTGATTGCCCATACGGCCGAGTGTCTTCAAGACTGTCGAGTGGAACATAACTTCATGGTCCAGTGGATAATGTTTTTTCTTCGAATGCTTCTAGTTCTTTTTAGAGATGTCCTTGGGGAGGGTATCTTGGACAGATCCATGACCCTACCCTAAGTACATAGCTTCATCACCGACGGCCTTGCTGTAGATTGCGGTAGCCACCAAAAGATTTTCGTGAGGGTTTCTCTCTTCGGATCTGATGGTTGCCTACGACGATGAGATGCAAGCTATGGACAATGACTTGACACAGAGGTTATGGTTGTGCGGCGGCAGTGGTCGGTTCTCTTGTCCATCGCGGAAAAGTGGTGGCGATAATACATGATTGATTTTGATGGTGATGAGTACCTGGTCTCAAGCTCCGGGGTGAAAACCTAGGTTTGACCCGAGTTGGTTATACCTGGGAATGACGATGTTTTTTTACATTGTTACCTTGTTGAAGGCATTGCTCGGATATGCTTCGATTGGTTCTTCAGAATCTGACTTTGGTGGTTGGATCCAGTGACGATGGTGTTTGAGCGTCGCTCCTTTCCTGAAGGCGTTGCTGTTGAAGAACCTCGTTGTCATTGTGGTGTCATGAGATGGTTGGTGCGGATATGGCCGTTGTTGTAGATTGTCGAGAGAGGATTTGATCATTTTGGTTTTTTTATCGCTTAGGCACACCTTTGGTCTTATATGACTTTGCTATTTGCCGGCGTCTTTTTATTGTGTGTGTTGTGTTTGCTGTGTGCATCCTAACTATGCAGAGGCCGGGTGTGTGCTCATTGTGTTTGTATCCTCTTGATGCTTCATTTTGAGTCAATGAAGTCCACCCTTTATCGAAAAAAATGATTGAAGAGAGCAGGCCGCGCTCGAGGAGAAGAAATTGAAGATCGCCGCCAATGTGGAGGATGCCAGGATGTTGACATATAGATGATAGCGTTGGATGGCATCCCCCTGCACCTGTGTCGGCGGACTGGTTCGCCCCTATGTGTGGACGGATGCGGAATGAAAATTACGGGACGCCATTGGAGATGCCCTTAAGATGTAAGATAGCATAATTTGAAACCTAGAAATTACACGTTAAAAGCATGGAGCAGATAGTACAGGAAATATTAATCCTATACTTTTTTAATTTACTCCAACAGGAAGTATATATAAGGGCTTCCAACAGGAAGTACTCTCTCTCTCTCTCTCCAAAAATGTAAGACAAATTTTGGTGTAGATTTAGACAAAAAAAGTCTTATATTTTGAGGAGGAAGTATCTTTTTCTAATTAACTTGTCATGCCTTTTTTGTTGTTTTTGGATTATGTTCTTCTAACATAAATAAATTATATATGATGTAAGATAGGAATATACTTAAATCTTACATTGTTAAGGAGTTGATCCCCACTATTATCAATTCTTTCAACATGCACAACGTCCACATCAGCGTTCACATGAGGATTAACATGCATGTGATGCCATGTCATCCTTCCGTTACCACCTCATATATCTTTTCTTTATCTTGCAAAAAAATAGATCTTTTCTTTATCAATAAAATGTTTGATTTAGTGTGCATCACTCCTCTTACATCTTCTGTAATCGAGTGTTTGACAAAAAACTATCACTTTAGGGGTTTGTGTCCCACAGAACTACCACTTAAAAAAAGTGACCGAAAACTACCAAATTTTTCTAATTTTGTGATTAAAAACTACCACTTTCAGATAATGATCAGTTTAGGCGATTTAAACGTGTTGACCGTTCAGTTGACCATTATTACAGGTGGGACCCACACGTCATTCTTCTTCCTCCTCTCTTCATCTTTCTTTGGCATTTTCGCAAACAACTTATGTGCATCCCGGCTCCTCAGTGGTCATCACCGGAGGCGAGAGGGAGGCCAGAGCCATGGTGTTGCTGCCACTGATCTCAGCAGGGGAGGGCCCGGCGTCGCGCCCACGCGGAGCAGCTGAACCGGCCGCCCTACACCGGGCTCAGCAGGGAGGGCCCGGCATCGCGCCACCGTGCAGCCGCATCCTCGAACCGGCCCCGACGCAGCCACCCCTGCCAGACGCCGGCGTGGGACCGTGGAGGCGTAGAACCCCACCAGCGCGACCTTGGCGGGCAGGCGGTCGGCCAGGTCGAGCGGCGCATCGAGGAGGAGGGCGGCTGTGTCGTTGACGGGCGGGTCGCCGGCGGCCGTGTCGTGGGCGTGGACTGAGAGGCGATGCGCAGGGTGTTGGGGAACGTAGTAATTTCAAAAAATTTCCTACGCACACGCAAGATCATGGTGATGCATAGCAACGAGAGGGGAGAGTGTGATCTACGTACCCTTGTAGATCAACAACGAAAGCGTTTGGTTGATGTAGTCGTATGTCTCCATGGCCCGACCGATCAAGCACCGAAACTACGACACCTCCGAGTTCTAGCACACGTTCAGCTCGATGACGATCCCCGGACTCCGATCCAGCAAAGTGTCGGGGAAGAGTTCCGTCAGCACGACGGCGTGGTGACGATCTTGATGTACTACTGTCGCAGGGCTTCGCCTAAGCACCGCTAAAATATTATCGAGGACTATGGTGGCAGGGGGCGCCGCACACGGCTAAGAATATGATCACATGGATCAACTTGTGTTCCTCTGGGGTGCCCCTGCCTCTGTATATAAAGGCTCAAGGGGGGGGGGGTGCGGCCGGCCTAGGAGAGGTGCGCCAGGAGGAGTCCTACTCCCTCCGGGAGTAGGATTCTCCCCCCCCCAATCCTAGTTGGAATAGGATTCGCGGAGGGGGGAAAAGAGGAAAGGGGGCCGGCCCCCTCTCCTTGTCCTATTCAGACCAAGGGAGGGGAGGGGCGCGTGGCCCATCTCTGGCTGCCTCTTCTCTTTTCCACTAAGGCCCACTTAGGCCCATATATCTCCCGGGGGGTTCCGGTAACCTCCCGGTACTCCGGTAAAATCCCGATTTCACCCGGAACACTTCCGATATCCAAACATAGGCTTCCAATATATCAATCTTTATGTCTCGACCATTTCGAGACTCCTCGTCATGTCCGTGATCACATCCGGGACTCCGAACAACCTTCGGTACATCAAAACGTATAAACTCATAATATAACTGTCATCGAAACCTTAAGCGTGCGGACCCTACGGGTTCAAGAACAATGTAGACATGACCGAGACATGTCTCCGGTCAATAACCAATAGCGGGACCTGGATGCCCATATTGGCTCCTACATATTCTACGAAGATCTTTATCGGTCAGACCGCATAACAACATACGTTGTTCCCTTTGTCATCGGTATATTACTTGCCCGAGATTCGATCGTCGGTATCCAATACCTAGTTCAATCTCGTTACCGGCAAGTCTCTTTACTCGTTCCGTAATACATCATCTCACAACTAACTCATTAGTTGCATTGCTTGCAAGGCTTAAGTGATGTGCATTACCGAGAGGGCCCAGAGATACCTCTCCGACGATCGGAGTGACAAATCCTAATCTCGAAATATGCCAACCCAACATGTACCTTTGGAGACACCTGTAGAGCACCTTTATAATCACCCAGTTACGTTGTGACGTTTGGTAGAACACAAAGTGTTCCTCCGGCACACGGAAGTTGCATAATCTCATAGTCATAGGAACATGTATAAGTCATGGAGAAAGCGATAGCAACATACTAAACGATCGGGTGCTAAGCTAACGGAATGGGTCATGTCAATCACATCATTCTCCTAATGATGTGATCCCGTTAATCAAATGACAACTCATGTCTATGGCTAGGAAACTTAACCATCTTTGATCAACGAGCTAGTCAAGTAGAGGCATACTGGTGACACTCTGTTTGTCTATGTATTCACACATGTATTATGTTTCCGGTTAATACAATTCTAGCATGAATAATAAACATTTATCATGATATAACAAAATAAATAATAACTTTATTATTGCCTCTAGGGCATATTTCCTTCAGTCTCCCACTTGCACTAGAGTCAATAATCTAGATCACATCACCATGTGATTAACATCGCTAGTTCACATCACCATGTGATTAACACCCATAGTTCACATCATCATGTGACCAACACCCAAAGGGTTTACTAGAGTCAATAATCTAGTTCACATTGCTATGTGATTAACACCCAAAGAGTACTAAGGTGTGATCATGTTTTGCTTGTGAGAGAAGTTTAGTCAACGGGTCTGTCACACACAGATCCGTATGTACTTTGCAAATTTTTCTATGTCTACAATGCTCTGCACGGAGCTACTCTAGCTAATTGCTCCCACTTTCAATATGTATCTAGATCGAGACTTAGAGTCATCCAGATCAGTGTCAAAACTTGCATCGACGTAACCCTTTACGGTGAACCTTTTTTGTCACGTCCATAATTGAGAAACATATCCTTATTCCACTAAGGATAATTTTGACCGCTGTCCAGTGATCTACTCCTAGATCACTATTGCACTCCCTTGCCAAAATCAGTGTAGGGTGTACAATAGATCTGGTACACAGCATGGCATACTTTATAGAACCTATGGCCAAGGCATAGGGAATGACTTTCATTCTCTTTCTATCTTCTGTCGTGGTCGTGTTTTGAGTCTTACTCAATTTCACACCTTGTAACACAGGCAAGAACTCTTTCTTTGACTGTTCCATTTTGAACTACTTCAAATTCTTGTCAGGGTATGTACTCATTGAAAAAACTTATCAAGCGTTTTGATCTATCTCTATAGATCTTGATGCTCAATATGTAAGTAGCTTCACCGAGGTCTTTCTTTGAAATACTCCTTTCAAATACTCCTTTATGCTTTGCAGAATAATTCTACATTATTTCCGATCAACAATATGTCATTCACATATATTTATCAGAAATGCTGTAGTGCTCCCACTCACTTTCTTGTAAATACAGACTTCACTCCAAGTCTGTATAAAACTATATGCTTTGATCAACTCATCAAAGCGTATATTCCAACTCCGAGATGCTAGCACCAGTACACAGATAGATCGCTGGAGCTTGCATATTTTGTTAGCACCTTTAGGATTGACAAAACCTTCTGGTTGCATCATATACAACTCTTCTTTAATAAGTCCATTAAGGAATGCAGTTTTGTTTATCCATTTGCCAGATTTCATAAAATGCGGCAATTACTAACATGATTCGGACAGACTCAAGCATAGAGACGAGTGAGAAACTCTCATCGTAGTCAACACCTTGAACTTTGTCAAAAAACCTTTTTCGACAAGTCGAGCTTTGTAGATAGTAACACTACTATCAGCGTCCGTCTTCCTCTTGAAGATCCATTTATTTTCTATGGCTTGCCGATCATCGGGAAAGTCAACCAAAGTCTACACTTTGTTCTCATACATGGATCCCATCTCAGATTTCATGGCCTCAAGCCATTTTGCAGAATCTGGGCTCATCATCGCTTCCTCATAGTTCGCAAGTTCGTCATGGTCTAGTAACATGACTTTCAGAACAGGATTACCGTACCACTCTGGTGCGGATCTCACTCTGGTTTACCTACGAGATTCGGTAGTAACTTGATCTGAAGTTACATGATCATCATCATTAGCTTCCTCACTAATTGGTGTAGTAGTCACAAGAACAGATTTCTGTGATGAACTACTTTCCAATAAGGGAGAAGGTACAACTACCTTATCAAGTTTTCTACTTTCCTCCCACTCACTTCTTTCGAGAGAAACTCCTTCTCTTAGAAAGGATCCATTCTTAGCAACGAATGTCTTGCCTTCGGATCTGTGATAGAAGGCGTACCGAACAGTCTCCTTTAGGTATCCTATGAAGACATATTTCTCCGATTTGGGTTTGATCTTATCAGGATGAAACTTTTTCACATAAGCATCACAACCCAAAACTTTAAGAAACAACAACTTTGGTTTCTTGCCAAACCATAATTCAGACGGTGTCATCTCAATGGATTTAGATGGTGCCCTATTTAATGTTAATGTAGCTGTCTCTAATGCATAACCCCAAAACGATAGTGGTAGATCGGTAAGAGACATCATAGATCGCACCATATCAAGTAAAGTACGATCACGATGTTCGGACACACCATTACACTGTGGTGTTCCAAGTGGCGTGAGTTGCGAAACTATTCCGCATTACTTTAAATGTACACCAAACCTGTAACTCAAATATTCTCCTCCACGATCAGATCGTAGAAACTTTATTTTCTTGTTACGATGATTTTCAACTTCACTCTGAAATTCTTTAAACTTTTCAAATGTTTCAGACTTATGTTTCATTAAGTAG
Organism: Triticum urartu; assembly: GCF_003073215.2. Lineage (NCBI taxonomy): Eukaryota > Viridiplantae > Streptophyta > Magnoliopsida > Poales > Poaceae > Triticum > Triticum urartu. Next base: position 23,694,965 of record NC_053024.1, read on the forward strand.
ATATACTCATATCTGCTCAAATCATCTGTGAAGGTCAGAAAATAACGGTACCCACCGCGAGCCTCAACACTCATTGGACTGCATACATCAGTATGTATTATTACCAATCAAGTTTGTTGCTCGCTCCATTGTTCTAGAGAACGGAGTCTTAGTCATCTTGCCCATGAGGCATGGTTCGCAAGTACCAAGTGATTCATAATCAAGTGGTTCCAAAAGTCCATCAGTATGGAGTTTCTTCATGCGCTTTACACCGATATGACCTAAATGGCAGTGCCACAAATAAGTTGCACTATCATTATTAACTTTGCATCTTTTGGCTTCAATATTATGAATATGTGTAACATTACGATCGAGATCCAATGAACTGTTTTCATTGGGTGTATGACCATTGAAGGTTTTATTCATGTAAACAGAACAACAATTATTCTCTGACTTTAATGAATAACCGTATTGCAATAAACATGATCAAATCATATTCATGCTCAACGCAAACACCAAATAACACTTATTTAGTTTCAACACTAATCCCGAAAGTATAGGGAGTGTGCGATGATGATCATATCAATCTTGGAACTACTTCCAACACACATCGTCACCTCACCCTTTACTAGTTTCTGTTTATTCTGCAACTCCTGTTTTGAGTTACTACTCTTAGCAACTAAACCAGTATCAATTGCCGAGGGGTTGCTATAAACACTAGTAAAGTACACATCAATAACATGTATATCCAATATACCTTTGTTTACCTTGCCATCCTTCTTATCCGCCAAATACTTGGGGCAGTTCCACTTCCAGTGACCAGTCCCTTTGCAGTAGAAGCACTTAGTCTCAGGCTTAGGATCAGACTTGGGCTTCTTCACTTGAGCAGCAACTTGCTTGCCGTTCTTCTTGAAGTTCCCCTTTCTTCCCTTTGCCCTTTTCTTGAAACTAGTGGTCTTGTTAACCATCAACACGTGATGTTTTTTCTTGATTTCTACCTTCGTCGATTTCAGCATCACGAAGAGCTTGGGAATTACTTTTGTCATCCCTTGCATATTATAGTTCATCACGAAGTTCTACTAACTTGGTGATGGTGACTAGAGAATTCTGTCAATCACTATTTTATATGGAAGATTAACTCCCACTTGATTCAAGCGATTGTAGTACCCAGACAATCCTAGCACATGCTCACTGCTTGAGCGATTCTCCTCCATCTTTTAGCTACAGAACTTGTTGGAGACTTCATATCTCTCAACTCGGGTATTTGCTTGAAATATTAACTTCAACTTCTTGGAACATCTCATATGGTCCATGACGTTCAAAACGTCTTTGAAGTCCCGATTCTAAGCCGTTAAGCATGGTGCACTAAACTATCAAGTAGTCATCATATTGAGCTAGCCAAACGTTCATAACGTCTGCATCTGCTCCTGCAATAGGTCTGTCACCTAGCGGTGCATCAAGGACATAATTCTTCTGTGCAACAATAAGGATAAACCTCAGATCACGGATCCAATCCGCATCATTGCTACTAACATCTTTCAACACAATTTTCTCTAGGAACATATCAAAATAAACACAGGGAAGCAACAACGCGAGCTATTGATCTACAACATAATATGCAAAATACTACCAGGACTAAGTTCATGATAAATTTAAGTTCATTTAATCATATTACTTAAGAACTCCCACTTAGATAGACATCCCTCTAATCCTCTAAGTGATCACGTGATCCAAATCAACTAAACCATAACCGATCATCACGTGAAATGGAGTAGTTTTCAATGGTGAACATCACTATGTTGATCATATCTACTATATGACTCACGCTCGATCTTTCGATCTCAGTGTTCCGAGGCCATATCTGCATATGCTAGGCTCGTCAAGTTTAACCTGAGTATTCTGCGTGTGCAAAACTGGCTTGCACCCGTTGTAGATGGACGTAGAGCTTATCACACCCGATCATCACATGGTGTCTGGGCACGACGAACTTTGGCAACGGTGCATACTCAGGGAGAACACTTCTATCTTGATAATTTAGTGAGAGATCATCTTATAATGCTACCGTCAATCAAAGCAAGATAAGATGCATAAAAGATAAACATCACATGCAATCAATATAAGTGATATGATATGGCCATCATCATCTTGTGCTTGTGATCTCCATCTCCGAAGCACCATCATGATCACCATCATCACCGGAGCGACACCTTGATCTCCATCGTAGCATCGTTGTCGTCTCGCCAATCTTATGCTTCCACGACTATCGCTACCGCTTAGTGATAAAGTAAAGCATTACGGCGCGATTGCATTGCATACAGTAAAGCGACAACCATATGGCTCCTGCCAGCTGCCGATAACTCGGTTACAAAACATGATCATCTCATACAATAAAATTCAGCATCATGTCTTGACCATATCACATCACAACATGCCCTGCAAAAACAAGTTAGACGTCTTCTACTTTGTTGTTGCAAGTTTTACGTGGCTGCTACGGGCTTAAGCAAGAACTAATCTTACCTATGCATCAAAACCACAACGATAGTGTGTCAAGTTGGTGCTGTTTTAACCTTCGCAAGGACCGAGCGTAGCCACACTCGGTTCAACTAAAGTTGGAGAAACTGTCACCCGCAAGCCACCTATGTGCAAAGCACGTCAGGAGAACCGGTCTCGCGTAAGCGTACGAGTAATGTCGGTCCGGGCCGCTTCATCCAACAATACCGCCGAACCAAAGTATGACATGCTAGTAAGCAGTATGACTTATATCGCCCACAACTCACTTGTGTTCTACTCGTGCATATAACATCAACACATAAAACCTAGGATCGGATGCCACTGTTGGGGAACATAGTAATTTCAAAAAAATATCCTACGCACACGCAAGATCATGGTGATGCATAGCAACGAGAGGGGAGAGTGTGATCTACGTACCCTTGTAGATCAACAACGGAAGCGTTTGGTTGATGTAGTCGTACGTCTCCACGGCCCGACCGACCAAGCACCGAAACTACGGCACCTCCGAGTTCTAGCACACGTTCAGCTCGATGACGATCCCCAGACTCCGATCCAGCAAAGTGTCGGGGAAGAATTCCGTCAGCACGACGGCGTGGTGACGATCTTGATGTACTACTGTCGCAGGGCTTCGCCTAAGCACCGCTACAATATTATCGAGAACTATGGTGGCAAGGGGCGCCGCACACGGCTAAGAATATGATCACGTGGATCAACTTGTGTTCCTCTGGGGTGCCCCTGCCTCTGTATATAAAGGCTCAAGGGGGGGGTGCGGCCGGCCTAGGAGAGGTGTGCCAGGAGGAGTCCTACTCCCTCCGGGAGTAGGATCCCCCCCCCCCAATCCTAGTTGGAATAGGATTCGCGGAGGGGGGAAAAGAGGAAAGGGGCTGGCCCCCTCTCCTTGTCCTATTCGGACCAAGGGAGGGGAGGGGCGCGCGGCCCATCTCTGGCTGCCTCTTCTCTTTTCCACTAAGGCCCACTAAGGCCCATATATCTCCCGGGGGGTTCCGGTAACCTCCCGGTACTCCGGTAAAATCCCGATTTCACCCGGAACACTTCCGATATCCAAACATAGGCTTCCAATATATCAATCTTTATGTCTCGACCATTTCGAGACTCCTCGTCATGTCCGTGATCACATCCGGGACTACGAACAACCTTCGGTACATCAAAACGTATAAACTCATAATATAACTGTCATCGAAACCTTAAGCGTGCGGACCCTATGGGTTCGAGAACAATGTAGACATGACTGAGACATGTCTCCGGTCAATACCAATAGCGGGACCTGGATGCCCATATTGGCTCCTACATATTCTACGAAGATCTTTATCGGTCAGACCGCATAACAGCATACGTTGTTCCCTTTGTCATCGGTATGTTACTTGCCCGAGATTCGATCGTCGGTATCCAATACCTAGTTCAATCTCGTTACCGGCAAGTCTCTTTAATCGTTCCGTAATACATCATCTCGCAACTAACTCATTAGTTGCATTGCTTGCGAGGCTTAAGTGATGTACATTACCGAGAGGGCCCAGAGATACCTCTCCGACGATCGGAGTGACAAATCCTAATCTCGAAATACGTCAACCCAACATGTACCTTTGGAGACACCTGTAGAGCACCTTTATAATCACCCAGTTACGTTGTGAAGTTTGGTAGCACACAAAGTGTTCCTCCGGCACACGGGAGTTACATAATCTCATAGTCATAGGAACATGTATAAGTCATGGAGAAAGCAATAGCAAAATACTAAACGATCGGGTGCTAAGCTAACGGAATGGGTCATGTCAATCACATCATTCTCCTAATGATGTGATCCCGTTAATTAAATGACAACTCATGTCTATGGCTAGGAAACTTAACCATCTTTGATCAACGAGCTAGTCAAGTAGAGGCATACTAGTGACACTCTGTTTGTCTATGTATTCACACATGTATTATGTTTCCGGTTAATACAATTCTAGCATGAATAATAAACATTTATCATGATATAAGAAAATAAATAATAACTTTATTATTGCCTCTAGGGCATATTTCCTTCACAGGGGCGTCGTACTCGATCCGCACGACGAGCTGGCTTGTGTCGGCGCCAGGCGACGACCAGTTGGGCGTGATGGTGACGCTTAGGCCGACGCTCGGCCGCGGCCGCTGCCCGTACGAGCTCACAGAGCCGGCCTCAACATTGGCGAGGCCGTTGGTGGCGTTCGGTATGGAGGCAGCGAGCACGACCGAGTCGCTTCAAGCCTGTGGAGGGTGACGCCACGGAAGACGATCTCGCGGAGGCGGGCGGCGAGGCCACGCCACCGACGCGAGATGAGGCCGGTGCGCGTGGTGGCCGGGCGCAACGGAGGCGGGCGAGGATGGGGAGGAGCAGGTCGTCGGGGAGGACCCTGGTGCGGTCCGGTCGTCGCAGCCGGGTGGAACGCCGGCGAAACTCCATTGACGCCCCAGATCTCGGGGATAGGCGAGGCGAGCAGCGTCTGCTCTCCTATGAAGTTGACTTTGACGCCACGTCAGCGCTGACAGATGGGTCCCGCCTGTTATAAACACGTTTAAATCATCTAAACTGGTCATTATCTGAAAGTGGTAGTTTTTAGTCACAAAATTTTAAAATTTTGATTGTTTTCGGTCATTTTTTTAAAATGATAGTTCTGTGGGACGCAAACCCCTAAAGTGGTATTTTTTGCCAAACACTCTGTAAGACTGTAACCGACGATACGCATGGTCTTCCATCTTTCATAACGGACGCAGAGATCGGACTACTGATCCCTTGCAATGTATCAGACTAGTCATTGACCGTAGGATGAGAAGCATCATGACCATCAGATTCGGCAGTACATCCTCACGCGGGATTGCTTCCTTAAAAAGTGCGACCCATTAATTAGTTTGCATGCGTCATTTGCACTAAATGGAATCAATTTGTTTCCTACCAACTACTCCTAATAATCAGGGCATATCAAATTGATTGAGCTCCATGCTGTGTGTTTCCATGCATGCGGTTTGCTTCCATACATTTTGTTTTCAATCCTTATTTCGAGTCTGCATTGTACACGTGAGCCTGTGGAAGTTTTTCCATGGTGAACACTGTTTGCTTCCATCTAGTTAGAATATGTTTGGTAATGGAGAGATTCCTTCCATCGTGTTAGAATTTCTTTGCTTCAATCGGCCAAAACAATTGCTTCCATAGTAACTGACAACTGCTCCGATCAAGTTTCATCGTATTTGTGCCTACTATGTAAACAAAAACATGCTTCAAGCGACTAGAAAGTTATTTCGACTATACCAAAAAAGACCTCTTGAATGTTTAAAATTGTTTCTATCAAACATTGCTTTAAAAATCTTTAGCTAGAAAACACTGCTTCAAAAAGATTAGAATTTTCTTCTGGGCCGGGACAACAGAAGATTACTTCCATATAGTTGAAATCTGTGCTTCGATCGGTCACACAGTGCTTCCATGGCAATCGGCGATTACTTCAATCTTGGTAGAATTTGTTTATTACATTCACCCATGAAGATTGCTTCCATTGTAACCTGAGATAGCTTCGATCACTAATTCGGTAGTTGCAACAGGTCATTTAAATTGGGACTTTGCTTCCAAAGAATTTGTTTTTTAGGTCCAAAGAACTGAGAACTTGCTTCCAAGGAATATTGAACTTGCATCTAAAAACATGAGGATTTGCTTCCATACAACAAAAAAGACGCATATGCTCAGGTTTTGCATCGCCTGGGCACAATGCAGACCCCCACTCCCAAAGATATACATTTTGCTTCTAAATCATCATCATACTATTTTCACGTATATCAGAGTTCTTCTCCATAGCTCTTGGATTTGCTTCCATGGTGATCGTGAAGCACCGCACCATCTACGCCAGTGTCATGAACTACAAGCGAGTACGAAGACCTTATCTCTCGCACCATGACCTTGTGGAAAGGCATGCTGCATCTTACTACCTTCTTCTATGCTTCCTGCAATCCAAGACATAATCATGTGACAAATTTAACAAAAATCGATGAACAAATCCAAGAGCTATGGAGAAGAACTCTATCATTGTCGGGGTATATCATTGAAGAGCTATGGAGATGAACAAATTCCACGACAATCATGCTTAAAATAATGGAGATGTACCAATGGAAAAAGGAACAATACAAACTATGTTTCTTGCATTCGTTAATGATGAATTAACAATATGTGCAATCCAATTTCAAACTAGTGCATCAATCGGGATTCCCATGTGCTTCACCCTCGTCACCTACCTGTGTATGTGATGTTGTGATACAACATCGCCTAGTAAGTCACCCTGCACCATGGCGTGAGAGCCTATCCCTGCTGGCCTCATTCCCAAACCGAGACAGCATTCCAGCAAGGTGGATTAGAGGCCAAAACTGCAGGTAGAGCTGGACCCGATGCTGGTGGAGTTAAGCACCGGGGCTACGAGCTCGTCAGTGAGCTGGTGGTGGAGTTAAGCACAAGCGATGTCTTCAGGCGGTCGGTCAGGAAACTAACGATGCATGATTAGCATCGTGTGGCGCAATACATCTGTACAACGGAATTACATATCAGAAAATAAGAGACAGTTTGATCTATACACAACATCAATGGAGTAAAATTATCTAAACCAAAGAAGAACATGTATTATAATTAGGAAGCATGGCAGGGGAGGAAATATTATTACAGAAGTAGGTATAAGAGCACCTGATGGAAGATGGACAATATTTACATTTCAAAGGCGCTGAGTATAACAAAAACAAAAACGCAAAAGAAGAAGAAGTCTAGCTGGAAACAACTATCTAAACAGAAGAAGCATAAAACTGTAATTTGGAATTAGCAACAGTACTATGATGCATGATTTTTTTATCTCAACCTAACTCATATTAGTTGGAAGCATATAAATCTGAACTGTCAGATCAAGACGAAAAATGAGTCATAAGCTAGCCGGGGAGATGAGGAGAGGCGAGGGAAGATTTCGAACAGAGTGGAGGGTCATTCCTCATTGCGATGAAGAACCGCCCTCCAGATACCTTGCCACAGCAACCTTCGCCATGCCGCTAGTGAGCCTCACGTCCTCCTTGTGCTCGGTTGTTGAAGGTCAACGAAGACTCCTGGATCAGCGACGATGCATCAGCAAGGTGGGGATGAAGGAGGAGGATCTCGGCAAGATCCCTACCAGGGGTTTGGGGGAAGAATGTACTGCTGAGAACGGCGGGGAGGTGGCATCATCTACGGCTCGGTGCAGAACGACGTGCATATGATTCAGATCGGAAGAACAGGGAGACGCGAGAGACAAGTGGGAGGAAGAGGTTACGGGGATTGGGGGCGGGTGGGTGGGGGTGTTTCAAAGCGGCCGATTAATCGGGGCAGAGAGGAATGGGACGAGAAAATATGGGAATTACAACGGGATTTGCTACGCATCACAGCCGCGAGATGGAACAGGAATCAACGGCGTAGGAGTGGTCTGGCGATCTCTTTCCTTCAGACATATGATAGAAAGTGTTTCCCATCTTCTTATCCTCAACCCCCCGTTTGGTCATAGGCTAGCCGAAGTTTTCTCTGTAAAACCTGGAGCCTCCCTCAGAGGCGATTAGGGTTTCCGCGTAGCGACGGCGGCGCACATCCGATCTACACCGGCGGGGCGCGAACGAGCTGATCACGATGTCTGCATCGGGTTCGGGCAAGGCGACGGAGGATGCCCCTCTACCTCGAGGGGATCCAGATCGTGGCAAGGCGGCACGGGCTACTCCGGGTTCGCCAGGAGAGGCTTGGGTTCATCTTGAAGAAGCCCTGGGAAAGCTTGGCATCACGGATGAGGAGGCAACTCCATTAATCCTAGATGATTGCCAGGACGAGACTCCGACGAAATGACTGCTTGCAGGGAAAGGTGCTACCCCGAAACCTACTTCATATCCAGACGATAGGTAATGCTCTTTGCCCGGCTTGGGGTAATCCCCGGGGTCTGCAGTTCTGATCTATGGGGAATAATATGTTTCTGGTGGAGCTGGAATCGAAGCGGGACATAGAGAGAATTTGGGCAGGCTCACCATGGCATGTTAGCAACCATGCGGTGATCGTTGCTGATTTTGAGGATTGCATGCGTCCAGATGAAGTAAAATTTGACCGGCTACATCTTTGGGCACGGATCATGAACCTCCCATACAATCTCAGAGATGATGCATGGGGGGTTGAGATCGCAAAGCAAATAGATAAAGAAGCTACGTCCGTGCAGTTTGACCATATGGGGGGCTATCTGCGTGCGTGAGTCTCAGTTGATGTGAGCAAGCCACTAAGGAGATGTATTCTGATTGATTCAGCAAGAAGAAAGTGGCGAGATTTATATGATATTCAGTATGAGAATGTCCCGCATTTTTGTTTCTCGTGTGGCTACTTAGGGCACTTTGATCTCTATTGCCCTACTCCGGGAAAGAGGGACATCCATGGAAATCTTCCTTCCGGGCCTCGGATGAACGGAAGAAAGCTTCATCAAATGACAGCTCGAGTAAACAAGGTACTGCTGCCAATCAAAGCAAGAGGGAGTCTAGAAACTCGAGCAATGTTGGTGCTAGCAAAGCCACTCCCGAGGTAAACTCTCCGGTCAAGAATTACCCTATCAAGAGGAAAGATGTACCTCGGCAGGAATATAGGAGGGTTAATGGCCCACTCCTACTAATGGACTCGGGTGCAGAAAAGACGGATCTCGATACATCCCCGCTGCACTATGAGGAACACATGGATGAACGACACGATGAGGATGGAAGAAAGAAGAAGAAACCTACCCCCGACAACTCAGCACAGGCTGCTGGACAGCCCTGCCCGTCCAAATGAATTGCATAAGCTGGAACTAACGGAGGCTTGGGAACCCAGCGGCAGTTCGCAAGCTTCGCAGCATTCTGAAGCAAGAAGGGTCTGCCCTTGTGTTTATCATGGAAACTAAAATAAGGGCGAAGAAAGTCGAGAATCTGCAGAATACTTTGGGATTTGCAGGATGTTTCGTTGTCAACAGTAATGGTCTTAGTGGCGGTGTGGGATTGTTTTGGTCGAGTGAAGTTTCGGTTGAACTGAAATTTTTAGTGTGAGCCACATCGATGTGGTTGTCACAAAGATCGGTCTTGATTCTCCTGGTTGGAGATTCACTGGTTTCTATGGAGCTCCAAGAGAGGAAAACCGTCATCATAGTTGGCGCTTCATGAGAACTTTATACGGAATTGAACATCAAGCATGGATATGCACTGGCGATTTCAATGAAACACTTTATGGCACCGAAAACTTCAGTCATGTTGCACGGCCAGAGTGGCAAATGCGAGCCTTTCGCGAGGTCGTCGAGGAGTGTGCCCTCCAGGATATTGGCTGGGCCGGAGTGGAATAACATGGGATAACATGCAGCAAGGCGATGCAAACGTCAAAGCTCGCCTGGTCCGGGCTCTAGTCAATTCGGCAACATTAAATCTTTTTGAGGAGTCCAAGCCGGTTAGACATGTTAGTTCCATAGAGTCAGATGACTGTTTTCTTGTAATTGAATTGCGTGAGCTCAATAATCATAAATATAAGAAAGGAGTGAAACAATTTCGGTATGAGAACTTGTGGCAATCACATGCCGATTATGATGACCTTGTTAGTGAATCATGGCAGCGACTACATCAAGGGCAAGGTCTCGCAGGTATCGCATGCACTCTTTCCAAGATGTAGGGCGAGCTGGGAGCATGGGGCGCAAAAGAATTCGGCAATCTCTCTAAAACGGTCAAGAAACTGCAAAAAAAAAGATAGAGAGCTTGCGCCGGCATGCAGTTGGCGGAGGGCCCTCGGGGGAGGAGCTGGCTACAGCTCAGAAACTTAGAGAAGCCCTCGGGCAAGAAGAAGTTTGGTTGCGGCAGCGCTCAAGAGTTCGCTGGCTGCGCGCAGGTGATCGCAATACAACCCACTTTCAAGCTCACCCAAAGCAACCAAAACGCATGAATCATATAGTTGGTCTGATGCGGTTAGATGGATCCGTATGTGCGGATTCTGAGGAGGATAAGGTGGAAGTCCATGATTTCTATCAACAACTTTATACTTCGCAGGGTTTCCAGAACATGGACGGCTTGCTACAGTTTGTGCCAGAACGGGTTACCCCGAATATGAATGATGATCTCCAGCGACCTTTTGAGGCCGCTGAAGTACGCACGACGCTGTTTCAAATGGCCCCGTCCAACGCACCTGGCATTGATGGTTTCACTGCGGGGTAGCTCTGCTGCTGCGGGTAGTTGCCGGACTAGGTAAGATCCGAGTCTTCGACTGGTCCATCCTCATCGCCACATCCTCCTCCTTCGCCTCCGCCGTGGATGATGTCAAGCATCTCCCTGACCGGGCTGTCGTACAACGGGTCCCCCGCTCTAGGCATTGTAGCAAACATCATGCGCGCATCCATCTGCTCCCCGCCAACCGTCCGCACCCAGACAACTATCGGCGAAGAACACTCGGAGAAGAGTGGCGCCGCGTTTATCTCGACCATGTAAGGCACCGTCCCGGCGGTGGTTCCGAGCTGCTTGGAGGCGTAGAAGTACGAAGACTTGTAAGGCTCTGGCCACGGCTCCGCTTGAACTATTGGTGTGCTTGTCTTGGCACCGCGGACTTCGCCGCAACGTCCGCCATGTTTGCCATGACCACCATGCCCGCTGCCACCACCACGTCCACCGGCGGCCATCGGCTTCTTGAGCTTCTCTTTCTTTAGGGCCTTGACTTTGACGCGGCAAGTTTGCCGCATGGCCGAGCTGATCTTCCGAGCGAACGTGATGCTCGGATCCTCCTGCACCTCCGCCGCCACCTCCATCTCCGATAAGTTCTCTGAAAGTTCCATGTGTCGGTGGCGGAAGGATGGAGAGTGTGGGAGAAAGGGCGGGAATTGGGTGGAGAGAGTAGGAATTTTGGGGCCGAAACAGTGCGTGTTGCTACAAAAGCATGGGCTCCGCCTTCTTTTCGGGTGGGCCAGCGGCGTCAAACTCCATCATTCTTATGTCCGAACTTCCGTAAAACCCCTCCATGTTTCGTTACGGTTTGCGGGAAAATCAAGGTCCGGATAGCCCTGCGGATCGATACAGGACCGTGTTGGAAGGCTTCCACGGTCAAGACAGCACGGTTCAAACGTATGTGTGTGGTTTGAGAGTCGCCGTTCGAGATGCCCTAATGGCGGTGTATGTCGATCGAGACTTTGCAATGGTGGCACGTCGAATGGTTCGATGCGCCTGGATCCGGCACTAGGGCTACACCTGTACAACTTCATCCCTAATGGCGCCACTTGTGGAGCATACAACCAAAGATAGCAGCGGCACGGCGCATATTCTGCTTCAGTGTTGCCGTATATGATCCTGATGCGCCAAGGCCACTTGCATAATAAAATTGATATTTAGTAACGTCGAAGCAAAATACGGTTCGCCGTGTCATACATAATACTCCAAAGACATTTCTTCATATAAACTAAATTAATGATTAAAATCTATTAGCTCTGAATATGGCATCAATGAATCATAAGATGGAGAAAGTAAGGAAGGTGGTTGATCTCCAGCACTGCACGACCACATGCACCGACAGATTGGTATAGTTCACTCGTCGAGCTCACCAAGTTAATGCACCCAGCGACTCCATGGTCGATCATTGAGAGTAAATGTCGGTACTAATCTTCCCTGCACGCACTAATCAAGCATACTCCACCGCCAGGCATGCTTGGTCGATCCATCCGCCGAGCCCAACATCGAACCGTCTCCAAAATTAATTAATACCCAGCAACCGATTACAACATCCAGCGACCACAATTTATGCACTGGCTCACACCAATCAGATTTATCTCTGTGGACGCAATACTTGGCAGCATCATGATACATGGCAAATTTACCTGAAAGATACTGTCTTCATATAATCTAAATCAATACTAGTTAAAATGTAGCTCATGATATGGCAACAATGAATGTTAAAGTGTGACAAGGGGACAATGTAAGGCAAGGTAGTTGATCGCCGACAGTGCACGACCACCTGCGCCATCATCTACTACCCCTATAAAAGCACGAGAGGACGGAGAACCAAATCATCCTACCCATCGAAACCTCCAATCTGATGGTCTACATCCCTCCAGCATACTAAACGTGTTTTATACTTTAATTACCCACCATGCCATTACGGTAATTACTTACCCACCATTGCCATTGGGTTAACACCCCGTCCAAAAAAAACCTCACCATCACGTCGCTGCCCCGACGGCGTGTGCAGTTTTCGCCCCACCTCTTCCCCAGATCCTCCCCGCCAGCCACCGCCCTCGACCTAGGCCTCCGTCTGCACGCCGCCACCGGACCGCCCCGTCCACGCGCCACCGCCCGGACCGCCCCGTCCACGCGCCTCCGTCTACACGCTGCCGCCGGACCGCCCCGTCCACGCGCCACCGCCCGGACCGCCCCATTCACGGCCCGCCGCCCGGGCCGCCCCGTTCACGCGCCCGCCGCCCAGGCCGACCCATCCACGACGCCGTTGACACCATTCTCTCCTCGCACGGCCGCCTACAAAGGTCCATCTTCAATTCCTTCACCGGGTCTGCATGGCTACTCCAGGATGCGTTGTTTGTCCTTCTCTTCATGTCTCCTTTTAATGTGGATGCCCATATCGTCGGGATCGATAAGTCTGGCCGTGAGTCGGCCGGCCTACCGTACGTACGAATCATGTCCATACTCCCTCCCATACCTGCTTCACGATCAACGAGATGTTTTCTCTTCTTTTTTTCAGAATCCCTGTTGTTATGTAGCTGGCCATTGCTAAAATTCATTCTATCCATGTGCTGAAAGGAGCTGAGCTTAATTTACATATGTATCTGAAGGAGCACTAGCTAGAACTATGTATCTGACATGCATACACACAATGGTTGATTTCATACCTTCTTACATTCTGCACCTTTTCACTAACAATAAATTAGCTCTGATATTATATTTATTTTTGTTATCAGGAACTACAGCTACGACATAGTATACAACAACTTGACCGGGCCGCCGCGTCCACGCGCCGCCAGGACACAGCCCACGCCGGACCTCCACGCTGTAGGTGCTTTACCCTCACATTCTTCCTACTTGCTGCTGCAATTTTTGGTGTAATTGTACCATGTTCAATACCTTCTAATTTTTGTTGGTGTTTCTGCTGCTCTCAGTTCTAGGCATTGTTTGAGCCTGGTCAGATTAATCACATACATACATGAGCTAAGTTAAATATGGAGAATCGATCTGTTCTTCACCAGATGCAAATTCGTCGATGCTTGAGTTGGATCATGAATTTGCTTCAGTTGCATATCTTTGTAGTAGTATACTCCTTTCTGACAATCAAGTACTCCCTCCGTCCGAAAATACTTGTCATCAAGATGGATAAAAAGAGATGTATCTAAAACTAAAACACGTCTTGATACATCCCTTTTTATCCATTTTGATGACAAGTATTTACGGACAGAGGGAGTATATACTAATGGTATTGCCAGTATCATAGGTATATACTCCATATGGTACTATATACTCTGAGATTTGTTGTATACACCCTCATTTGTAAAATAATGTATGTATATACTTCTTGATAATTAGCATAGTGGGTTAAATAATTTTTGGTCTTCTAACTCTCTAGGATAATTAACATCTCTGCGGTAAGGCCTTTTCATTTTAAAATAACCTATTCATTTGATCAATACAACAGCTCTCTTTTTAAATAGTGGTAGTTTCTCTGAAGTTCTACTTATTCAATTCATTATTTTGGTGTCCAGATCCAATAGCCTTGCTGTTAATTAAAGCTTTGTTTATATCTTCTTCTAATAAATCAATTTACAATGCAAATATATGTATTGCTCGACTTTCAGTCCTGCACTTTATCTATGTTGCTTGCTCCGAACTCTGTAGTCGCACATTGCACATGCTGTTCCAGCGTCTGGTTATTGCATTTGCTTCTTCACCTCTTTCCGTACTTTGTTTGATTCTTCTTAATATTTGTGTTTTTCCTATAAGATGACGTAGAGTAATTCAGACAAAGTTCCATAAATGACTACGCATCGTTCGCCATTTACAGACATAACGAACTCGTCTACCATTGAGAATGAAAGTGTCACTACTAATAGTCAACAAGCAAAAAAGAATACATGGTATGCCCGACTGTCTGATGAGAAGAGAGCAGCATTCCTCGAAAAACGTCGTATGTCCCGACAAGAAAAGAAGGCTCAGACTCTGAATATTGTTAGTGGTCAACTAGCACCTGAGGCACATGCTTCGTTAGGATCCAAGGAATGTACCCCTTTGAGCAACATAACCAACACACACACAAATGGTATGTTCATACTCTGCATATCATAATTATTGAATGACCATTTACTCATTTTGCTTGTACGTCTGACTCCTGCGTTATGTCAGATGCAAGATGTACAGGGGACTCCACGACTACTGTTCTACATTCCGGAGATGCTAATGTTGGGCGAAAAAGGAGTGCCCATAATTGGTATGCTTGACTAATAGACGAACAAAGAGCAGAACACTTACACAAGCTGCGGTTGGCTCGCCTGCAAAAAAAGCTGTAGCTGATAGTGTTACTGTCGAATTACCTCACAGCTCGTACTCGCGATCTTCACCTGGTAATACCACCTTCAAATACCACTGTATTAATGACACATCTTCATCAGGGTTTATGAGTTTGTCTGCTCTTCTTCAAAACAGGTTCAGCCATTACGGTACAAATCTCCGAGGGTACTTGTCTTCCCGTGGCACGGCACAAAGCGACAACTGCAACCGGCGCTGCGAGTGTCAAACAGCGCCAACCATCTACCGAGGAAGCGTCACCTGGTCAGAGCGCCAACATTTGTTTTCAGTTCATACTTGCAATGTCACCTAAATTGTGGACTGAAGCTGGAATGCTTATCATCCCACAAGTTTCTACATCAACGGTAGGTATCACACATTATGGATTGGCACATTCCAGTATCACCCGTCTGGGACACACGCTGGTTGGAGAGCCAAAGACAAAGGAGGACGATTCTGATGATTGGTTGCACAGGAATCCAACTTACGTACGGGGAGCGAGGTCGGCTGAACACAATAGTAACGTCTTATGGACTGGATCAAGGTCGGCTGAACACAATAGTAACGTCTTACGGACTGGATCAAGGTCAGCTGAACACAATAGTAACGTCTTACAGGCAGGAGGAGAGCACGGACAACATGACTTTGTGCCCACGAGTTTTATCTTCAGTACGTCCATTGAACCACAAGGTATGCTGAAACTTACCAGCAATTATTCATTCTGTTATATTACAGCACAATGTCCTTTCGACATGACATGAGACTTCTACCTTACGTTATATAGATTCAGCTGCCTGCTACGAGAAGGAGCGCATTCGTAAGAGAACGAAATACTTGGAAATGAGCACGGACCAGAGAGATGCCTTATTATATCGGGTTCGCGAGTACAAGAAAAGAAAGTGGACGACTTGTGCCTCATCCGACCAGTACGACCATGCTGGTAAGACATCTGGATCCATATGCCAGTCACCATGCACAACTGCCATACAAAACAACCATCTATGTATTTAACCGTCTGATTGAATTGCATAGTTTGGTTTGATGGGGATCTTAAACGCATAAGCCGCTTGATATTCACATTGAGAATGCTATTATACATTTGATAAATCTGTCTACTCTCTTGGGTTGGTTTTCCTATGTCTTCCAGGAGTCAGCAACATTGACGAGGACTCTGATGTAGCCGGAATTTTCGAACCAATGAGACCGGATGCTCAAATTGAAGGTGTGTTGTCTTCCCTCCCATAATGGTACCCACAGTTATTATATTTAGCTGATTCAATCATTGTGTTCCCATAGAAAACATGGGCACCTCCCAGGAGGGAGAGACTGTGTATGATGTGGAGGAGGAGGAGGAGAGTAGCCGCTTCAGCGCACAAGGTTACTTATACCATGAGATTATAATTCATTACTGTTGTGAGTCACTATTCTTTGCGACCCCGGATTTAATTCTTGCTCGTGACTTTCCAGGTAATGACTTCGAATCGTACAGAGTGACAACTGATGGTTCGTATGCTTTTGAGACTCATGATCCTTACGACTACGTCTACCACAATATACCCACCAAGCATCATGTTTTGAAGCGAGTAAAAGATTGTATCCATTGTGGAGCAATTAGGTTCCAGTACGAAGGTCCAGCCTTCTGTTGCAAAAAAGGTAAGGTCAAGGTATTTATCCCAGAGGTTCCTCAAGAGCTGCAGCGATTATTTTCAAGTCAGGTAGATGAGGATGCAAAGTACTTTAGGCGGCACATTCGATATTTCAACTCCCACTTCTCCTTCACAAGCCTTGGAGTTACCCTGGACAAACGGGTCAACACCGCGGCAAGAACCGGTGTATACACCTTCCGTGCTCATGGTCAGTTGTACCATCGTCTAGACCATCTTGTACCAGGTGATCACAGACCCAGGCATTTGCAGCTATAGATTTATGATATAGACGAAGCCTTAGAACATAGGGTGAAGCGCTCTCCAGATCTAGATATCAACCTCATACAGAAGATTCTGCGTATACTGGAGAACAACCCATATGTCAAGACTTTTAAGAGCCTTGGTTCAGTTCCAGACCTAGCGGAATATAAAATTACACTAAACACAAATATAAAATTGGACCAACGGAGGTACAATGCCCCTACAGCTTCACAGGTGGCTGCAATGTGGGTTGAAGGTACTGACCCTCAACACACTTTTGAGAGAAGTGTTATTGTGCATGCAAAAGGGGACCATCCTTTGTACATCAGAGCCTACTATGGATGCTATGATCCTTTAGCGTACCCATTATTTAACCCAATTGGGGAGACATGATGGAACCGTTGCCTGCCATATGAGGGACCAACACCGGCTCAGGCAGGCAATGACGATGACGACGACAACCAAGACGATGAACGAGAAGCAGGTAATGGTATCGTAACAATTGGTGACCCATCCATGAATTCCTCTAATCTTTAGTTGTAGCATTATTCATAATTCTTTGCCGCAACCATCTTGTAGATGACAACGAAGAACAAGATGATGATGAAGCCACTGAGTCTAAAAAATATGTTAGTGTGAGGGAGTATTACTGTTTCAAGTTGCAGATCAGGGAAGGAATTTTTAACATCCTATTGTTTGGGGGGCGTCTTATCCAACAGTGGCTTGTTGACATGTACAGCAAAATGGAGACTATGAGGCTTGATTTCTACTCGAAGCCTCAGAATCAAAAACTCATACGTGCTGAGCTATACTAGGTAACAAAAATCTCCCCAGTCTCATCAACATACTATGACAACTTGACACACACTGGTATGTTAGTGAATAACTATAATTAAACGTGAACCAAATATGAGCCTAATGTATAGTCTTGTTGGTTATCGGCATGCTTGTATTCTAAAAGCAAGAACCAATTATGAGCCTTATTCATTTGTTTCATAGGGTGCTGTTGACACCATTGCTTCTGGAGAGACGCGTGCTGCTCAGATTGGAAAAAGACTCGTGCTCCCTCGGACTTTTCCGGGAGGTGATCGAGACATGCAGCGAAGATTCCTTGATGCGATAGCCGTTGTTCAGAGATACGGGAAGCCTGATTACTTAATCACTATGACTTGCAACAGGAGATAACTTCCAGACTTGCACCCGGACAAACACCACAAGACCGTCCTAACCTGGTGGCCAGAGTATGCAGGGCCAAGATGCGGAGTCTGAAAGATCTTATGACTAAAAATAAGTACTTTGGTCCGGTTGCGGCGTATGCTCATGTTACTGAGTTCCAAAAAAGGGGTCTACCGCATGAGCACTTCCTGCTGATCATGGCCTCAGATAGTAAGCTGACAAATCCGGACGCCTATGATAGGGTAATCTCGGCAGAGATCCCTAGCCGTGACAAGTACCCTGTGTTGCATGGACTGGTTATCAAGCATATACTCCACGGCCCATGTGGTACTTTCCAGAAGAATTGTCCTTGCATGATAGATGGAAATTGTCGTTTTCGTTACCCTCGATAGTTTTTCCCTGCAACACAACAAGGAAAGGACTCATACCCTATATATAGGAGACAAGATGATGGCCGCCGAGTTAAAGTTAGGAATGCAGTGTTGGACAACAGATGGGTTGTCCCGTACAACCCCCGACTGCTTATGAGATATTATTGTCACATTAATGTTGAAGCTTGCTCGAGCATAAAATCAGTCAAATATTTGTACAAGTACATATACAAGGGGCATGATCGTGCTTCCTTCTCAGTTGACCCGGCGGCAAATGATCGTGTTGTGATAAATGAGATTCGGCAATACAGGGATGCAAGGTTTGTAACACCCCTAGAGTCTATGTACAGGGTATGTGCTTTCCGTATGTTTGGTGTCTCTCCTGCTGTGTTGCAACTACAGCTGCATTTGCCCAACATGCATACTGTTGCATCCAATGGTACTGACAACCTCGAGGATGTTATGAACCGACCATCCTCTTCCCATGCTCACAGAATACTTTAGGATGAATGAGGTGGACCCTTATGCACGAAACTTCTTGTATAAAGAGTTCCCAGAATTCTTTCGATGGATTAAGGGTAAGAAAAAGTGGCAGAAAAGAAGCCAAAGGGGGCGCGGGCAAGTTGGAAGGATTGTTTATGCACATGCTGCTGATGGTGAAAGGTACTTTCTGAGAGTGCTTCTGAATCATAGAAGTGGTGCCACTTCATATGAGGATTTGAGAACTGTAAATGGAAGGTTTTGCTCGACTTTCAGGGAAGCATGTCAGCTCATGGGCCTAATAGAGACTGAGAAATCTCTTGTCGACTGCTTGACCGAGTCTGCTACTTTCTAGATGCCATGTGCTCTAAGAAGGCTTTTTGCAACTATTCTTGTATTCTGTGAGGCGACCAACATCCGTGCATTGCGGGAGAAGCACCTGGAGTCAATGTCTGAGGATTACCGTCGTACCCAGTCCAACCAGGCTGCACTGGAACAGATGGTCCTTAGAGACATCTGGGATTTGGTGCATTCGATGGGCACAGATATTAAAAGCTATGACCTCCCGGAGCTGGTTGAGACCGGTGATGGTTCCGGCGACCTCCTAAGAGAGGTTCGAGAGGAGTTGTCGGTTGGTGTGGATCAAGAGCATTTAGATCTGTATACATCCCTGAACATTGAGCAGAGGGCTGGGTTTGAGGAAATCTTGGATCACGTGGTGAACAATAGGAAACAGGTTTTCTTTTTTGATGGTCTTGGTGGCACGGGTAAGACTTATCTCTACAAGGCGCTTCTTGCTAAAGTGCGTTCATCGGGTAAAATAGCTATTGCAACCACGACATCCGGAATAGCCGCATCAATCATGCCCGGTGGATGTACCGCCCACTCCAGGTTCAAAATTCCGGTTAAGCTCATGGATAATAGCATCTGCAGCTTCACCAAGCAGAGTGGTACTGCGGAGTTGCTTCGGAGAGCATCTCTCATAATTTGGGATGAGGTTACCAGGACGAAGCGTCACGCAGTTGAGGCACTTGATAGGTCACTACAGGATATCATGGGATGTGTTATGCCATTTGGGGGGAAGGTTGTGGTGTTTGGAGGGGATTTTAGGCAGGTCCTTCCCGTTGTCCCGCGTGGGACAAGAGCACAAATCACTGACGCCACGCTGCAAAGATCATATCTATGGGAGAGAATTAGACAAATACGCCTCACGCGTAATATGAGAACACAGACTGACCCGTGGTTCTCCAAATACCTCTTGAGAATTGGCAATGGAACGGAGGAGACAATCGGT
This sequence comes from Triticum urartu, assembly GCF_003073215.2. NCBI lineage: Eukaryota > Viridiplantae > Streptophyta > Magnoliopsida > Poales > Poaceae > Triticum > Triticum urartu. The sequence continues at coordinate 23,715,229 of NC_053024.1, forward strand.
GATGATTATGTGCGTCTGCCTGATGACATTGTGATAGGTTACACACCTGGTGACGCACCAGTCATGAAGCTTATTGAACACGTGTTCCCATCTCTTCATGAGAACGCATCATCCGGTGCCTACATGAGCACACGTGCTATTCTTTCTACCAAGAATGAGCACGTGGACAACCTAAATGCAAAGATGATTGACAGATTTCCCGGCCAAGAAAAGGTATACTATAGCTTTGATTCTGTCGATGATGATACACGCAATAACTACCCAATTGACTATCTGAACAACCACACTCCAAATGGCTTGCCTCCCCATATTTTGAAAGTTAAAGTTATTTGTCCTGTCATTCTGCTCCGGAATCTCGATCCTAATAATGGACTTTGCAATGGAACGAGATTGATGATTATAGCTTTCCAAAATAACACAATCGACGCGGAGATTGTTGGTGGACAACATGCTGGAAAGAGAGTGTTCATCCCTAGGATCCCGATGGCACCCTCGGAGGATATTTCACTTCTTTCAAGTTGAAGAGGAAGCAATTCCCTATTCGTCTCAGTTTTGCAATGACCACAAACAAAGCCCAGGGGCAAACCATCCCAACTGTTGGCATTTACCTTCCGGAGCCTGTATTCTCTCACGGTCAGCTTTATGTTGCACTGTCAAGGGGTGTTTCAAGGCAGACAACTCGGGTTCTGGCAAAGCCAAATAAAGAAATAGATCAAATTGGTAAAAGCACCAAAAACATTGTGTATAGAGATGTGTTGGAGGGATGAAGCAGGTTTGTCATCCATAAATATTGCTGTGGATTTCTACTATTGGGCGTGTATTTATAATGTTTCTTAGAACTAACATCATATGTTTCTAAATGCAGATTTTCGTCAGTGCACATCCTGTTGGCAGGATACAGAAGCCATCTTCTGTAAGTTGCATTGCGAAACATTTTATCGTTCAAAGTTAGCTCTTAACTATTTGTTGGTGTACCTAGCAGTCTCATTTATTCATGGTTGAAAAACTTTGTTGTGATCACACATGCTCCATCCTACATGATTATCATTCCTGAATTAATCATTAACTATCCTGTTATGATGAACGCTTGTCTCAGTAACACTTATTATTTGCTCTAGCAGCATTGCCAGGTTGTTTTTTTATATTCAAATTTGTACTTTCGCTCTTGTCAGTCCAACATTTTTAAAAGGTTCATCTTATCTTATGTCCAGTTTGCACTATACAGAGCAGTTGCACACATGACTCCTTGGGGAAGTTTAGAATTTTTGAATTCATATTGCTGGAGTGTAGATGGAAGTTTCAGTGTGATGCTTCTAATTACTGTATTGGACTGACAAGACCTGACGGTCTGTGTTGCGACTAATGAAGATGTACATCATGTGGTGGGGAGATGCACAAGAGTTCAAGCATTGTGTATGACTATTATAATTTCTCGGCACTACAAGATCTGCAGCATTTTACCTATTCTGGTCCTCACTGGCTTCTTTGTGATGACATTATTTTTTAGAAAGCCCAGGCTTCTATTGTTTCCTCTGTTCAGTTCTTTTTTATAGGAGAAGGTTAATTTTTCAGATTTGTCCCATCTTGCGTGCAGGGGACTTTGTTTTCTTATTTAAGAATTATGGTTAATATTTAATTTCGTTGGCAGAGAAACTTTGTTATATAAATGTACATGTATCGATGTAGTAAGTATTGGAATATTGCTCTTTTCCTCTGTCAGAAGTGAATAACCCCAAAGAAAGAAGATTACCCCCAGCACGACATTTGTATCTACATATTTTACATATATATTTTTCGAGCATGATTTTGAGGCTCTGGCTAGCATCCTGATTGCCAATTTTGGTACATTATTGCCAATTTCTCCAAGCCGGACCTGATATCAGCCAAGTGATGGAGAAATGTGCTCCAGATGTCATCCTGGTGGAGAAAACAGTTTCGCGGGGCATACAGGAGCTTCTACTAAAACAAGGTGTCACTTTGGTGCTTCATATGAAGCTCGACCGGCTGCAGAGAATTACACGCTGCTCTCGATCTCCTATAGTCTTCTATCTCTAAATTAAAAAAAGGCTATATATGCAAAGGCAGGCTTGTTTGTCTTTTCTTGATTTATAATATTTTCTGATGCAACCAAACTATCTTTATATGCATATTATTCTCACATATATACTTGTATATTAGTCGAGACGTGCATTTGCACGTGCACGCTTACTAGTATGGTGTAGTTCCCTAGTCGAGCTCACCAAATTATTGATCAACTACTCTAGGATCGGTGATTTTGAGAGTACATGTCGCTATTAATCAGCCGTGCACGAAGCCACGAATCAACCACACTCCACTGCAAGAATGCACACATGCATGCCTGGTCCATCCATCACATGCCGAATACAACATCCAACCCTCTCCAAAACGTATTAATATATCCATCAACCGAATCTAACATCCAACAACAAAAATTTATGTTCTGACTCCCACTAATCGGATTTATCCATCTGGACACAGTAGGTGGTACCATGTTGGTTCAAAGCCCTATTTAAGCCCATGCACCCCTCTACGAAACTCATCACCAGTATAATCACTTAGAAAATCTAGTCATCTCATCTTCTGCAGCTGAGCTCACCACCACTACTATTGCTAGCTAGATCGAGATGGCCCGTGCTGCAGTTGCTCGGCTCGTGCTGGTCGCCCTGGTGGCGACAATGCTTCTCATAACCACCGACGCGGCCATCTCATGCGGTCAGGTGAACTCCGCCTTGAGCCCCTGCATCTCCTATGCACGAGGCAACGGTGCCAACCCGTCTGCGGCCTGCTGCAGCGGCGTCAGGAGACTTGCGGGCGCAGTGCGGAGCACCACTGACAAGAAAACGACGTGCAACTGCATCAAGAGCGCTGCTGGTGGGCTCAGCGCTGGCAAGGCCGCCGACATCCCCTCCAAGTGCAGCGTCAGCATCCCATACGCCATCAGCCCTTCCCTCGACTGCTCTACTATTCGCTAATCAACCACTGCCCACCATGGCTGCCGCATATCGCGCCATCCGACGTTTCTGAGTATGCTTAAGTCACAAATACATATGAATAAACGCTCTGACCTGATCTCCATGTGAGGGAGAAAGGAGTGCGTACGCTGAGCCAGCTCTGAATGGCCGGCCACTGTCGTACTATTGTTGCTTTTTACTTTCACTCCCATTGAGGAGACACGAGACTTTATTGTACGTTGTACCATGTACACTTCTAGTATGTGGATTGTACTTATAATTATTTCTCCCAGGTAATTTAATCCACATAACAACCGTGAGAGACGATGAAAATAAAGTGAATGCATAGGACCTCTTACGGGTTTTAATTATAAGGCATCTCAAATGGCAACCCGAAAATTTTCTCCCGCATCCGTCCGCGGGCAGGGAACGCCATCCAATGCTAGCCATATAAAACGAGCCAACAATTCGACCAAAGCTCACGAAATTCTATCAAACGGGCTGCATGGCGGGGACAGGGGCTCCACCTTGACCCGGCGTCCGATCAGGATGCCGCGGTGGTGCGGGGGCGAGGCTGGCTCCTCACCATGCAATGTCCGATATGGATGCGGCAGTTGTGCCGGGGAGGGGTTGGCTCCTGCTTCATTGATGTAGCGTGGCGGGGACAGCGGATCCACCTTCATGCACGCCGGCGATGGCGGAGAGGGCCCCATGTACGGAGCGACCGCCCGTCATTATCTCGATCTGACGGACAATATATCGTCCGTCAGAGCAGCCACCTTGAGGGGTCGGGGCGGCTATAGCGGTGGCTCATGTGGATGCGGGGGCGTTGCTTGGTCCTCCTCGTCACCGGAGGAGACGACGATCTCCTACTTGGTGGGGGAGCCAGCAGCCGTGGATGCTGACGGGCTAGGAGAGTGTGGGCGGCGGCACCAAGAACCATCAGAGGATGAGGTTCCGCCTACTACATCTGCCGGAGCGGAGCACCACGACTTTTGAATCGCCTGAGCTTGGGTCGAAGAGGGGGGGGGGGGGGGGGCCCAGGAACAAAGGGGGGGGGGGGGGGGGGCCGGTGCTCAGGGAGGGGGACTGCGGCTATGTGCGCTGCCGACACATAGTTTAAAGAGCCACGGCGCAGGCCAGGCGAAGGGGTTGTCCACTTCAATGCGGCACAGCGACCGGAGTTGGTTCCTCGGGAACATGCGTCGGCATTGAAGCGGCAGCTATCGAGAGGCCACGTCGGTCCAGGCCGGCATGCATGCGGCGCAGTAAGTGATGTCAATTGAAACTGCGTCGGTATTTCCCGAAAGAGGAAGGGATGATGCAGTATAGCTAGGTTAGGTATTTCCCTCAGTTATGAAACCAAGATATCAATCTAGTAGGAGAACCAAGCAACATTATGTAAACGGTATCTTCACACAAAGAAGAGGGGTTGTCAATCCCTCCTAGGTAACAACGCCAGAAATTAGCAAGTTGACGAGAGAATATTTGTGATAGACTGGATAAATAGCTCTAGGTAAAATATAAATAAAATAAGTAATAAAAAATGCAGCAATATATTTTGGGTCTTTGGAATAATAGATCTGAAAATAAAAACGAATAAAATAGATCTCAAAGCAAATATGATAAAAAAAAGACTGGGGGGGGGGGGCGGGGGCGTAGATTTCACTAGTGGTTGCTCTCAAGAAATAGCATACGGTGGGTAAAAAATTACTGTTGGGAAATTGATAGAAGATTGAATAATTATGATGATATCCAAGGCAATGATCAATATATAGGCATCACATCCAAGATTAATAGATCGACTCATGCCTGCATCTACTACTATTACTCCACACATCGACTGCTATCCAGCATGCATCTCGTGTATTAAATTCATGGAGAAACGGAGTAATGAAATAAGAACGATGACATGATGTAGACGAGATCTATTCATGTAGGAATAACCCCCATCTTGTTATCCTTAATAGCAACGATACATGCGTGTCTTGCTACCCCTTCTGTCACTGGGAACGAATAACTCAAGATTGAACTCATCACAAAGCATCTCTTCCCATGGCAAGAAAAAACGATGTAGTTGGCCTAACTAAACCAAAGATTTGAAGAAGAAGTACGAGGCTATAAATAATCATGCATATAAGAGATCAAAGGAGACACAAATAATATTCATGGATATAGATCTGATCATAAACTCAAAGTTTATCGGATCCCAACAAACACACCGCAAAAAGCGTTACATCAAATAGATGTCCAAGAGACCATTGTATTGAGAATCAAAAGACAGAGAACAAGCCATCTAGCTACTGCCTATGGACCGGTAGGTCTATGGTGGACTATTCACACATCATCGGAGAGGCACCAATGAGAATGATGAACCACTGGTAGAAAAAGGGCCTGTAGTCCCGGTTCGTAAGGGCCTTTTGTCCCGGTTCTGGAACCGGGACTAAAGGGTCGGTACTAATGCCCTGTCCCTTTAGTCCCGGTTCAATCCAGAACCGGGACAAATGGGCCTCCACGTGGCCTGTGCGCGGAGCCCAGGCAGGAGACCCTTTGGTCCCGATTGGTGGCTCCAACCAGGACCAATAGGCATCCACGCGTCGGCATTTCTGTGGTTGGGGTTTTTGTTTTTTTTGAGGGGGGGGGGTTGGGGGTTTTGGGGGGTTAATTTAGGTGTTTCATATATTGTGTTAGCTAGCTACAATTAATAGCCAGAAGTGTCCTCTCTTATGTCCGTGCTTGGTCGACGCTACGTACTATACATACGTATAGAGAGGACTAGACACGCTAGCTAGCTAGTAAGCAAACGAAGGAAACAGAAGATCGTCATGAACATATATGCATACAGAGAGAAGTGATATCGACCACCTCTCCTTCTCCGAGAGATTGGTCGAACAACAAGTTCTCGTATATCTATCCGACACTACCGGCTACATATATACAATAATTATCTCTTACAAATATAATCATACGGACTCATGGTCCACATACTATTCTCCTTCTTCAGCGATCACGTGGTCAAGAAAGAATGCCGCCAATTCCTCTTGAATTGCTCGCATGCGAGCTGGTGCTAGGAGTTCATCCCGCTTCCGAAACATCTAATTTGAAGAAGGGGGTCAATACATATATATATGAATGAATGAAAGTCAACACAGATGATGGTAATAAAATAAAATTGTGAATGTTGTTATTTACGTACTTCATATTGTTTGTCAGAGTACCCGCCCCGCTCACAGGTCGTGTGGCGGATGGACTCGCAGACGTAGTATCCACAGAAATCATTCCCTTGTTCCTGCCACAACCACTTTACAAGAAATAGAGGTCAATCAAACTGATAAGCAAGAATGCTAAATGGTATTGATGAAACATGCTACTATAGTACTTACTTTCGGGTGTCTAAATTCCAGCTCCTTCGGCAGTCCCGGAACTTTTCTGGTGAATTTTCTCCAAACCCTGCCAGACAAAGAAAACAATTACTTGATATCAGGAAATGAACAAAGTTGCTGATATGGTGGATAATGATAGATTTAACTTACTTCTTGAGGATTTCAGTCATGTCCGCATACTCCTGGGGATCTTTTCGTTTGGAGTCCAAGACAGTTACTACTCCCCGCTCAAGCCTAATCTCTAGGAGAATCTAGTGGTACCTGCGCACGCATGCATAACTCATCAATTACATTACTATAACCTGGACTAATATATAAGGGAAACCGAATATGCACAAGACAGTAACACTCACTTGAAGTTGTAAGGAAAGAGTATTATATCTTTGTTTTCATTTTTTTGAATGATAGTAGCAAGTTGGCCTCGGTATCTTTGGGACGATGTTCAACCTCAGTTGCATCTATGAGATATGTGTTAACGAACCCAATATCACCAATTTGTCTTTTCTTCAATTTGGCGATCTTCAATCTGCATCATATAGTGAGGATAATTATAAATACATGCAATGAAAGAGATGAGTTATATAGAGAGACTTAATGACAGAAGTAGTAGTACTTACAGACAGTAGCAGGTGACCGTTGTTTTATCGAGGGCCAATTGATTGAAAAACTGATAGAACTCCTCAAATGGAATAGGCAATAGTTCAATTCCAATTCCCCCCAGACTCTCTGCAGATTTTCAATTACCAATCATGTAATCTTCGCATCATCGTTGTTAAAGATTTTTCATCTTTGACGAGAGGCTTCACGTACTTGTATCTGTGTATCTGCACCTCCATGGGATCATAATGTACATCGTCGGGCAGGTAATCGTCAACATTGCAATAACCGGGCACCATCCTTGGATCGACGATGTCGCTAGGAACCTTGAGCGGGGGGCACGATTGCTTCGCTTATTGGCCAAGCTGGGCAATTTGTTTCCCAGCTGCTCGTTGTTCTTTCAGCCTTTGATCACTGACTGTACTTCCCGACCGCTCCGCTTCGGCCCATGTCTTTGCAATAATGCGCTCATAGTTGCCTTTCGGCGGAGACTTGGGTGGTTTTCCCAGGGCAGCCAGAGTGCGCTTTACTTTCACCGAATCTACCTTCTCCTCCGGAGGTGGATGTCTCTTTGCTTTCAACCCTTTAAACCAGTCATCCACTTCGGTTCGCGCGATCTTCGCATTCTCCTTTAGGGTCCTCTCGTATGGTAACTTCTGTGGACTCTTCAGAGAAGGACCGAATCTGTATGTCCTCCCGCCTCTGGTTGTACGAGGCGGAGGAGAAGGACTACGTGTTGGAAATATGCCCTAGAGGCAATAATAAATTGATTATTATTATATTTCCTTGTTCATGATAATTGTTTATTATCTATGCTATAATTGTATTGATAGGAAACTCAGATACATGTGTGGATACATAGACAACACCATGTACCTAGTAAGCCTCTAGTTGACTAGCTCGTTGATCAATAGATGGTTACGGTTTCCTGACCATGGACATTGGATGTCATTGATAACGGGATCACATCATTAGGAGAATGAAGTGATGGACAAAGACCCAATCCTAAGCCTAGCACAAAGATCGTGTAGTTCGTATGCTAAAGCTTTTCTAATCAAGTATCATTTCCTTAGACCATGAGATTATGCAACTCCCGGATACCGTAGGAGTGCTTTGGGTGTGCCAAACGTCGCAACGTAACTGGGTGGCTATAAAGGTACACTACAGGTATCTACGAAAGTGTCTGTTGGGTTGGCACGAATCGAGACTGGGATTTGTCACTCCGTGTAAACGGAGAGGTATCTCTAGGCCCACGAGGTAGGACATCATCATAATGTGCACAATGTGATCAAGGAGTTGATCATGGGATGATGTGTTACGGAACGAGTAAAGAGACTTGCCGGTAATGAGATTGAACAAGGTATCAGGATACCGACGATCGAATCTCGAGCAAGTATCGTACCGCTAGACAAAGGGAATTGTATACGGGATTGATTAAGTCCTTGACATCGTGGTTCATCCGATGAGATCATCGTGGAACATGTGGGAGCCAACATGGGTATCCAGACCCCGCTGTTGGTTATTGACCGGAGAGTCATCTCGGTCATGTCTGCATGTCTCCCGAACCCGTAGGGTCTACACACTTAAGGTTCGGTGATGCTAGGGTTATAGAGATATTAGTATGCGGTAACCCGAAAGTTGTTCGGAGTCCCGGATGAGATCCCGGACGTCACGAGGAGTTCCGGAATGGTCCGGAGGTAAAGAATTATATATAGGAAGTGCTATTTCGGCCATCGGGACAAGTTTCGGGGTCACCGGTATTGTACCGGGACCACCGGAAGGGTCCCGGGGGTCCCACCGGGTGGGGCCACCTGCCCCGGGGGGCCACATGGGCTGTAGGGGGTGCGCCTTGGCCTATATGGGCCAAGGGCACCAGCCCCAAGAGGCCCATGCGCCAAGAATCAAGGGAGAGGAAGAGTCCTAAAGGGGGAAGGCACCTCCGAGGTGCCTTTGGGAGGAGGGACTCCTCCCTTGGCCGCACCCTTCCTTGGAGGAAGGGCCAAGGCTGCGCCCCCCCCCTCTCCCTTGGACCTATATATAGTGGGGGGAAGGGAGGGCAACCATACCTAAGCCCTGGCGCCTCCCTCTCCCTCCCATGACACATCTCCCTCCTCCCGCAGCGCTTGGCGAAGCCCTGTTGGAATCCCGCTACTTCCACCACCACGCCGTCGTGCTGCTGGATCTCCATCAACCTCTCCTTCCCCCTTGCTGGATCAAGAAGGAGGAGACGTCGCTGCTCCGTACGTGTGTTGAACGCGGAGGTGCCGTCCGTTCGGCGCTAGGATCATCAGTGATTTGGATCATGACGAGTACGACTTCATCAACCCCGTTCTCTTGAACGCTTCCGCGCGCGATCTACAAGGGTATGTAGATCCACTCCTCCCCCATTGCTAGATGACTCCATAGATTGATCTTGGTGACACGTAGGAAAATTTTGAATTATTGCTACGTTCCCCAACAGTGGCATCATGAGCTAGGTCTATGCGTAGTTTCTATGCACGAGTAGAACACAAAGTAGTTGTGGGCATTGATTTTGTTCAATATGCTTACCGTTACTAGTCCAATCTTGATTCGGTGGCATTGTGGGATGAAGCGGCCCGGACCGACCTTACACGTACTCTTACGTGAGACTGGTTCCACCGACTGACATGCACTAGTTGCATAAGGTGGCTAGCGGGTGTCTGTCTCTCCCACTTTAGTCGGATCAGATTCGATGAAAAGGGTCCTTATGAAGGGTAAATAGCAATTGGCATATCACGTTGTGGTTTTTGCGTAGGTAAGAAACGTTCTTGCTAGAAACCCATAGCAGCCACGTAAAACATGCAAACAACAATTAGAGGACGTCTAACTTGTTTTTGCAGGGTATGCTTTGTGATGTGATATGGCCAAAAGGATGTGATGAATGATATATGTGATGTATGAGATTGATCATGTTCTTGTAATAGGAATCACGACTTGCATGTCGATGAGTATGACAACCGGCAGGAGCCATAGGGGTTGTCTTAATTTATTTATGACCTGCGTGTCAACATAAACGTCATGTAATTACTTTACTTTATTGCTAACCGTTAGCTGTATAGTAGAAGTAATAGTTGACGAGACAACTTCATGAAGACACGATGATAGAGATCATGATGATGGAGATCATGGTGTCATGCCAGTGACGATGATGATCATGGAGCCCCGAAGATGGAGATCAAGAGGAGCAAAGTGATGATGGCCATATCATGTCACTATTTGATTGCATGTGATGTTTATCATGTTTATGCATCTTGTTTACTCAGAACGACGGTAGTAAATAAGATGATCCCTCATAATAATTTCAAGAAAGTGTTCCCCCTAACTGTGCACCGTTGCGAAGGTTCGTTGTTTCGAAGCACCACGTGATGATCGGGTGTGATAGATTCTAACGTTCGAATACAACGGGTGTTGACGAGCCTAGCATGTACAGACATGGCCTCGGAACACATGCAATACACTTAGGTTGACTTGACGAGCCTAGCATGTACAGACATGGCCTCGGAACACAAGAGACCGAAAGGTCGAGCATGAGTCGTATGGTAGATACGATCAACATGAAGATGTTCACCGATGTTGACTAGTCCGTCTCTCGTGATGATCGGACACGGTCTAGTTAACTCGGATCATGTAATCACTTAGATGACTAGCGGGATGTCTATCTGAGTGGGAGTACATAAGATGAACTTAATTATCCTGAACATAGTCAAAAGGTCTTCGCAAATTATGTCGTAGCTCGCGCTTCAGTTCTACTGTTTAGTTATGTTCCTAGAGAAAATTTAGTTGAAAGTTGATAGTAGTAATTATGCGGACTAGGTCCATAAACTGAGGATTGTCCTCATTGTTTCATAGAAGGCTTATGTCCTTAATGCACCGCTCAGTGTGCTGAACCTCGAACGTCGTCTGTGGATGTTGCGAACATCTGACATACACGTTTTGATAACTACGTGATAGTTCAGTTAAACGGTTTAGAGTTGAGGCACCGAAGACGTTTTGAAACATCGCGAAACATATGAGATGTTTCGAGGGCTGAAATTGGGATTTCAGGCTCGTGCCCACGTCAAGAGGTATAAGACCTCCGACGATTTTCTTAGCCTGCAAACTAAGGGAGAAAAGCTCAATTGTTGAACTTGTGCTCAGATTGTCTGAGTACAACAATCGCTTGAATCAAGTGGGAGTTGATCTTCCAGATGAAATAGTGATAGTTCTCCGAAGTCATTACCACCAAGCTGCTTGAGCTTCGTGATGAACTATAATATATCAGGGACATATATGATGGTCCTTGAGATATTCGCGATGTTTGACACCACAAAAGTAGAAATCAAGAAGGAGCATCAATTGTTGATGGTTGGTGAAACCACTAGTTTCAAGAAGGGCAAGGGCAAGAAGGGATACTTCATGAAACGGCAATTCAGCTGCTGCTCTAGTGAAGAAACCCAAGGTTGAACCCAAACCCGAGACTAAGTGCTTCTGTAATAAGAGGAACATCCACTGGAGCAGAATTACCCTAGATATTTGGTAGATGAGAAGGCTGGCAAAGTCGATAGAAGTATATTGGATATACATTATGTTAATGTGTACTTTACTAGTACTCCTAGTAGCACCAGGGTATTAGATACCGGTTCGGTTGCTAAGTGTTAGTAACTCGAAACAAAAGGCTACGGAATAAATGGAGACTAGCTAAAGGTGAGCTGACGATATGTGTTGGAAGTGTTTCCAAGGTTGATATGATCAAGCATCGCACGCTCCCTCTACCATCGAGATTTGTGTTTGCGTTGAGCATAGACATGATTGGATTATGTCTATCGCAATACGGTTATTCATTTAAGGAGAATAACGGTTACTCTGTTTATTTGAATAATACCTTCAATGGTCTTGCACCTAAAATGAATGGTTCATTGAATCTCGATCGTAGTGATACACATGTTCATGCCAAGAGATATAAGATAGTAATTATAGTACCACCTACTTGTGGCACTGCCACGTAAGTCATATCGGTATAAAATGCATGAAGAAGCTCCATGTTGATGGATCTCTGGGCTCACTTGTTTTTGAAAAGTTTGAGGCATGCGAACCATGTCTATTGGTGTATATGCATGAAGAAACTCCATGCAAATGGACCGTTTGGACTCACTTGATTTTGAATCACTTGAGACATGCAAATCATACCACATGGGCAAGATGACTAAAAGCCTCGTTTTCAGTAAAATGGAACTGGAAAGCAACTTGTTGGAAGTAATTCATTTTGATGTGTGCAGTCCAATGAGTGCTGAGGCGTGTAGTGGATATCGTTATGTTCTTACTTCACAGATGATTTGAGTAGATGTTGAGTATATTTACTTGATGAATCACGAGTCTGAATTATTGAAAGGTTCAAGTAATTTCAGGGTGAAGTTGAAAGATCGTCGTGACAAGAGGATAAAAGATCTATGATATGATCATAGAGATGAATATCTGAATTACGAGTTTGGCACAAAATTAAGACATTGTGGAAATTGTTTCACAACTAATACAGCCTGGAACACCATAGTGTGATGGTGTGTCCGAACATCATAACTGCACCCCATTGGATATGATGCATACCATGATGTCTCTTATCGTGATACCACAATAGTTTATGGGTTAGGCATTAGAGACAACCACATTCACTTTAAATAGGGAACCACGTAATTCCGATGAGATGAAACCGTATGAACTATGGTTTAGAGAAACCTAAGCTGTCATTTCTTAAAGATTTGGGGCTGCGACGCTTATGTGAAAAAGTTTCAGGCTGATAAGCTCGAACCCAAAGCGGATAAATGCATCTTCATAGGACACCCAAAACAGTTGGGTATACCTCCTGTCTCAAATCCAAAAGCAATAAGGGATTGTTTCTAGAATCGGGTCCTTTCTCAAGGAAAAGTTTCTCTCGAAAGAATTGAGTATGAGGATGGTGGAGACTTGATGAGGTTATTGAACCGTCTCTTCAACTAGTGTGTGGCAGGGCACAAGAAGTTGTTCCTGTGGCACCTACACCAATTGAAGTGAAAGCTTATGATAGTGATCATGAAACTTCAGATCAAGTCACTACCAAACCTCGTGGGATGACAAGGATGCGTACTACTTCAGAGTGGTACGTGATCCTGTCTTGGAAGTCATGTTGCTAGACAACAATGAACCTACGAGCTATGGAGAAGCGATGGTGGGCCTGGATTCCGATAAATGGCTCGAGGCCATAAAATCCGAGAGAGGATCCATGTATGAAAACAAAGTGTAGACTTTGGTAGAACAGCTCGATGGTCGTAAGGCTGTTGAGTGCAGATGGATTTTAAAAGGAAGACGGACAATGATGGTAAGTATCACCATTAAGAAAGCTTGACTTGTCGTTAAGATGTTTTCCGACAAGTTCAAAGAGTTGACTACGATGAGACTTTCTCACTCGTAGCGATGCTAAGAGTCTGTTGGAATTATATTAGCGATTACTGCATTATTTATGAAATCTTGCAGATAGGATGTCAAATCATTGTTTCCTCGACGATTTTCTTAAGGAAAGGTTGTATGTGATACAACCGGAAGGTTTTGTAAATCCTGAAAGATGCTAATAAGTATGCAAAGCTCCAGCAATCCTTCTAAGGACTGGAGTAAGCATCTCGGAGTTGGAATGTACGCTTTGATGATGATCAAAGATTTTGGGTGTATAAAAAGTTTATGAGAAACTTGTATTTCCAAAGAAGTGAGTGGGAGCACTATAGAATTTCTGATAAATATATGTTGTTGACATATTGTTGATCAGAAATGACGTAGAATTTCTGGAAAGCATATAGGGTTATTTGGAAAGTGTTTTTCAATGGAAAGCCTGGATTAAGCTACTTGAACATTGAGCATCAAGATCTATAAGGATAGATCAAAACGCTTAATGGTACTTTCAAATGAGCACATACCTTGACATGATCTTGAAGGTGTTCAAGATGGATCAGTCAAAGAAGGAGTTCTTGCCTGAGTTGTAAGGTATGAAGTTAAGACTTAAAGCTCGACCACGGCAGAAGAAAGAGAAAAGATGAAGGTCGTCCCCTATGCTTAAGACATAGGCTCTACAGTATGCTATGCTGTGTACCGCACCTGAAGTGTGCCTTGCCATGAGTCAGTCAAGGGGTACAAGAGTGATTCAAGAATGGATCACAGGACAGCGGTCAAAGTTATCCTTAGTAACTAGTGGACTAAGGAATTTTCTCGATTATGGAGGTGGTAAAAGAGTTCGTCGTAAAGGGTTACGCCGATGCAAACTTTGACACTAATCCAGATTATTCTGAGTAGTAAACTAGATTCGTATAGTAGAACAGTTATTTGGAATAGCTCCAAATATAGCGTAGTAGCTGCATCTACAAGATGACATAGAGATTTGCGAGGTGCATACGGATCTGAATGTTGCAGACCCGTTGACTAAAACCTCTCTCACAAGCAAAACATGATCAAACCGAGAAATCATTGAGTCTTAATCACATGATGATGTGAACTAGTTTAGTGACACTAGTAAACTCTTTGGGTGTTAGTCACATGGGGATGTGACCTTGAGTGTTAATCACATATCGATGTGAACTGGATTATTGACTCTAGTGCAAGTGGGAGACTGTTGGAAATATGCCCTAGAGGCAATAATAAATTGATTATTATTATATTTCCTTGTTCATGATAATTGTTTATTATCTATGCTATAATTGTATTGATAGGAAACTCAGATACATGTGTGGATACATAGACAACACCATGTCCCTAGTAAGCCTCTAGTTGACTAGCTCGTTGATCAATAGATGGTTACGGTTTCCTGACCATGGACATTGGATGTCATTGATAACGGGATCACATCATTAGGAGAATGAAGTGATGGAAAAAGACCCAATCCTAAGCCTAGCACAAAGATCGTGTAGTTCGTATGCTAAAGCTTTTCTAATGTCAAGTATCATTTCCTTAGACCATGAGATTGTGCAACTCCCGGATACCGTAGGAGTGCTTTGGGTGTGCCAAACGTCACAACGTCACTGGTTGGCTATAAAGGTACACTACAGGTATCTCCGAAAGTGTCTGTTGGGTTGGCACGAATCGAGACTGGGATTTGTCACTCCGTGTAAACGGAGAGGTATCTCTGGGCCCACGAGGTAGGACATCATCATAATGTGCACAATGTGATCAAGGAGTTGATCACAGGATGATGTGTTACGGAACGAGTAAAGAGACTTGCCGGTAACGAGATTGAACAAGGTATCGGGATACCGACGATCGAATCTCGGGCAAGTATCGTACCGCTAGACAAAGGGAATTGTATACGGGATTGATTAAGTCCTTGACATCGTGGTTCATCCGATGAGATCATCGTGGAATATGTGGGAGCCAACATGGGTATCCAGATCCCGCTGTTGGTTATTGACCGGAGAGTCATCTCGGTCATGTCTGCATGTCTCCCGAACCCGTAGGGTCTACACACTTAAGGTTCGGTGATGCTAGGGTTATAGAGATATTAGTATGCGGTAACCCGAAAGTTGTTCGGAGTCCCGGATGAGATCCCGGACGTCACGAGGAGTTCCGGAATGGTCCGGAGGTAAAGAATTATATATAGGAAGTGCTATTTCGGCCATCGGGACAAGTTTCGGGGTCACCGGTATTGTACCGGGACCACCGAAAGGGTCCCGGGGGTCCACCGGGTGGGGCCACCTGCCCCGGGGGGCCACATGGGCTGTAGGGGGTGCGCCTTGGCCTATATGGGCCAAGGGCACCAGCCCCAAGAGGCCCATGCGCCAAGAATCAAGGGAGAGGAAGAGTCCTAAAGGGGGAAGGCACCTCCGAGGTGCCTTTGGGAGGAGGGACTCCTCCCTTGGCCGCACCCTTCCTTGGAGGAAGGGCCAAGGCTGCGCCCCCCCCCTCTCCCTTGGACCTATATATAGTGGGGGGAAGGGAGGGCAACCATACCTAAGCCCTGGCGCCTCCCTCTCCCTCCCATGACACATCTCCCTCCTCCCGCAGCGCTTGGCGAAGCCCTGTTGGAATCCCACTACTTCCACCACCACGCCTTCGTGCTGCTAGATCTCCATCAACCTCTCCTTCCCCCTTGCTGGATCAAGAAGGAGGAGACATCGCTGCTCCGTACGTGTGTTGAACGCGGAGGTGCCGTCCGTTCGGCGCTAGGATCATCAGTGATTTGGATCACGACGAGTACGACTTCATCAACCCCGTTCTCTTGAACGCTTCCGCGCGCGATCTACAAGGGTATGTAGATCCACTCCTTCCCCGTTGCTAGATGACTCCATAAATTGATCTTGGTGACACGTAGGAAAATTTTGAATTATTGCTACGTTCCCCAACACTACGACGCGCCGGAGCAGCTGCCGGAGCGGCGGCGGGTCTCTTCCGCCCTTGCTGACGAGGCGGAGAAGGAGGAGGCTGGCTGCTCGGGCGCGCCGGCGGAGGCGGAGAAGGAGGCGGAGTTCCGCCACGCGCCGGAGAAGGAGCCGACCGAGGGCCCTGATCGTCACTCGCCGGAGGAGGAGGCGGTGGAGGACGCGGAGTGCCCTGACTTGCCGGAGGAGGAGGAGGAGGCGGAGGCGTCCAGTTCGGAAGGTTGATGAGCCCCTTCCGCCATAGGCATGGATTCTTCAGAGCAGACCCCAGCCGAGTCTCCCCTTCACTGGTAGGGTGGTCAAGCTAGAGGTCCTCAAACCCCTCGAACCCTCGACGACCCTGGAACCCTCGACCCCTAGACGACCCTGGAACCCTCGACCCTCGATCCCTCGACCCTATAGAACCCTCGAACCCTCGACCCTGAAACCCTCGACCCTTGACCCCTTAACGACCCTCGACCCTCTACCCTAGTTCCCGACCCTCGACCCCTCGGCGATCCTCGACACCCTCGTTCCCGATAAAAATTAAGAAGAAGAAGAAGAAGAAGAAGAAGAAGAAAAAAGAGGAGAAGAAGAAAGGAATAGCTAGAGGAGAAGATCGAAGAAAAAAAAGAAGAAAAAAAAGAGGAGAAGAAGAAAGGAATAGTGGAGAAGAAGAGAAAATAGAATATATTCTATTTTCTCTTCTTCTCCACTATTCCTTTCTTCTTCTCCTCTTCTTTTTCTTCTTTTTTCTTCTTCTTATTTATTTCTCCTCTTCTTCCTCTCCTCTTCTTCTTTCTAAGTCCTGCTTATATACACAGAGTATTGGTCCCGGTTCGTACCCCTCTCGACCCCTCGTCCCTCTCTCGACCCCTCGACGACCCTCGTCCCTGATAACATTTTTTTCTCCCCTCGACCCCTCTCGACCTCTCATCCCCCTCTCGACCCCTCATCATCATCTATCACCCCCCTCGTTTTCTTTAGCATATATCCATGAACAAAAAAATAATTCATATATAGAAAAAATCCTATATGAACATACATACATATGAGCATATACAGAGAGCATATACATAGCCAAATCCATATACAGAGAGCATATACATACATACATACATATGAGCATATACATACATACATAGCCAAATCCAAATACATATGAGCATATACATACACATATGAAAATTTTTATCACACACAGAGAGCAGCGGCGGCGGCGGCGATGGTCAGAGCGACAGGGATCGATGGGAAGGGGGAGCTCACTAGGGGCGCGACGGGGAGGAGGCCGGGGGCGGGGAGGAGGCCGGCGACGGCGCGGGGAAGGCCGGCGACGCGGCGCGGGGCGACGGGGAGGGGGCCGGAGATGGCGCACGCAGCGATAAGGAGGAGGCCGGCGACGGCGCACGCAGCGACAGGGAGAAGGCCTGCGGCGGCGCGGGGCGACGGCGACGAGGAGCGGGCGACGACGGGCTCGGGGCGGCGACGACGACGACGAACGGCCTGGGGGCGTCGGGGGGGAATGGGAGCGGTTGGCGAAATTTTCACAAGTGCTACCTTATATACGCAGAGAAATGGTCCCAGTTCGTGGCACGAACCAGTACCAATGCACACCTATGGTCCCGGTTCATGCCACCAACCGGGACCAATGGCCTTGTGCTGCCCCGCGCCCAAAAGTTTAGTCCCACCTCGCTAGTTGAGAGGGCTCGGGAGTGGTTTATAAGCGCTGCTGCACCCACCCTCCCGAGCTCCTCTCAACTGCAGGCTTTCGGGCCTAATTTGTCACGGCAATGCCTGTGGGCCTACTGGGCCTGCTGCGGGCCTGAATCCTGGCCCATGGTAGGGTTTCTAGTCGTATTCAGGCCGTGGTGGCCCAGTAGGTGGCATTTTTTTTGTTTTTTGTTGCTTTATTTATTTTCTTTTGTTTTTTGCTTTATTTTTTAATTCTTTATGCTTTTAGTTTTAGAAAAATTATAAACTTTTTGTTAATGCCATTAGTTTTGAAACTTGAAAATACTTTTTTAGTTTTTTAGTTTTCTTTGTTGCTTTATTTATTTTATTTTGTGATTAACTTTACTATAAAAATAGTTTTTTCCTGTCTTTTTGATTTGTTTTTTGCATTATTTTTTTTATTTTGCTTTTTTCTTTAATTTTTAATTCTGTTTGCTTTTAGGTTAGGAAAATCACAAACTTTATATTAGTGCCATTAGTTTTAGAAAAATTATAAACTTTCTGTTAGTGCCGTTAGTTTTCAAATTTGAAAACACTTTTTTAGTTTTTTAGTTTTCTTTGTTGCTTTATTTATTTTATTTTGTGATTAACTTTACTATAAAAATAGTTTCTTCCTGTTTTTTGATTTGTTTTTTGCATTATTTATTTTCTTTTGTTTTTTGCTTTAATTTTTAATTCTGTTTGCTTTTAGGTTAGCAAAATTATAAACTTTCTGTTAGTACCATTAGTTTTAGAAAAATTATAAACTTTTTGTTGGTGCCATTAGTTTTCAAATTTGAATAGTTAAAAAATTTGAATTCTTTGAAAATTGTTTGAATCACAAGTTTGTGATTAACTTACTAAAAAAATTAGAATAGATGCGCTTATAGAGAAAATTCAACCTAAATTCCTAGTAAATTTCTATGAATTTCAGAGAAATTCACTATGAATTTAGGTTAAACTTTTCTCTATTAAGGCATATATTCTCACTTTGAGAGGAGCTCAACAAGGCAGAGAGGGAAGGGCTTATAAACCGGTGTGAGCCCCCTTCGGTTGGCGAGGTGGGACTAAACTCTGCCCGCAACGAGGACCAACCCTTTAGTCCCGGTTTGTGGCACAAACCGGGATTAATGGTCATGGGCCAGGGGCGAGGAGAAAAATTATAAACTTTCTGTTAGTGCCATTAGTTTTAGAAAGTTGAAAGTTGAAAGTTGGCATGGGCCAGGGACTAATGGTCATGGTATTACGAGGGCCGAACCATAAGACATGAAAGCATTTCAAATGAACTCTAAAAAAGTTGAAAGTTGGGATGGTATCATAATTTCACCCACATAGCATGTGCATGTACAAAACGGACAATGGTAGCATGTTCGTGTGTTACAAAGTTGCGGGAGAAAGTCTTCACTTTTTCTTCGCTTGTGTCATTTGCTTATTGCGCCGTAACCATGGATAATCTTCATTGTTTATCAGGATGCTTGGGTCAGCCTTGACATTGAAGGGAGGAATTTCATGAAACTTTTCATAATCTTCAGACATGTCTGTCTTGCCGTCCACTCCCAGGATGTCCCTTTTTCCTGAAAGAACTATGTGGCGCTTTGGCTCATCGTATGATGTATTCGCTTCCTTATCTTTCCTTTTTCTCGGTTTGGTAGACATGTCCTTCACGTAGATAACCTGTGCCACATCATTGGCTAGGACGAACGGTTCGTCAGTGTACCCAAGATTTTTCAGATCCACTGTTGTCATTCCGTACTGTGGGTCTACCTGTACCCCGCTGCCTAACAGATTGACCCATTTGCACTTAAACAAAGGGACCTTAAAATCAGGTCCATAGTCAAGTTCCCATATGTCCACTATGTAACCATAATATGTGTCCTTTCCGCTCTCGGTTGCTGCATCAAAGCGGACACCGCTGTTTTGGTTGGTGCTCTTTTGATCTTGGGCGATCCTGTAAAATGTATTCCCATTTATCTCGTATCCTTTGTAAGTCAATACAGTCAAAGATGGTCCCCTGGACAACAAGTACAACTCATCACAAACAGTGTTGTCACCTCTGAGACGTGTTTCCAACCAACTGCTGAAAGTCCTGATGTGTTCACATGTAATCCAGTCGTCGCACTGCTCCGGGTGTTTGGAGCGCAGACTGTTCTTGTGTTCATCAACATACGGGGTCACCAAGGTAGAGTTCTGTAGAACTGTGTAGTGTGCTTGAGACCAAGAATATCCGTCCCTGCATATTATTGTGTCTCTTCCAAGAGTGCCTTTTCCAGTCAGTCTCCCCTCATACCGCGACTTAGGGAGACCTATCTTCTTAAGGCCAGGAATGAAGTCAACACAAAACCCGATAACATCCTCTGTTTGATGGCCCATGGAGATGCTTCCTTCTGGCCTAGCGCGGTTACGGACATATTTCTTTAGGACTCCCATGAACCTCTCAAAGGGGAACATATTGTGTAGAAATACGGGCCCCAGGATGACAATCTCGTCGACTAGATGAACTAGGACGTGCGTCATGATATTGAAGAAGGATGGTGGGAACACCAGCTCGAAGCTGACAAGACATTGCGCCACATCACTCCTTAGCCTTGGTACGATTTCTGGATAGATCACCTTCTGAGAGATTGCATTGAGGAATGCACAAAGCTTCACAATGGCTAATCGGACGTTTTCCGGTAGAAGCCCCCTCAATGCAACCGGAAGCAGTTGCGTCATAATCACGTGGCAGTCATGAGACTTTAGGTTCTGAAACTTTTTCTCTGGCATATTTATTATTCCCTTTATATTCGACGAGAAGCCAGTTGTGACCTTCATACTGAGCAGGCATTCAAAGAAGATTTCTTTCTCTTCTTTCGTAAGAGCGTAGCTGGCAGGACCTTTATACTGCTTCGGAGGCATGCCGTCTTTTTCGTGCAAACGTTGCAGGTCCTACCGTGCCTCAGGTGTATCTTTTGTCTTCCCACACACGCCCAAGAAGCCTAGCAGGTTCACGCAAAGGTTCTTCGTCACGTGCATCACGTCGATTGAGGAGCGGACCTCCAGGTCTTTCCAGTAGGGTAGGTCCCAAAATATAGATTTCTTCTTCCACATGGGTGCGTGTCCCTCAGCGCCATTCGGAACAGCTAGTCCACCGGGACCCTTTCCAAAGATTACGTAGTGTAAATCATTGACCATAGCAAGCACGTGATCGTCGGTGCGCATGGCGGGCTTCTTCCGGTGATCTGCCTCACCTTTGAAATGCTTGCCTTTCTTTCGACATTGATGGTTGGTCGGGAGAAATCGACGATGGCCCAGGTACACATTCTTCCTGCATTTGTCCAAGTATATACTTTTAGTGTCATCTAAACAGTGCGTGCATGCGTGGTATCCTTTGTTTGTCTGTCCTGAAAGGTTACTGAGAGCGGGCCAATCGTTGATGGTCACGAACAGCAATGCCTTAAGGTTAAATTCCTCATGTCTGTGCTCATCCCACGTACGTACACCGTTTCCATTCCACAGCTGTAAAAGTTCTTCAACTAATGGCCTTAGGTACACATCAATTTCGTTGCCGGGTTGCTTAGGGCCTTGGATGAGAACTAGCATCATAATGAACTTCTGCTTCATGCACATCCAAGGAGGAAGGTTATACATACATAGAGTCACGGGCCAAGTGCTGTGATTGCTACTCTGCTCCCCGAAAGGATTAATGCCATCCGCGCTTAAAGCAAACCATACATTCCTTGGATCCTTTGCAAACTCATCCCAGTACTTTCTCTAGATTTTTCTCCACTGCGACCCGTCAGCGGGTGCTCTCAACTTCCCATCTTTCTTCCGGTTCTCACTGTGCCATCGCATCAACTTGGCATGCTCTTCGTTTCTGAACAGACGTTTCAACCGTGGTATTATAGGAGCATACCACATCACCTTCGCAGGAACCCTCTTCCTGGGGGGCTCGCCGTCAACATCACCAGGGTCATCTCGTCTGATCTTATACCACAATGCACCGCATACCGGGCATGCGTTCAGATCCTTGTATGCACCGCGGTAGAGGATGCAGTCATTAGGGCATGCATGTATCTTCTCCACCTCCAATCCTAGAGGGCATACAACCTTCTTTGCTACGTATGTACTGTCGGGCAATTCGTTATCCTTTGGAAGCTTCTTCTTCAATATTTTCAGTAGCTTCTCAAATCCTTTGTCAGCCACAACATTCTCTGCCTTCCACTGCAGCAATTCCAGTATGGTACCGAGCTTTGTGTTGTCATCTTCGCAATTGGGGTACAACCCTTTTTTGTGATCCTCTAACATGCGATCGAACTTCAGCTTCTCCTTTTCACTTTCGCATTGCGTCCTTGCATCGACAATGACCCGGCGAAGATCACCATCATCGGGCACATCGTCTGGTTCCTCTTGATCTTCAGCAGCTTCACCCGTTGCAGCATCATTGGGCACATCGTCTGATTCCTCTTGATCTTCACCAGCTCCCCCCGTTGCAGCATCACCGTATTCAGGGGGCACATAGTTGTCATCGTACTCTTCTTCTTTGCCGTCTTCCATCATAACCCCTATTTCTCCGTGCCTCGTCCAAACATTATAGTGTGGCATGAAACCCTTGTAAAGCAGGTGGGAGTGAAGGATTTTCCGGATAGAGTAAGACCTCGTATTCCCACATTCAGTGCATGGACAACACATAAAATCATTCTGCTTGTTTGCCTCAGCCACTTCGAGAAACTCATGCACGCCCTTAATGTACTCGCGGGTGTGTCTGTCACCGTACATCCATTGCCGGTTCATCTGCGTGCATTATATATAATTAAGTGTCCAAATTAATAGAAGTTCATCATCACATTAAAATCAAAGTGCATACATAGTTCTCATCTAACAACATATAGCTCTCCAGAGCATCTAATTAATTAAACCATACATTGAAACTATGTAAAACATTTCAATGCGAAAAACAATGCGATCATAATCGCAACCAAGGTAACAATTGATCGAACGGCATAATGATACCAAGCCTCGGTATGAATGGCATATTTTCTAATCTTTCTAATCTTCAAGCACATTGCATCCATCTTGATCTTGTGATCATCGACGACATCCGCAACATGCAACTCCAATATCATCTTCTCCTCCTCAATTTTTTTTATTTTTTCCTTCAACAAATTCTTTTCTTCTTCAACTAAATTTAACCTCTCGACGATAGGGTCGGTTGGCATTTTCGATTCACATACATCCTACACAAATAAAATCTATGTCACGTTGGTCGGCATAATTTTCATAAACAATAAATGAACCAATAGTTATAAAGATAATATATATACCACATCCGAATCATAGACAGGACGAGGGCCGATGGGGGCGGATACCAAAACCATCGCACTATATAAGATGCAATAATAAAAGTAAGAAAATAATACAAGTATCTATGTAAACATACAAGTAAGAATATTTTTCCTTTCAGAAAGAAGATAAAACAAGAGGCTCACCACGGTGGTGCCGGCGATGAGCTCGGCGCGGGTGATCGACGGCGGTGAAGACGGGGATGGGGCGTGATGGACCGCTAAACCTCGACAAATATTATGGAAAATGGAGCTTGGAGAGGAGAAAGCTTAAGTAGTGTGGCTCGGGCATTCCATCGAACACCTTGTGTGCATAGGAGGTGAGCTAGAGCACCACCAAGCCCTCTCCCCCCCGGCCAGAGAAAAACAAAGCACTGTGGTGCTCTGCTCGCAAGCGAGGGGTATATATAGGCACCTCATTGGTCCCGGTTGGTGGCATGAGCCGAGACTAAAGGGGAGCCTTTGGTCCCGGTTCAAGCCACCAACCAGGACCAATGGTGGTGGGCCAGGAGCGAGGTCCATTGGTCCCGGTTCATCCCACCAACCGGGACCAAAAGGTCCAGATGAACCGGGACCAATGGCACACGCACTACTAGAAAAAGGGCTATAGATGGGATTGACACTAATGGCGCACCAGACAAGCGGTGCGCCATTAGTATATACTAATGGCGCACCACCTTCTGATACGCCATTAGAGTTGAAACTACTAATGGCGCACCTGGCCCAGGGTGCGCCATTAGTATCAAATTTTTTTTTAACTAGTGCGCCTGTCCAAACATACTAATGGTGCATCCAGACACAGTGCGCCATTACTAGTTGTAACTAGTAATGGCGCACCTGCCGGAAAGTGCGCCACCAATGTTGTTTTTTTATTATATTTTTTATTCCCTTTTTTTGCAAAACTACTAATGGCGCACTGTACCACCGTGCGCCATTACTAGTTTAAACTAGTAATGGCGCACTGTGGGACAGTGCACCATTAGTATGTTTTTTTTGCAAAACTACTAATGGCGCACCACCAGAAGGTGCGCCATTAGTAACCTGGATTACTAATGGCGCATTTAGAGTTGGTGCGCCATTAGTAAGTGGGCAGCAACAAGATATTTTGGACAGCCTCTCCTACCCACACTCACTTTCTCCCCACTTCATTCTCTCCACCTCCTCCTTGTCTCGGGTGCCTCCTCTTTTTCACCTCATTTCCACCATAGATTCATTCAATTTAAGTGGTTAAATTACCTTGTTTTGATAGGTAAGTAAGGGGGGAAGCTATATTTATGTTGTTCTCCCTACAACAATGTGCACATGCACTTTTTATGGCCTAGCTAGATCTATGTATGTTTGTGGTGTTGCATATGTTTGTGGTGTTGCATATGTGTTTGTGTTTGGAGGTGTACCGGTATTTCAAATGCGATAGTTGCCAATATTTTGCCGGAATGTTGATTCATTTCCGTTTCGGCGAGAATTTTGGCATTAAGCATTCTTTTTGGTCCTATTTTTAGGGAAAGTCATGCCAAATTTTTTCTTGGTTCTAAAATATCGTTTTGCTCTACCCCGCAGGCGACCATGGTCCGCATGATGACCGAAGGCATCGTGAATAGGTTTTTGAGGTCCGCGAAGGCCGAGATGCTTCAAAAGAACGAGACGGAGATAAGATGTCCGTGTTGAAGATGCAAGCTGAAGAGCCTTATTGCGGACCCGGAATCCGGGCAGGTGCGGGACCACCTGCTCTTGCGTGGTTTCATGGATGGCTATCGGTGGCAAGGTGATGAAGATGACTACGAAGTCGTCCATGGGGGCCGGGCAAGAAATGAGGAAGGGAAGCAAGACAACCACCGCGGCTCGGGTGGGCGAGAAGACGAAGAATCCCCAGGAGATGATCACGATGGTGATGCTGTACACAATCATCATGTAGAAGATGCAGGACATGATGATGAGGAAGATGCCGGAGTAGACGACGGGCATGATCATGAAGATGATGATGCCGGCGGAGCAGACGATGCTGAACCATCGATGGGCTGGGTGCAGGACCCTCATATTCAAGAGCTGCTTCTCAAGCAGACGGATAACGCAAGAGCTGCTGCCTGAGAGAAAGCCAAGATGGATCAACTTGAGTTAGGCGCGGTTACTCCATTGTATGAAGGATGCAGGACCGAGGATACCCGCCTGAAAGTAACGCTCATGGCTCTGGAGATGAAGGTAAAACACAAAATGACCGACGCATGCTTCGACGAGAACATGTCATTCTGGCACGAACGTCTTCCCAAGGGGAACAAGTGCCCGACCAGTTTGGAGGAGGCGATGAAAATCGTGTGTCCTCTGGATTTACCGCACGTGAAATATCATGTGTCCATGAACAATTGCATCATTTATCGGGACGAGCACGCGGAGTCTACCATATGTCCGGTGTGCGGCGTCACTCGATACAAGAAGAGGAAGAAAGCTCCTTGAAAAGTGGTGTGGTAATTTCCGATCACTCCTCGTCTGCAGCGGTATTTCGCAGACCCTAATGTAGCAAAGCTCCTGCGTTGGCACGCGGATAGGGAGGAGCAGAAGCGAGAAGATGACGCAAATGATCCGGATATAGATAAAAAAGACAAGATGCCGAGTCACCCTAAGGATGCGAGCCAGTGGCAAGCGTTGAACTTCGAAGACCTAGAATTTGGGAACGATCCAAGGAACATCGTGCTGGGCGCGAGCACCGATGGAGTCAATCCATTTGGCAGCCAGAGAAGCACACATAGCACCTGGCCTGTGTTTGTGTGGATGTACAACCTTCCCCCCTGGTTGTGCATGAAGAGGAAGTACATTCACATGAGTATGCTAATTGAAGGACCAAAACAACCAGGGAACGACATCAATCTGTATCTGGGGCTGCTCAAAGAGGAGCTTGACACGCTGTGGAAAACGCCAGCCAATACATGGGACGCCGCAGAGAAAGAATATTTCCCTATGAGAGCCGCGCTGCTCACGACGGTGCACGACTATCTCGGTTACGGATATGTCGCGGGGCAGGTGGTCCATGGATTTTCTGGATGCGTCAGGTGCATGGATGACACAACGTATCGCCAGCTAGATAGAGATCCTGGGTCTTTGAAAACCGTGTTCATGGGACATCGAAGGTGGCTTCGCGACGATGACCCGTGGAGAAAACGCAAGGATCTATTCGATGGTGAAACCGAACCCCAAGGACGCCCGCGTACGAGGAGCGGCGAGGAAATAGGCAAGTTGTTGGAAAATTGGAATGACTTCCCACTGCCGGGAAAGAAGCAAAAGGCGCCAGAGCCGGGAAAGAAGCGAAAGGCGCCAGAGCCGCTGCTGAAGGTATGGAAAACGAGGTCTGTTTTCTGGGACTTGCCATACTGGAAGATCCACCGTGTGCCTCACAGCCTTGATGTCATGCATATCACGAAGAACGTGTGCGAGAGTCTGCTTGGTACCCTGCTCAACATGCCAGAGAGGACCAAAGATGGGCCGAAAGCAAGGGCAGACTTGAAATCAATGGGCATTAGGCAGGAGCTTCACGCTATATATGATGATGAGGCGAAGCAGGACACGGAAAGTCGTCACAAAGGCAAAAAGACCAAGAAGACCGGAAATGACTACCCTCCCGCATGCTTCACTCTAAGTCAGGAGGAGATCGAGCAGTTTTTCACCTGCCTCGTAGGAGTAAAACTTCCTTACGGTTACGCGGTGAAGATAAGCAGATACCTAGACCCAGCGAAGCAGAAGTTCAGTGGGATGAAGTCTCACGACTGTCACGTGCTGATGACGCAGATACTTCCAGTTGCAATCCGTGGGATCATGGACGCGCACGTCCGTGAAACCCTATTTGGCCTATGCAACTTTTTCGACGTCATCTCTCGGAAGTCTGTTGGCGTGAGGCAACTCAGAAGGCTACAGGAAGAGATCGTGGTGATACTATGCGAGCTTGAGATGTACTTCCCGCCCGCATTGTTCGACGTTATGGTGCATCTACTGCCCCTGGGCTCATGAACCGGGACCAATGCCCACATTGGTCCCGGTTCTGGACTGAACCGGGACTAATGGGCTGAGCCGTCCTGGACCAAAGCCCTGTTTTCTACTAGTGAACCCCTCCGTGACGGTGTTAGATTGGATCTCGTGGTTCTGGAACTTGCGGCTACTGGAATTGTGTTTCGTCGGATCCCCTAGGGTTTCTGGAATATTTGGTAATTTATAGGGTAAAGAGGCGGTGCAGGGGGACTACGTGGGGGTGGGCGGCACACGCCCTGGGCGCGCCTAGTCTCCTGGGCGTGCCCTGGTGGGTTGTGCTGCCCACGGGCCTCCCCTCTGGCACTTTCTTGGCCCGTACGGTGTCTTCTGGTCTAGAAAAAATCTCCAAAACTTTCACTGCGTTTGGACTTCGTTTGGTACTGATATTCTACTAAGTAAAAAACTAGCAAAAAACATGAATTGGCACTGGGCACGATGTCAATAGGTTAGTCCCAAAATATGATATAAAGGTGCTATAAAATGATTGTAAAATATCTAAGAATGATAATATAACACCATGGAACAATGAAAAATTATAGATACGTTGGAGATGTATCAGCATCCCCAAGCTTAATTCATGCATGTCCTCGAGTAGGTAAATGATAAAAACAGAATTTTTGATGTGGAAGGCTACCTAACATGTTCATCGCACAACAGCTCGTCCTCCTGCTTGTTGAAGCTTTCTCCTCTACCCTTCTTCTTCAAATCGCCGGTTGTATCATCCGGATCTCGCTGTCCTCCTCCTCCTCCTCCTCCTCACCCTCATCCTATTGTTTCTTTCCAGCGCGCAAAATGGTGTTGTCGTTGTGTGCCCATGCCAGTCTGTGTGTAAGACAGTTGCGTGCCCGTTTGGGTGTAGGTTTGCTGTTACACGTAGTTGCCAGACTAGGTGGGATCCGAGTCTTCCACTGGTCCGTCCTCATAGCCACATTCTCCTCCTTTGCCTCCGTCGAGGATGATGTCAAGCATCTCCCTGTCTGGGCCGTCATACGCTGGGTCCCCCGCTCTAGGCATTGTAGCGAACATCGTGCGAGCACCCATCTGCTGCCCGCCCGCCGTCCGCGCCCGGACAAGTATCAGCGAAGAACACTCGGAGAAGAGTGGCTCCACGTTTACCTCGACCATGTAAGGCACCGTCCCGGCGGCGGTCTCGGGCTGCTTGGAGGCATAGAAGTACAAAGACTTGTAAGGCTCCGGCCACGGCTACACATGTACTATTGGCGCGCCTGTCTGGGCACCCTGGCCTTCGCCGCGGCGTCCGCCACGTTTGCCATGACCACCACCCCGGATGCCAGCACCACGACCACCGGCGGCCATCCGCTTCTTGAGCTTATCTTCCTTTGCGGCCTTCACTTTGACGCGGCGAGTTTGCCGCGTGGCCGAGCTGATCTTCCGAGCAAGCATGATGCTCGGATCCTCCTGCACATCTGCCGCCACCTCCATCTCCAATAGGTTCTCCGTAGGTTCCATGCGTCGGTGGCGGAAGGATGTAGAGGGTGGGAGAAAAGGGTGGGAATTGAGTGAAGGGAGTAGGGGATTTTAGGGCGGAAACAGTGTGGGTTGCTACAAAAGCATGGGCTCCGCCTTCTTTTTGGGTGGGCCAGCAGCATCAAATTTCATCGTTTCTTATGTCCAGAATTCCGTAAAACCCATCCACGTTTGATTCTGGTTTGCAGGAAAATCATGGTCCGGACAGCCCTGCGAACCGATATAGCACCGTGTTGGATTGTTTTCATGGTCCGAACAGTACGGTTCAAAAGTATGTGTACGTGTGACTTGAGAGTCGCCGTTGGAGATGCCCAACTGTGTATATCGATCGAGACTTTGCAATGGTGACACGTCGAATGGTTCGATGCGCCTGGATCCGTCAGTAGTGCTAGACCTCTCCAACTTCATCCCTAATGGCTCCACTTGTGGAGCATACAACCAAAGATAGCAGCGGCATGGCGCAACCATATTCCGCTTCAGCGTTGCCGCATAGGACCCGGATGCACCAAAGCCACTTGCATAATAAAATTGATATTTAGGAACGCCGAAGCAAAATACGGTTCGCCGTGTCATACATAATACTCCAAAGACATTTCTTCATATAAACTAAATTAATGATTAAAATATACTAGCTCTTAATATGACATCAATGAACCATAAGCTGGACAAAGTAAGGAAGGTGGTTGATTGCCAGCACTGCACGACCACATGCAACAACAGATTGGTATAGCTAGATCAGTCGTCGAGCTCACCAAGTTAATGCACCCAACGACTCCACGGTCGATCATTGTGAGAGTACATGGCGTTACTAATCTTCCCTTCACGCACTAATCAAGCATACTCCACCGCTAGGCATGCTTGGTCGATCCATCCGCCGAGCCCAACATCGAACCGTCTCCAAAATTAATTAATACCCCGCAACCGACTCCAACATACAGCGACCACAATTTATGCACTGGCTAACACCAATCAGATTTATCTCTGTGGACGCAATACTTGGCAGCATCATGATACACGGCAAATTTACCTGAAAGATACTGTCTTCATATAATCTAAATCAATACTAGTTAAAATGTAGCTCATGATATGGCAGCAATGAATGTTAAACTGTGACAAGGGGACAATGTAAGGCAAGGTAGTTGATCGCCGACAGTGCACGACCACCTGCGTCATCATATGGTGTAGTTCCCTAGTCGAGCTCACCAAATTATTGATCAACTACTCCAGGATCGGTGATTTTGAGAGTACATGTCGCTATTAATCAGCCGTGCACGAAGCCACGAATCGACCACACTCCACTGCAAGAATGCACACATGCATGCCTGGTCCATCCATCACATGCCGAATACAACATCCAACCCTCTCCAAAACGTATTAATATATCCATCAACCGAATCTAACATCCAACAACAAAAATTTATGTTCTGACTCCCACTAATCGGATTTATCCATCTGGACACAGTAGGTGGTACCATGTTGGTTCAAAGCCCTATTTAAGCCCATGCACCCCTCTACGAAACTCATCACCAGTATAATCACTTAGAAAATCTAGTCATCTCATCTTCTGCAGCAGAGCTCACCACCACTACTATTGCTATCTAGATCGAGATGGCCCGTGCTGCAGTTGCTCGGCTCGTGCTGGTCGCCCTGGTGGCGACAATGCTCCTCATAGCCACCGACGCGGCCATCTCATGCGGTCAGGTGAACTCCGCCTTGAGCCCCTGCATCTCCTATGCACGAGGCAACGGTGCCAACCCGTCTGCGGCCTGCTGCAGCGGCGTCAGGAGACTTGCGGGCGCAGTGCGGAGCACCACTGACAAGAAAACGACGTTCAACTGCATCAAGAGCGCTGCTGGTGGGCTCAACGCTGGCAAGGCCGCCGACATCCCCTCCAAATGCAGCGTCAGCATCCCATACGCCATCAGCCCATCCCTCGACTGCTCTACTATTCGCTAATCAACCACTGCCCACCATAGCTGCCGCATATCGCGCCATCCGACGTTTCTGAGTATGCTTAAGTCAGAAATACATACGAATAAACGCTCTGACCTGATCTCCATGTGAGGGAGAAAGGAGTGCGTACGCTGAGCCAGCTTTCAATGGCCGGCCACTGTCGTACTATTGTTGCTTTTTACTTTCACTCCCATTGAGGAGACACGAGACTTTCTTGTACGTTGTACCATGTACACTTCTAGTATGTGGATTGTACTTATTATTATTTCTCCCAGGTACTTTACTCCACATAACAACCGTGAGAGACGATGAAAATAAAGTGAATGCATAGGACCTCTTACGGGTTTTAATTATAAGGCATCTCAAATGCAACCCGGAAATTTTCTCCCGCATCCGTCTGCGGGCAGGGAACGCCATCCAATGCTAGCCATATGCAACCAGCCAACAATTCGACCCAACCTCACGAAATTCTATCAAACCGGCTGCATGGCGGGGACAGGGGCTCCACCTTGACCCGGCGTCTGATCAGGATGCCGCGGTGGTGTGAGGGCGAGGCCGGCTCCTCACCATGCAATGTCCGATATGGATGCGGCAGTTGTGCCGGGGAGGGGTTGGCTCCTGCTTCATTGAAGAAGCGTGGCTTGGGGACGCCGGCTTGGACTTGACGTGGTGGCGTGGCGGGGACAGCGGATCCACCTTCATACGCTCCGACGATGCAGGAGAGGGCCCCATGTACGGAGCAGTCTATACGGAGCGACCGCTCCGTCATTATCTCGCTCTGACGTACAATATATCGTCCGTCAGAGCAGCCTCCTTGTGGGGTCGGGGCGGCTACAACGGTGGCTCATGTGGCTGCGGGGGCGTTGCCTGGTCCTCCTCGTCACCGGAGGAGACGACGATCTCCTAGTTGGTGGGGGAGCTAGCATCCGTGGATGCTGACGGGATAGGAGAGTGTGGGCGGCGACACCAAGAACCATCGGAGGAGGAGCTTCCACCTACTACGTCTGCCGGAGCGGAGCACCAGTACTTTGGAATCGCCTGAGCTTGGGTCGAAGGGGGGGGGGGAGGGGCTTAGGCACAGAGAACGGGGAGGGGAGGGGCCAGTGCTCAGGGAGGGGGACTGCGGCTATGTGCGCTGCCGACGCATAATTTAAAGAGCTGCGGCGCTGGCCAGGCGAAGGGGTTGTCCACTTCAATGCGGCACGACGACCGGAGTTGGTTCCTCGGGACCCTGCGTTGGCGTTGAAGCGGTAGCTATCAAGAGGTCACGTCGGTCTGCGCCGCCCTCCCTCCCTCCTGTCACATCATGACATCAATGTCGGCCGCTGCGTGCGCCAGGCCGGCATGCATGTGGCGCGGTAAGTGATGTCAATTGAAATTGCGTTGGTATTTCCCGAAAGAGGAAGGGTTGATGCAGTATAGCTATGGTAGGTATTTCCCTCAGTTATGAAACCAAAGTATGAATCCAGTAGGAGAACCAAGCAACATTATGTAAACATTATCTTCACACAAAGAACAAATACTTGCCACCCAACGCATAGGAGGGGTTGTCAATCCCTCCTAGGTAACGGCGCCAGAAATTGGCAAGTTGACGGGAGAATATTTGTGATAGATTGGATAAATAGCTCTCAATAAATAAAATAAGTAATAAAAAATGATGCAATATATTTTGGGTCTTTGGAATAATAGATCTGAAAATAAAAGCGAATAAAAATAGCACTCCTGCCTAGGGCCGTAGATTTCACTAGTGGTTGCTCTCAAGAAATAGCACACTGTGGATAAAGAAATTACTGTTGGGCAATTGATAGAAGATTGAATAATAATGACGATATCCAAGGCAATGATCAATATATAGGCATCACATCCAAGATTAGTAGACCGAGTCCTGCCTACATCTACTACTATTACTCCACACATCGACTGCTATCCATCATGCATCTAGTGTATTAAATTCATGGAGAAACAGAGTAATGAAATAAGAACGATGACATGATGTTGATGAGATCTATTCATGTAGGAATAGCCCCCATTTTGTTATCCTTAATAGCAACGATAGATGCATGTCTTGCTACCCCTTCTGTCACTGGGAACGAATACCTCTAGATTGAACTCATCACAAAGCATCTCTTCCCATGGCAAGAAAAATCGACCTCGTTGGCCTAACTAAACCAAAGATTTGAAGAAATACGAGGCTATAAATGCATATAAGAGATCAAAGAAGACACAAATGATATTCATGGATATAGATCTGATCATAAACTCAAAGTTCATCAGATCTCAACAAACACACCGCAAAAAGAGTTACATCAAATAGATGTCCAAGAGACCATTGTATTGAGAACCAAAAGATAGAGAACAAGCCATCTAGCTACTACCTACGAACACGTAGGTCTATGGTGGACTATTCTCACATCACCGGAGAGGCACCAATGAGGATGATGAACCCGTCCATGACGGTGTTAGATTGGATCTCGTGATTCTGGAACTTGCGGCGGCTGGAATTGTGTTTCGGCGAATCCCCTAGGGTTTTTGGAATAATTGGTAATTTATAGGGCGAAGAGGCGGTGTAGGGGACTACGTGGGGGTGGGCGGCACGCCCCCTGGACGCGCCTGGGCTCCTGGGCATGCCCTGGTTGGTTGTGCTCCGCATGGGCCTCCCCTCTGGTACTTTCTTGGCCCATACGGTGTCTTCTGGTCCAGAAAAAAATCTGCAAAACTTTCACTACGTTTGGACTCCGTTTGGTACTGATATTCTACTAAGTAAACAACTAGCAAACAACAACAACTGGCACTGGGCACTATGTCAATAGGTTAGTCCCAAAAAATGATATAAAGTTGTTACAAAATGATTGTAAGATATCCAAGAATGATAATATAACACCATGGAACAATCAAAAATTATAGATACGTTGGAGACGTATCAGCATCCCCAAGCTTAATTCATGTTCGTCCTCGAGTAGGTAAATGATAAAAACAAAATGTTTGATGTGGCAAGCTGCCTAACATGTTCATCACATATCCTTTGTTTCGAGCATGGACATTTGGACTTTTATATGGTTCAAAGCAATAGTTTTTTGAAATGAAGATTTCTATACTCAAGCACATCAACAAGCAACCATGTCTTTCAAAATATCAACACTAAAGAAAGCTATCCCTAGCCCATCATGCTCAATCATTGATCCATTCATGAAACACACTCGCATATTAGCTACATCCAATGCTCAAGTATGATCATAGTGAAACCTAGTTGGTGCTTTAGAAGAGAAGATGGAGACTCAAATAAAAAAATTATATAAAGTAAATAGATAGGCCCTTCGCAGAGGGAAGTAGAGATTTTTAGAGGTGCCAGGGCTCAAAGCTTAAATTGAGAGATCAAATTTTTTGAGAGACATACTTTTCCGGTAAACAAAAACGAGTGAGTAATCCCAACACTTTTCATGCTACCTATATCATAGGCGGTTCTCAAATAGAAAATAAAGTTTATTCTTTTTTCCACCATTTTTTCACAATCCATGGCTAGCTGTATCCACGGGTGCCTTCCATACCAACACTTTCCAAGGAATTTATTATTTTACAACATAAAGTAAATTCATTTTCCATTTCGGGACTGGGCATCCCTACTACCACCATACTCTCGTGCAATGACAAGTGAATTAACACAAATCTTGAGAATAACACATCTACCATGGAAAATATTGGCCACCCCCTGCCGCTTCATGAGCGGTATGAGCAAAAAAAGGAAGTTCATTTTGAAAATTAGAGATGGCACATACAAATTTGCTTAGAACAACATGAAAATACCACATATAGGTATGTATGGTGGACTCATATGGCAAAACTGGGTTTAAAGATTTTGGATGCACAAGTAGTATTTCTACTATGGAGGCTAGCAAATAGATTGAGAAGCAACCAACCAAGAAACAAAAAATCACATAAGCGAGCATTAAGCATAACTAACACCGAATAATGCACCATAAGTACGATGTAATTTCATTGCATAACTATTGAATTTCTTCCTTCCATAGGGAATCACAAACCTTAACACCAATATTCTTAGTAAAGCAAGAATCTCTCACCAACATGACTCATATATCACTATCATCATATCTCAAAACTATTACAAAGAATCAAGTTTATTTTGTCCAATGATCTTCATGAATGTTTTAATTATATCCCCCTTGAATATCAATCACTTTGGGACTAGTTTCATATGTTGCAATTGCTATTGAATAGCTCAAACAAATTTAAGTGAAGAACATGAGTATAACTTTTTTTGTCACTCAAAATAATATAAGTGAAGCACGAGAGAATTTCTTCAAAATATTAAAGCACACCATGCTCATAAAGATATAAGTGAAGCACTAGAGCAATTCCATAGCTCAAAAAATTTAAGCGAAGCATAAAGAGCAATTCTAACATATCATAGCATAATTTTGGATCTCTCAAATAGGTGTGTCCAGCAAGGATACTTATGACAACTAAAAAGCAAAACAAGAAAAGACTCATATAATACAAGATGCTCCAAGCAAAGCTCATGATATGTGATGAATAAAAATATAGCTCCGAGTAAAATACCGATGGTCGTTGGAAGAAAGAGGGGATGCCTTTCAGGGCATCCCCAAGCTTAGTTGCTTGGTTCTCCGTGAATACTACCTTGGGGTGCCTTGGGGCATCCCCAAGCTTAGGCTCTTTTCACTCGTTATCCCTTCATCCATCGTTACATCACCCAAAACATGAAAACTTCAATCACACAAAACTTAACAAAACCTTCGTGAGATCCATTAGTATAATAAAGCAAATCACTACTATAATTACTGTTGCAAACCCGTTCATATTTTATTATTGCATTATACCTACTATATTCCAACTTTACCATGTCTTATATCCCCCGATACAATCCATAGATTCATCAAATATGCACACAACACAACGGAAACAGAATCTGTCAAAAACCGAATAGTCTGTAGTAATCTGGAAACTACATATACTTCTGTAAATCCAAAGATTCTGGAAAATTAGGATGATGTAGGAAATTCGTAAATCAATCTGGTGTACAAAAATCAGGATATTATCATGCTTCTGTAATTTACGAAAATTATTTTAGTAGACGCGAAAGTTTATGTTTTCCAACAAGATCAAATCAACTATCACCAAACATAATCCCAAAGGCTTTACTTGGCACAAACACTGATTAAAATATAAAAAAATCATAATAGTAGCGTAATTGTGTGAACACTGAAGAACAAAAAGAAAAAGGCAAAAATAAAATTTATTAATTGAGCTGCCTCCCAACAAGCACTATTGTTTTATGCCCCTAGCTAGGCATAACGCATAGATTCAAGTATTGTCATCTTTGGTTTCCAATTCCTCAATCACACAACCAATATTCTTCAAAAATTTGGCATGCATATTTTCAATAATAATACTTCTAGGAATAAGATTGAAGAATTCATTTTTGCAGGTAGAGTCTTTCACAACTTCAACAAAGTCGGGGTGAATATAAATCATCTTAAGATCCTCTTTGTTATTATTAGAAGTCAGACCCTTGTTCTTAGTGACTTGAGTAGTCTTGCCAATTTTTACGGTATTTTTTTCAATAGTTTTAGCAGAAGCAAAAGCCGAGCTTAAATTACTAAAAAAATTCCAACTTATCAATCTGAGAAGGACACTCTCCAATTCTTTCATTAATTATGGTTTCCTTTTCCCTTAGTAATTTGAGAACATCACCAACTTTTGACCCAAATTTATTGGCAAGATTCTGCATCTTTGTATCTAAGTTTTCAATTTTCTCTAAGGTGACCATCTTCTTTTCAATAGCATCTAATATTTGCATTACATGCTCAAGAGTTAAGATTGTTTCAATAATAATGATAGGTGGTGCACCCACTAGATCTCCCATGGCATTACATGCTCAAGAGTTAAGATTGTTTCAATAATATGGACACACCAAGAAATTCCCATCGGTAATCGTGTTAAGGATGAATCTATACCAAGCGGTTATGCCCTCGTAAAAATTGCGAAGAAGAATGATGGTAGATTGCTTACAAATAGATCTATTATGAGCATTGCAAATTCTATACCGAGTGTCTTTTAGATTCTCCCCTCCCATTTGTTTAAAATTAAGAACCTCATTCTCGAGGGTATATGCAACAGAGGAAGAACTAGCCATAACGACAAAGCAAGCAAGATTGCAAACAAAACAGATCTGACAAGAAAAAGGCGAATGAAAGGAAGGCTAATAAAATGGCAAACTTTTGTGTAGTGGAGGAGATGAAAATGAAAGGCAAATGGCAAATAATGTCAATTTCAAGGAGATGAGACTTTGTCGGTATTTCCCTAGAAAGGAAGGGATGTTGCAGGATAGCTACAGTAGGTATTTTCCCTCAGTTATGAAACCAAGGTATCAATCCAGTAGGAGAACCAAGAAATACTAAGTAAACGGTACCTGCACACAAAGAACAAATACTTGCAACCCAACACGTAAGAGGGGTTGTCAATCCCTCCTTGTTAACGGCGCCAGAAATTGGCAAGCTGACGGGAGTATATTTGTGATGGATTGGATAAATAGCTCTGGATAAAATCCGAAATAAAATAAAGAATAAAAAAGTGCAGCAAGGTATTTTTGGGTTTTTGGAATAATAGATCTGAAAATAAAAGCGAATAAAAATAGATCTCAAAGCAAATATGATAAAGAATAGACCCGGGGGACGTATATTTCACTATTGGCTTCTCTCAATAAATAGCACACAATGGGTAAACAAATTACTGTTGCGCAATTGATAGAAGATTGAATAATTATGACAATATACAAGGCAATGAATAATATATAGGCATCACGTTCAATATTAGTAGACTGACTCCTGCTTGCATCTAATACTATTACTCCAAACATCGACCGTTATCCAACATGCATCTAGTCTATTATGTGAAGGAAATATGCCCTAGAGGCAAAAATAAAGTTGTTATTTATATTTCCTTATATCATGATAAATGTTTATTATTCATGCTAGAATTGTATTAACCGGAAACTTAGTACATGTGTTAATACATAGACAAACAAAGTGTCACTAGTTTGCCTCTACTTGACTAGCGCGTTGAATCAATGATGGTTATGTTTCCTAACCATAGACACGAGTTGTCATTTGATTAACGGGATCAAATCTTTAGAGAATTATGTGATTGACTTGACCCATCCGTTAGCTTAGCACGATGATCGTTTAGTTTGTTGCTATTGCTTTCTCCATAACTATAAATGTTCTATGACTATGATATCATGCAACTCCCGAATACCGGAGGAACACTTTGTGTGCTACCAAACGTCACAACATAACTGGGTGATTATAAAGGTGCTCTACAGGTGTCTCCGATGGTGTTTGTTGAGTTGGCATGGATCAAGATTAGGATTTGTCACTCCGATTGTCGGAGAGGTATCTCTGGGCCCTCTCGGTAATGCACATCACTATAAGCCTTGCAAGCAATTTAGCTAATTAGTTAGTTACATGATGTAGCATTACAGAACGAGTAAAGAGACTTGCCGGTAACGAGATTGAACTAGGTATTGAGATACCGACGATCAAATCTCGGGCAAGTAACAACCCGATGACAAAGGGAACAACATATACCGTTATGCGGTTTTGACCGATAAAGATCTTCGTAGAATATGTAGGAACCAATATGAGTTTATGTGTTTTGATGTACCGAAGGTAGTTCGGAGTCCTGGATTTGATCACAGACATGACGAGGAGTCTCAGAATGGTCGAGGCATAAAGATCGATATATTGGAAGCCTATATTTGGACATCGGAATGGTTCCGAGTGGTTCGGGCATTTTTCCGGAGTACCGGGAGGTTACTGGAAGCCCCCGGGGAGTATATGGGCCTTATTGGGACTTAGTGGAATAGGGGAGAGGGAAGGGAAAAGAGGGAGGCGCGCCCCCAAGCCCAGTACGAATTGGGAGGGGGGCCTGTTGGGGAACGTAGCAGAATTTTAAAATTTTCTACGCATCACCAAGATCAATCTATGGAGTCATCTAGGAACGAGGGAGAGAGGAGCGCATCTACATACTCTTGTAGATCGCGCGCGGAAGCGTTCAAGAGAACGGGGTTGATGGAGTCGTACTCGTCGTGATCCAAATCACCGATGACCAAGTGCCGAACGGACGGCACCTCCGCGTTCAACACATGTACGGTTGGGAAGACGTATCCTCCAACTTGATCTAGCAAGGGGGAAGGAGAGGTTGATGAAGATCCAGCAGCACGAAGGCGTGGTGGTGGAAGCAACGGTGATCTCGGCAGGGCTTCGCCAAGCGCAGGGAGACGGAGGAGTGTCACGGGAGGGAGAGAGAGAGGCCAGGGGATTGTGTGCGGCTGCCCTCCCTCCCCCCTATATATAGGATGCCTAGGGGGGCGCCGGCCCTAGGATATCCAATCTCCTAGGGGGGGCGACGGCCAAGGGGGTGCCTTGCCCCCCAAGGCAAGGGTGGCGCCCCCCACCCCTAGGGTTTCAAACCCTAGGCGCAGGGGGAGGCCCAAGGGGGGCACACCAGACCACTAGGGGCTTGTTCCCCTCCCACTTCAGCCCATGGGGCCCTCTGGGACAGGTGGCCCCACCCGGTGGACCCCCGGGACCCTTTCGGTGGTCCCGGTACAATACCGATTACCCCCGAAACTTTCCCGATGGCCGAAACTTGACTTCCTATATATAAATCTTCACCTTCGGACCATTCCGGAACTCCTCGTGACGTCCAGGATCTCATCCGGGACTCCGAACAACTTTCGGGTTACTATATGCTAATATGTCTACAACCCTAGCGTCACCGAACCTTAAGTGTGTAGACCCTACGGGTTCGGGAGACATGCAGACATGACCGAGACACTTCTCCGGTCAATAACCAACAGCGGGATCTGGATACCCATGTTGGCTCCCACAGGCTCCACGATGATCTCATCGGATGAACCACGATGTCGAGGATTTAATCAATCCGTATACAATTCCCTTTGTCAATCGGTACGTTACTTGCCCGAGACTCGATCGTCGGTATCCCAATACCTAGTTCAATCTCGTTTCCAGCAACTCACTTTACTCGTGTCGTAATGCATGATCCCGTGATCAACCACTTGGTCACATTTAGCTCATTATGATGATGCATTACCGAGTGGGCCCAGAGATACCTCTCTGTCATACGGAGTGACAAATCCCAGTCTCGATTCGTGCCAACCCAACAGACACTTTCAGAGATACCTGTAATGTACCTTTATAATCACCCAGTTACGTTGTGACATTTGGCACACCCAAGGCACTCCTACGGTATCCGGGAGTTGCACAATCTCATGGTCTAAGGAAATGATACTTGACATTTGGAAAAGCTATAACAAACGAACTACACGATCTTTGAGCTATGCTTAGGATCGGGTCTTGTCCATCACATCATTCTCCTAATGATGTGATCCCGTTATCAATGACATCCAATGTCCATAGTCAGGAAACCATGACTATCTTTTGATCAACAAGCTAGTCAACTAGAGGCTCACTAGGGACGTGTTGTGGTCTATGTATTCACACATGTATTACGATTTCCGGATTAAACAATTATAGCATGAACAATAGACAATTATCATGAACAAAGAAATATAATAATAACCATTTTATTATTGCCTCTAGGGCATATTTCCAACAGTCTCCCACTTGCACTAGAGTCAATATTCTAGTTACATTGTGATGAATCGAACACCCATGCAGTTCTGGGGTTGATCATGTTTTGCTCTAGGGAGAGGTTTAGTCAACGGATCTGCCACATTCAGGTCGGTATGTACTTTACAAATATCTATGTCTCCATTTTGAACACCTTCACGAATGGAGTTGAAGCGACGCTTGATATGCCTGGTCTTCCTGTGAAACCTGGGCTCCTTGGCAAGGGCAATAGCTCCAGTGTTGTCACAGAAGAGAGTCATCGGGCCCAACGCATTGGGTATGACTCCTAGGTCGGTAATGAACTCCTTCACCCAGACTACTTCTTGTGCTGCCTCCGAGGCTGCCATGTACTCCGCTTCACATGTAGATCCCGCCACAACGCTTTGCTTGCAACTGCACCAGCTTACTGCCCCACCATTCAAAATATACACGTATCCGGTTTGTGACTTAGAGTCATCCAGATCTGTGTCGAAGCTAGCATCGACGTAACCCTTTACGACGAGCTCTTCGTCACCTCCATACACGAGAAACATGTCCTTAGTCCTTTTCAGGTACTTCAGGATATTCTTGACCGTTGTCCAGTGTTCCATGCCGGGATTACTTTGGTACCTTCCTACCAAACTTATGGCAAGGTTTACATCAGGTCTGGTACACAGCATAGCATACATGATAGACCCTATGGCCGAGGCATAGGGGACAACACTCATCTTTTCTCTATCTTCTGCCGTGGTCGGGCATTGAGCCGTGCTCAATCTCGTAGCTTGCAATACAGGCAAGAACCCCTTCTTTGACTAATCCATTTTGAACTTCTTCAATATCTTGTCAAGGTACGTACTCTGTGAAAGACCAATGAGGCGTCTTGATCTATCTCTATAGATCTTGATGCCTAATATGTAAGCAGCTTCTCCAAGGTCCTTCATTGAAAAACACTTGTTCGAGTAGGCCTTTATGCTTTCCATGA
Organism: Triticum urartu; assembly: GCF_003073215.2. NCBI lineage: Eukaryota > Viridiplantae > Streptophyta > Magnoliopsida > Poales > Poaceae > Triticum > Triticum urartu. Next base: position 23,756,676 of record NC_053024.1, read on the forward strand.
ATTCTATATCATTTCCCATCAACAGTATGTCATCCACATACAATATGAGAAATGCTACAGAGCTCCCACTCACTTTCTTGTAAATGCAGGCTTCTCCATAAGTCTGCATAAACCCAAACGATTTGATCATCTCATCAAAACGAATGTTCCAACTCCGAGATGCTTGCACCAGCCTATAAATCGAGCATTGGAGCTTGCACACCTTGTCAGCATTCTTAGAATCGACAAAACCTTCCGGCTGCATCATATACATTTCTTCCTTAAGGAAACCATTAAGGAATGCCGTTTTGACGTCCATTTGCCATATCTCATAATCATAGAATGCGGCAATTGCTAACATGATTCGGATGGACTTCAGATTCGCTACGGGTGAGAAAGTCTCATCGTAGTCAACCCCTTGAACTTGTCGATAACCCTTAGCGACAAGCCAAGCTTTATAGATGGTAACATTACCATCCATGTCTGTCTTCTTCTTAAAGATCCATTTATTTTCTATAGCTCGCCGATCAACGGGCAAGTCAGTCAAAGTCCATACTTCATTTTCATACATGGATCCTATCTCGGACTTCATGGCTTCCAGCCATTTGTCGGAATCTGGACCCGCCATCGCTTCTTCATAGTTCGAAGGTTCACCATTGTCTAACACCATGATTTCCAAGACAGGGTTGCCGGACGACTCTGGTGCGGAACGTGTCCTCGTGGACCTACGAAGTTCAGTAGTAACTTGATCTGAAGTTTCATGATCATCATCATTAACTTCCTCTCTAGTTGGTGCAGGCACCTCAGGAACATTTTGTTGAGCTGCGCCACTTACCGGTTCAAGAGGTAATACTTCATCAAATTCTACTTTCCTCCCACTTATTTCTTTCGAGAGAAACTCTTTCTCTAGAAAGGACCCATTCTTGGCAACAAAGATCTTGCCTTCGGATCTGAGGTAGAAGGTATACCCAACAGTTTCTTTAGGGTATCCTATGAAGACACATTTTTCTGACTAGGGTTTGAGCTTTTCAGGTTGAAGTTTCTTGACATAAGCATCGCATCCCCAAACTTTTAGAAACGATAGCTTAGGTTTCTTCCCAAACCATAATTCATACGGTGTCATCTCAACGGATTTCGACGGAGCCCTATTTAAAGTGAATGCAACAGTCTCTAAAGCATAGCCCCAAAATGACAGCGGTAAATCGGTAAGAGACATCATAGATCGCACCATATCCAATAGAGTGCGATTACGACGTTCGGACACACCATTACGCTGAGGTGTTCCAGGCGGCGTGAGTTGTGAAAGTATTCCACATTTTCGTAAGTGTGTGCCAAATTCGTGACTCAAGTATTCTCCCTCACGATCTGATCGCAAGAACTTGATTTTCTTGTCACGTTGGTTCTCAACCTCACTCTGAAATTCCTTGAACTTTTCAAAGGTCTCAGACTTGTGTTTCATTAAGTAGACATACCCATATCTACTCAAGTCATCAGTGAGGGTGAGAACATAACGATAGCCATCACGAGCCTCAACACTCATTGGACCGCACACATCAGTATGTATGATTTCAAATAAGTTGGTTGCTCGCTCCATTGTTCCTGAGAACGGAGTCTTGGTCATTTTACCCATGAGGCATGGTTCGCACGTGTCAAATGATTCGTAATCAAGAGACTCTAAAAGTCCATCTGCATGGAGCTTCTTCATGCGTTTGACACCTATGTGACCAAGGCGGCAGTTACACAAGTATGTGGGACTATCATTATCAACTTTACATCTTTTGGTATTCACATTATGAATATGTGTAACATTACGCTCGAGATTCATTAAGAATAAACCATTCACCATTGGAGCATGACCATAAAACATATCTCTCATATAAATGGAACAACCATTATTTTTCGGATTTAAATGAGTAGTCATCTCGAATTAAACGAGATCCTGATACAATGTTCATGCTCAAAGCTGGCACTAAATAACAATAATTGAGGTTTAAAACTAATCCCGTAGGTAAATGTAGAGGCAGCGTGCCGACGGCGATCACATCGACCTTGGAACCATTCCCAACGCGCATCGTCACCTCGTCCTTCGCCAGTCTCCGCTTATTCCGCAGCTCCTGCTTTGAGTTACAAATGTGAGCAACCGCACCGGTATCAAATACCCAGGAGCTACTACGAGTACTGGTAAGGTACACATCAATTACATGTATATCACATATACCTTTAGTGTTGCCGTCCTTCTTGTCTGCTAAGTATTTGGGGCAGTTCCGCTTCCAGTGACCACTTCCCTTGCAATAAAAGCACTCAGTCTCAGGATTGGGTCCATTCTTTGGCTTCTTCCCGGCAGCTTGCTTACCAGGCGCGGCAACTCCCTTGCCGTCCTTCTTGAAGTTCTTTTTACCCTTGCCTTTCTTGAACTTAGTGGTTTTATTCACCATCAACACTTGATGTTCCTTTTTGATTTCTACCTGCGCTGATTTCAGCATTGAATATACCTCAGGAATGGTCTTTTCCATCCCCTGCATATTGAAGTTCATCACAAAGCTCTTGTAGCTCGGTGGAAGCGACTGAAGGATACTGTCAATGACTGCGTCATCCGGGAGATTAACTCCTAGCTGACTCAAGCGGTTATGCAACCCAGACATTCTGAGTATGTGCTTGTCGGTGTACTAGAGTAGGGGTACCCTAGTATCCCGAACTTGTGCATGGGCAGTCGCAGCGTCCCGCAGCAAGGCTTACCGGGAGATCGCCAAGGTCCTCCGTGGTTCCTTTGGAGCCATTCAAGAACAAAGTATTCAAGTCAAGGAGACAAGACCCCGGCAAGAGGAGCTTGCCGGGAATGCCAACAAAGGCATCTGAAGACCCCGGCAAGAGGAGCTTGCCGGGAAGGCCAACAAAGGCATCTGAAGACCCCGGCAAGAGGAGCTTGCCGGGAAGGCTTACCAAGGCATTTCAAGGAACTTGCCGCGCCGCACCACGCGTCCCGGCAAGGCCCGGTGAGCGACAAGCTCCCGGACGCGACAAGACAACAACCGCGGCAAGGCGCTTGCCGCGGCAAGACACCACTGTGCCCACGCTCCAGCACATCCACCAACGTGTCGCTCTGGGACCCTTCCAGGCGTACGTGGCGGGAGGCTGTGCAGCTTGCAGTGCGCGGTGGCAAGCGGCGCTGACAAGATCGCCATCGTGGCGAGCGGTGGCGTCCCTGACGGTCCCTTTTTGCACTGTTTAGGCGACACAGATGGGCATTTAATGTCCTTGTCCCCTGCCGTCAGGGTTAAGTATGATACACTGTAGCAGGTAGCTGTACCTACCGCAGCACCTTTCCATTTTTACCCTTTGCCTCCGTTGCCACCTGTTGGTGACCCCTTGAGCATATAAAAGGAGGCCCGTGTGCAACGTAGAGGGGGGTTCGAAAAACACTCACGCTCGGTCTCGCTAGCTGCTGGTGTGTACTGTAGCACTCCGCGCTTCCGAGCAAGAAATCAATACAAACCACAAAGCAGGAGTAGGGTTTTACGCATCCGTGCGGCCCGAACCTGGGTAAATCGCTCGCGTGTATCGCCTCGATTTGCTCTTTGCACGATCTCAGCCCCCGCCGAACCGAAAGGGACTCGGTCCGCCGGTCCCATAGGTGCCCGTGGATCAGTACCCCGGCATCTTTGGCGCGCCAGGTAGGGGGCGTCAAAGTTGTGCGAACCAGATCCGGCGTTCTCGCGAGCTAGATCTTCATCATCTTCATCAACATGCCGCCGAAGAAGAAGGTTTCGGAGGCGGCTGCTCCGTCCGCGCCAAACCCACCATCGCCGGAGCAAACGGCTGATGGGGCAGGCGCCGGTGGAAGAACGCGCGTCGACGAGGGAGCTCACGGTGCTGCCAGGTCCAAGGACAAGACTGCGCTGCCCATCGGCGGCGTAGCCGGCTCCCACAACGACCGGGCGCACTCCAAGACCTCGGCGTCCGTACATGCACCGCGCCCATCTCAGGAGGCGCGGGACCGGCAGCGTCATGGTACTCACGGTACCATGCATTTGCTAGACCAAGATCGAGCTGGTGGATCTCGGAGCGCTCAGGACCACCATGCATGCCAACATGCTGGCGCGAGCGAGACACGGTCGCCTGGACGGGATACTGCTCCTTCTAACGTGGTTAGAAGTCCGAGCATATCCCGCTCCTCGCACCGTTCGCCACCACCACCCGCCACTACAGCAGAAGCTTTGGCGCGAGCTCAACTGCTCCTAGACTACCCTCCAACGGCAGACAAGATCGACGACTGGAGGGCTACCATTCAGAGTCTCATCGGCTTCGCCAACGGCGACACGCAACGGCAGCCGAGCACGTCGCGGCCGCAGCCAGTCAGCCAGGCACGAGCCGGTGGCGACAAGACCGGTGGGGGTGCAACCTCTGTGCACTCTCCGCCCCGAAGGCCAAGATCGTCGTCTCGCCGGATCCACCTCGACAGCGACTCCACCGCGTCATCAGATCCGCGAGCTCGTCGCGATCAGCGCCAAGTTCTTCAAGAACGACAACAATAAGACGCTCGTACTCGCATCGAGCACCGAAGAGAAGCGCGACGTCAATCAGACCAGCGCGCTGGGCTCTCTGTCGACATGCATGCGCTGGGAGAACCAGGCGACTTGCCGTACGCAGTAGGTTGCCCTGCGTTCACTCGTGAGCTGCGGCAAGTCCAGTGGCCCAGCACGAAGAATTTCAAAACAGACGTACCAGAGAAGTACGACGGCAAGACGCATCCGTCGGAGTTCCTCAGCATCTACACCATCGCGGTGCAGGCTGCCGGGGGCCGGGACGACAAGATCCTTGCCAACTAGTTCCCGCTGGTGCTCAAGCCCAACGTCAGGTCCTGGCTCATGCACTAGCCGGACAACTCCATATCCTCCTGGGCAGTCCTATGCCATCAGTTTGTCGGCGCCTTTACAGGCGGCCACAAACCTCATGGCCAAGAGAGCGACCTTCATTTGCTCGCCTAGAAGGAAGGAGAGCCTTACATTCAGAGGTTCAGCCGTGTACAGTATAACATCCCAGACGTCCACCCCGCCGCGGTCATCAGCGCGTTCCATCAGAACGTGTGTAACCGCAGGATGCGGGAGGAGATGGCGATGTGCAGGATCAGAGACGTCAGTGAGCTGTATGCCCTGGCCGACATGTGTGCACGCGCTGAGGAAGGAAGGAAACTCCCCGGAGAGAAGACCGGGGCAGAAGGATCTGACAACGAGGATGCTGCCCCGACAAAGAAAAACCGACGGCGGAACAGGAAGAAGAAAGGCAAAGAGGTGCTAGTCGTTGAGCAGTCCGGCAACGAAGGTGGCGCCAAGAAGGCCAAAGTTGGTAGCTCCGGCAAGGATATTGCCGCATGCACCAACTGCTAGGCTGTGTCGGTCGCCGACAAGCAGGACGGCACCGACAAGCAGTACTGCAAGATTCACCACACCAAGGGCCATGACCTCCAGAGCTGCAAAAAGGTCGAGCAGCTTGTCCAGCAGCAAAAGGCTGAGTACGAGCGACGTGACAAGGAGAGGGCCCAAGGAGGTGCTGGAGAATCTGGCAAGAAGCGCGCTGGCCGGGGAGGACGCCGCGGCAAGGCCAAGCAGCGGCAAGGAGACAGACCTCCCCGCGGGCGCGACAACGATGAAGACGACGACGATGAAGACATGGATGATGTTGAGACCAGTGAGCAGGAGTTTCAGAAAGCCACAGAGGTCTTGTGCGTTGACGGCGGTGCTTCTCTGCATACTTCACACCGCCAACTCAAGCAGTGGGTGCGGGAAGTCAATGCAGCGGAACCACCTGTCGAATCGTGCAAGCTTCTGAAATGGTCCAGCACGCCTATCATCTTTGACATTGAGGACCACCCTAATCGCACAACTGCGGTCGGGTGCTTGCCGATGTTGGTTTCACCAACTATCCGCAAGCTCAAGGTCACTAAGATGTTAGTTGACGGCGGGGCCGGCTTGAACCTGATCTCCTCCGCTGTACTCCAGAAACTCCAGATCCCTCACAGCGAGCTCGAAGAGACCGGCACATTCCAAGGAATCAACCCTGGAAGGAGCAAGCCGAAGGGGAAGGTCACGTTGCCAGTTACATTTGGCAGCGAGCTGAACTTCAGGACTGAGAGGGTCACATTTGACGTTGCCGATATTCCATTGCCTTACAATGGGATACTTGGCCGCCCAGCACTCGCCAAGTTCATGGCAGCCTCTCACTACGCATACAACATGCTGAAGATGCCAGGCCCGATAAGCGTCATCTCCGTCCCTGGCGACAAGAAGGATGCACTTGTCTGTTCCGACAAGATCTACCAGGAAGCAGCAGCCGCAGCAGAACGCGAGTCACTTGCCGCTGAAGCTCCCGGGGGGAAGAAGACCAAGTCCGGCAAGAGTTCTGATGCCCACTCCGGCAAGCGCACCTCTTCGGAGTGCTGCGCTGCCGTCGAGGACGCACCATTGAGCTCCACCGGCAAGTGTAAGAAGACGATGGCAGCTCCTCCAGAGATGAAGAAGGTGTCCGCCAAGGAGGACGGCACTGGTGGTACCTTCACCATCAGTGCCACTCTCGACCCTAAATAGGAAAGCACGCTCGTTGCTTTCCTGCGGGCGAATGTCGACGTGTTTGGGTGGCAACCGTCTGACATCCCCGGTGTTCCCAGGAAAGTAATTGAGCACCACCTTGCCGTTTGTCCTCATGCGCGGGCCGTCAAGCAGAAGATCAGGAAGCAGGCAGTGGAGCGCCAAGAATTCATAGCAGAAGAGATCAAGAAGTTGGAAGCAGCAGGCCTTGTCAGAGGAGTGCTCCATCCTACGTGGTTGGCCAATCCTGTAGCCGTGCGCAAGGCAAACGGGAAATGGAGACTTTGTATCGATTTTACCGATGTTAACAAAGCTTGTCCCAAAGACCCATTTCCTTTGCCGCGCATTGACCAGATTGTTGACTCCACAGCCGGATGTGATTTTCTTTCATTTCTCGACGCATATTTAGGATACCATCAGATCTTCATGGCCGAAGAGGATGAGGAGAAGACCGCATTCATTACTCCATGTGGCACGTACTGTTTCATACGGATGCCTTTCGGATTAAAAAATGCTGGTTCAACATTTGCAAGAGTAGTCCATGTCGCTCTTGAGCCACAAATACACAGAAATGTGGAAGCCTACATGGATGACATAGTGGTCAAGAGCAAGGACAGAGCAACCCTGATTCAAGATTTAGACGAGACCTTTGCAAATCTGCGCAAGATCAGCCTCAAGCTCAACCCAGAGAAGCGTGTGTTTGGAGTTCCCTCCGGCAAGCTTCTCGGGTTCTTCGTGTCTCAGCGGGGAATTGAAGCCAATCCCGACAAGATCAAGGCCATTGAGTAGATTGAAGCACCCAAGCGCGTCAAGGATGTACAAAGACTTGCCGGTTGCGTGGCTGCTCTCAGCAGGTTTATCTCTAGGTCTGCTGAGCGCGCCCTGTCGTTTTTCAAATTATTGAAAAAGGCAGGTCCAATGAAATGGACTCCGGAAGCGGAGGCTGCGCTGCAAGACTTGAAGAGATACCTGTCCTCCCCTCCAATACTTGTCGCACCTAAGCCACAAGAAAAGTTACTGCTGTATATAGAGGCAACCAATCAATTGGTTAGTGCTGCGTTAGTAGCAGAGAGGGAGGCAGATGACGAACCAGCAACCACGGCAGGCACATCCAGCGACAAGAAGGGGGCTTCCCCGACAAGCTCTGGTCCCGACAAAGATGAATCTGCGCAGATGCACGAGGAGATACAGAAGAAAATGGTGCAGCGCCCAGTTTACTTTGTCAGTTCCCTTCTGCAGGGGGCTAGGTCAAGGTACTCTGGCGTGCAGAAGTTGCTTTTCGGCCTTCTCATGGCCTCGAGAAAGTTGTGCCATTATTTCCAAGCACATGAGATCACAGTTGTCACTCGCTTTCCGCTGAAGAGGATACTGCAGAATCCAGAAACGACAGGCAGGATTGTTGAGTGGGCACTAGAACTGTCAAGCTTTGGCCTCAAGTTTGAAAGTACTTCAACTATCCAGAGCAGAGCATTGGCAGAATTTATAGCAGAATGGACGCCAACACCAGATGAAGAGATTCCAGAAATGAGCATCCCCGTCAAAGAAGCAAGCAAAGAGTGGCTGATGTACTTTGATGGTGCCTTTTCGCTGCAAGGCGCCGGCGCTGGCGTGCTACTTGTCGCACCCGCTGGAGAGCACCTCAAGTACGTAGTCCAGATGCACTTTCCCAAGGAGCAAGCTACAAACAATACTGCAGAGTATGAAGGCTTGCTTGCCGGTCTCAGGATCGCAGCAGACCTTGGGATCAAGAAGCTCATTGTCAGGGGTGACTCACAACTTGTCGCCCGCCAAGTAAACAAGAATTATCAGAGTCCGTTGATGGAAGCTTACGTCGACGAAGTGAGAAAGCTAGAAGAGCACTTTGACGACCTACAAATGGAACATGTTCCAAGAGCTCAGAACGCCATTGCCGATGGCCTGTCAAAATGCACTGCACTTAAGTTACCTGTGGAACCAGGGATCTTTGTGCTCAAGCTGACTCAGCCATCCGTAACGCCATCAACTGGACAGAGCAAAAAGAGGAAGTTGATTTCTGGTGACTATTTGCCGGCAGAGCTTCCCGAAGCCGCCGCCAAGAAGGTCCCCAAGATCAACGCCAAAAGCGCTGAGGAGCAGTTTGCTCCGGCAAGCCCTAGGGTTTGTTCTGTTGAAGCAGAAGCTCCCGACAAGTTTTGCTCTGGCAAGCTTGCCGGGGAACGTCAAGCTCCGGCAGACCCGCAGGTTCTCGCCGTAGAAGCGGATGTTCCCGCAGCGGCAGATTTGCCTTTAGTCCTTGTTGTTGAGCCACAAGCTCCAGCATGAGCGCAGCAGATTGTCCGTTTCCTTCAGACAGGAGAACTTCCCGAGGAGCAAGAAGAACTGGAAAGAGTAGCCCGGCAGTCAAGTATGTACCAGTTTGTCGACAAGACACTGTATAGAAGAAGACTCAACGGTGTGAAATTGAAGTGTATTCACCAGGAAGACGGACAAAAGCTGTCGGCAGAGATACATGGAGGCATATGTGGTCACCACATTGGCGCAAGAGCACTTGTCGGCAAAGCATTCCGGCAAGGTTTCTTTTGGCCGACAGCCCTCCAGGATGCAACTGCACAAGTAACCAAGTGTGAAGCGTGCCAGTTCCATTCCAAGCAGATACACCAACCAGCTCAAGTTCTCCAGACGATCCCTTTATCCTGGACATTTTCGGCCTGGGGGCTCGACATCCTCGGCCCTTTTCCCTGAGCAGTCGGGGGCTTTGAGTACTTGTTCGTAGCAATCGACAAGTTCACAAAGTGGCCGGAAGTGGAACCAGTGAGGAAGGTGACAGCACAGTCAGCAGTCAAGTTCTTCAGGTCGATTGTTTGCCGCTTCGGGATCCCTAACAGGATAATCACCGACAACGGCACGCAATTCACGAGCCGCACCTTCATGCAGTACGTCCAAGATCTTGGCGCCAAGGTCTGCTTCGCTTCTGTTGCTCACCCGAGAAGCAACGGTCAAGCGGAGAGGGTGAATGCTGAAGTGCTGCGCGGGCTCAAGACCAGAACTTTCGACAGGCTGCACAAGTGCGGAAGAAACTGGATCGAGGAGCTGCCAGTGGCTCTTTGGTCGATCAGGACGACGCCAAATCGAGCCACTGGCCAGACACCTTTCGCTCTAGTCTATGGAGCAGAGGCAGTTATCCCCACGGAACTCGTATACGGGTCACCTCGAGTGCTCGCTTATGATGAGCTCGAGCAAGAGCAGCTGCGACAAGATGACGCACTGCTCCTTGAGGAAGACCGTCTTCAGGCTGTTGTGCGAGCTGCTCGCTACCAGCAAGCTTTGCGCCGCTACCATAGCCGCAAAGTTAATGCCAGAAGTCTCGAGGAAGGTGACCTTGTTCTTCGGCGTGTTTAGTCCGCCAAGAATTCCAACAAGTTGACGCCGAAGTGGGAAGGCCCTTACCGGGTGAAACGAGTCACTAGGCCTGGCGCTGTCCGCCTTGAGACCGAAGATGGCATTCCGGTGAGCAACTCCTGGAACATTGAGCATCTTCGTAAGTTTTACCCGTAAGGCGCGGTTGCCGGAACCTGTTCCGGCAACCACCTTTTGTACAAGTCTTGCCGCTGTTGCATGTAATCCTTTGTTCAAAGCTGGGCGCAGACCCCGTGCATAAGTAAAGCTCATGTGCTCTGCACATTTTGTCGATTTCATGCTTTCTATTTTTTGGCATATATGATCTGACACTTTGTGCAGCACCTACTCCACGGTAAGCAATAACGAGCCGTAAAGCTCCATATCTGTATTGTCTCTTCATTCTTTTGAAAAGAAGGTTCCCCTCGCCCACAAGTTTGCCGGGGGGGAAAGGAGAAGATAGTGGTATGGACCAGGCGTCGTTCAAGAAAGTTTCGCCTTGCCGGGAAGCAAACAACAGAAAAGCTAAGTTGCCAAAGTTTGAGCAATCAAATTTTTTAAATTTTTAAGTTATCTCCCTTGAACGACCGCACTTTGTATGGAAAACCTGTGGCGGAGGAACCGACTCGTAGCTAGTTGCGCCCTTACTTTGTTTCGAGTCCGCTCAACAACTTAAGTGAGCTCTAACTAGTTGCGACAAGGTTTCTTGTTGGTAGCAGCACCGCCAGCAGGCTGCTGACGTCCCGCACTCAGCGCTCGCGGCTCAGGTGCCTGCACCGGCAAGTTCCCTAAAAGCGTAGGGTAAAAAGACATACAAAGGGAGGAATCAAGTAAAGGGAATAACATTGCAATCGTTGCATATAATGGAGTTATATTACAAAAATAGCTTGTCGCAGCTCTAACAGATTGTTTTCATAACATGGCAAACAGCGACAAGAGAAGAAGAAATGGGCGGCCTAATCTACGCGATCGCCTTCGATCCTCTTGATCCCGCTCACTTTGTCCACAATGGGTGCGACAAGGTCCTTGAGCGCCTCCAGATCAGCATCCGGCGGCAAGGTCTTGAGGACGTTGGTGAAGTTGAGGCTCGGATTGCGGAAGGCCACCTTCATCAACACTTTCTGAAGAGCTCCCGCGCAGATCTTGCGCGACTCGTCGGCCAGCTGCTTCGGGATCCTCTCCCGGAGTCGCTGGAGGGCCGTCGCCACGCCCTTGAAGAACAGGACGAGCTTGGCGCTGGATTGGAGGTTGTCGTCGGAAGGATACGCGAGATCTTCCATCCCCAGCTGCGCCAACTCCCTGTCAATGTCTGTGGCGGCATTCACAAGACTTTCTGTCTAGTGCTCCACAGTCTCCCTGAAGGCGTTTTGGGTGGCGGCAACACTTTCCAGCAGCGCCTTGTCGGCCTTGATCTCTTCTTTCAAGGCCGCCTCCTGCTTCTTGGCGCCATCCAGAGCCTTGGTCATAGCGGTCAGCTTCAGCTCAAGACCCGTGTTGGAGTTCTTGGCGGCGCTGAGCTCTTTGCCCTTCTCGGCAAGATCGGCTTCTAGCTGCGCCACCTTCATCTCCAGCTCTTTCTTGGCGGCCTCGGCGGCAGCGGCAGCGTCCTCCGCCTACTTAAGGGCTCCGCCGAGTTTTTCCTCGCGCGCGGCAAGCTCCTCCTTGTGGGCGTCGAGATTGACCTTCCGCTGCGCCAGCTCGCCCTCCTCCGCGGCTAGCTTCACAGCGGCAAGTCACTGCCTCTCTTCGACTTCGGCCTTCTCGAGGAGGAAGGCCTTCTGCGCTTCAGCGAGCTGCTCCCGCTCCTCCGCTAGGGACCGGAGGGCTTCCCGGTGGAAACCCCCGAGCTCTTCCGCGCGCTTTTCAATGTCTGCTCCCGCCTTCGCGACAAGCGCCTCGCGGGATTCCAGCTTGGCTTGCCGCGCGTGGTAGAGCGACATCAACTTCCGCAGCAGCCGCTCCTCTTCAGACTCGTGGCTGCTGCTTGGCGCGTCAACCACCGTCAAGCCAGCGGAGGCGGGCACCTCCCCGTAGAAGATCTCCCCCTCGACCGGCGCCCTGGAGCTTGACGTCCAGGGGAGGTTGATGAAGACGTCATCGCCGGCCTTCAAGTAGACGCCCGGCTAGGGCTCCTCGGTGCTTGGCGCTGTGGCTTCGGCAGACGGGTCGGCGGTCGGTGTAGCGCCTGGTGCTCCTCCGGCCTTTGGGCCGTCAGTACGATCGCCAGATCCCTCGCCAGTTGCTGTGGCGGCAGCCTTGGCGGCCTCGGCACCGGCGGGATCACCAACGCCGGCTACGTCTTCAGTGGCGACCTCGGTCTCCATCTGCTCCGCAGCAGATGGGTCTGATAGCCGGCAAGGGGAGAAGAGTCAAGCAAAATCCAGCAAAAACCCAGAAAGATCAAGAGAAGAAGGACCCAAGGGAAGTTTTGCAGCAAAAGGATTACCTGAGCCAGTTTCTGCAGTCAGGTTCTCCGCCGTCGGAGGGCCGTTGGCGCTGTCCCTTGCCGGAGAACCCTCCCTCGCCGGAGGACTTTCCCTTGGCTCCTGGTGGGGCTGCTCGGCTCCTACACAAATCAACAAGCAGATATCAGCAAAGACAAGTACCCACGCGCGCCTCTCAGCGGAAAGTAAATCATACACTTACGCTGGGGGCTGCTCTGGAGAAAAGTCGCCGGGTCCGGCAAGGTTGTCTCGGGCGCGCCACCTGCTGTCGCAGTGGGCTCGTCCTCGATGACGATCACCGGGACCTTAGCTCTCTTTGCCGCTCTCTGGGCCAGAGTCCTAAAGAGGAACAAGTTCAGAAAGAAACGCAAATGAGGTACAAGAAAAACAACAAGAATTGAAGAACTACAAGTACAGCAAGAGAAGCTTACTCTTCTTCTTCTTCCTCGTCGGAGCTGAACGCGAAGAAGTCGAAGTCCGACGCGCGCCCGGCGCGAGGAGGTGGAGGAGTAGCTTCCCTTGGCCGTTTGGTGGGAGCAGTGGCGGTGGCCTGAGACGACCCCGCTCCGGCTGTCGGCGCGGCATGAGCAGCGGCAGGAACTGAAGCGGTGGTCCGGCTAGACTCCTCTCCAGTTGCCATCGCAGCATGAGGCGCTCCCGCGGCAACGGTGTTTGCCGTGGTGGAGCGTGTCACGCGGCGTGGCGACTGTTGATCCGCTTGCCACTCCGCCACGTCACCGGCCTTGCGGAGACGCCTTCTTGGTGGAGATGGAGGATCTGCTTGCGGCGAGCTGCCCGAAGATGCGGAGGAAGAGGAGTTGATTTCCAACGAGCCGCTCGTGTCCTTGGCGGGCTCGCTCGGCTCGGCGTCACGCCCGGCAAGCTCCTTCTTGCCGGCGGACTCCCCTCGCTCGGCACGGCTTGCCGCCTCTGCTGCATCTGCCTCCTCCACGGTGAATCCAAATTCGCCCGCGGCTGCCGCTGCCGCTGCCTCTTCCAGCCTAGTGGCGATGAGCGCCATCTCTGCATCGGTGGTGTCGCGGGTGAGGCCATCCTTCTCGTCGGAGCGGATCGGCAGTTCCACCAAGTCATCGAAGAACTACTGCACGACGTCGTCTGCAGGCTCCTACCAAGTTGGCACAATTCCATGCGAGTCGCACTCCGGCATCATTGCACGGATGCGGTCGAGCGAGGAATTGTTGCACAGCGGAACGACGCCCACCGGCAACCTGAAAACTTCGGGATGTTGGGGGTCATACTTGAAGAGCTCCTGGAGCATCGCGTTGAGCTCCAGGACTGTGAAGTTGTAGCTGAGACCCGGCCGCAGCCTCATGATGTCTGCCACGTTCTTGAACTCCCAACTGGGCCTCCCCCGTTCCTGCAGGGGGGCGATGCGGCGGCGAAGGAAGTCTACGCCAACAGCGCCAACAGTAAGCCCGGCAAGCCTGAGGCGCAGGATCCTGGTGACAGCAATCTTCAGCCTGTCGTCTTCCGGGGCCACGTCACTCCAATCGCTGCCGCGTGCTACTGGGGTTCGGCGACGGGTGGTGAATGGCTGCGGGTTCTCCTCGTCAATCCAGCACCAATCTGCTCTCCACTCCTCCCACTTGCCGCGGAATTCTCCCTCCAGATACGTCTCCTTCTTGCCGGCCCTTGAGATCCAGGCGATTCCGCCAGATAGAGGTTCTCCTCTCTCTACTCGGGGTATGAAGAAGTGGCGAAAGAGGGCTACGTTGGGAAGGACTCCGACAAAGTTTTCGCAAAGATGTGCGAAAACTGCCATGGTCAGAACGGCATTGGGGGTGAAGTCAAGGAGGTGGAATCCGTAGGTATTCATGATGTCGCAGAAGAATTCAGAGAAAGGCGGGCAGAGCCCGCAGTAGAAGAACAAAGCGAAGAAAGGGTATCCGTTTGGAGCTTTCTTCCAAGCGGCGGCGGGGAGTACCTTCGTGCGCGGATGCGCTCGCGTCTCCGCCGACCAGAAAAGGTAGTAGTTCTCCCTCAGATCCTTCGCGCCAAGCTTAGGGGGGAAGACGGCCCGCTCCTTCGCAGCGCCGCGAGCCGCTGCGCCTCGGTCGACTTCACGACCTTCCCCTTGTTGGCTATTGGAGCAATGGTGGAAGCAGTGGAGGAGGTTGACGGCGTTGGTGGTGCTGGTGGCGATGGGGGGCGGAGCGCTGCTCCCCCTCTCTCTCAGTTTTGGGAAGGCGAGGGAGCGGCGGAGATTTCTGAGATTGGAAGCAGCAATGGGCGAATGGGCGAACTTCCCCTGTTTCCCCTGCTTATAAAGAGGGAGGGGGCGGACGTTCCGCATTTCCGAATAAAGAAACCACCCACGATCTCTCCCACGACGCCGCATTCGACGCGTGCCGTTCGGCGAAGGCGCGGTGGATACGGGGTGAGATACGGCGTAACCTAGGCCGCGCGTGCCCGTGCCCTGTTTTGGGCCTGGCCCAACAGCGCTCGGCACCGTGTATGGCCCAGGCCCGGGGGCTCCTGTCGGTGTACTAGAGTAGGGGTACCCTAGTATCCCGAACTTGTGCATGGGCAGTCGCAGCGTCCCGCGGCAAGGCTTGCCGGGTGATCGCCAAGGTCCTCCGTGGTTCCTTTGGAGCCATTCAAGAACAAAGTATTCAAGTCAAGGAGACAAGACCCCGGCAAGAGGAGCTTGCCGGGAAGGCCAACAAAGGCATCTCAAGACCCCGGCAAGAGGAGCTTGCCGGGAAGGCTTACCAAGGCATTTCAAGGAACTTGCCGCGGCGCACCACGCGTCCCGGCAAGGCCCGGTGAGCGACAAGCTCCCGGACGCGACAAGACAACAACTGCGGCAAGGCGCTTGCCGCGGCAAGACACCACTGTGCCCGCGCTCCAGCACATCCACCAACGTGTCGCTCTGGGACCCTTCCAAGCGTACGTGGCGGGAGGCCGTGCAGCTTGCAGTGCGCGGTGGCAAGCGGCGCTGACAAGATCGCCATCATGGCGAGCGGTGGCGTCCCTGATGGTCCCTTTTTGCACTGTTTAGGCGACACAGAAGGGCATTTAATGTCCTTGTCCCCTGCCGTCAGGGTTAGGTATGATACACTGTAGCAGGTAGCTGTACCTACCGCAGCACCTTTCCATTTTTACCCTTTGCCTCCGTTGCCACCTATTGGTGACCCCTTGAGCATATAAAAGGAGGCCCGTGTGCAACGTAGAGGGGGGTTCGAAAAACACTCACGCTCGGTCTCGCTAGCTGCTGGTGTGTACTGTAGCACTCCGCGCTCCCGAGCAAGAAATCAATACAAACCACAAAGCAGGAGTAGGGTTTTACGCATCCGTGCGGCCCGAACCTGGGTAAATCGCTCACGTGTATCGCCTTGATTTGCTCTTTGCACGATCTCCGCCCCCGCCGAACCGAAAGGGACTCAGTCCGCCGGTCCCATAGGTGCCCGTGGATCAGTACCCCGGCAGTGCTCACTGACAGAACTATCTTCCTCCATCTTACAGCTGAAGAACTTGTCGGAGACTTCATATCTCTCGACCCGAGCATGAGCTTGAAAAACCATTTTCAGCTCTTCGAACATCTCATATGCTCCGTGTCTCTCAAAACACTTTTGGAGCCCCGTTTCTAAGCTGTAAAGCATGCCGCACTTAAAAACAGTGCAAAGCGTTCATAACTACTTGGTTCTCTGGGACAGGTGCGTCACCTAGCCGTGCTTCTAGGACATAATCTTTCTTGGCAGCTTTTCTCTAGGAACGCGTTGAAGTTGAGGACAACGTGGGCCATTTGATCTACAAGACATATTGTAAAGATTTTAGACTAAGTTCATGATAATTAAGTTCATCTAATCAAATTACTCAATGAACTCCCACTCAGATAGACATCCCTCTAGTCATCTAAGTGGAACATGATCTGAGTTAACTACGCCGTGTCCGATCATCACGTGAGACGGACTAGCCAACATCGGTGAACATCTTCATGTTGATCATATCTTCTATACGACTCATGCTCGACCTTTCGGTCTTCCGTGTTCCGAAGCCATGTCTGTACATGCTAGGCTCGTCAAGTCAACCTAAGTGTATTGCGTGTGTAAATCTGGCTTACACCCGTTGTATTCGAACGTTAGAATCTATCACACCCGATCATCACGTGGTGCTTCGAAACAACGAACCTTCGCAACAGTGCACAGTTAGGGGGAACACTTTCTTGAAATTATTACGAGGGATCATCTTATTTAAGCTACCGTCGTTCTAAGCAAATAAGATGTAAAACATGATAAACATCACATGCAATCAAATAGTGACATGATATGGCCAATATCATTTGCTCCTTTTGATCTCCATCTTCGGGGCTCCATGATCATCGTTGTCACCGGCATGACACCATGATCTCCATCATCACAATCTCCATCATCATGTCTTCTTGAAGTTGTCTCGTCATATATTACTTCTACTACTACGGCTAACGCTTTAGCAATAAAGTAAAGTAATTACATGACGTTTATGTTGACACGTAGGTCATAAATAAATAAAGACAACTCCTATGGCTCCTGCCGGTTGTCATACTCATCGACATGCAAGTCGTCATTCCTATTACAAGAACATGATCATCTCATATATCACATATATCATTCATCACATCCTTTGGCCATATCACATCACAAAACACTTGCTGCGAAAACAAGTTAGACGTCCTCTAATTGTTCTTGCAAGTTTTTACGTGGCTGCTATAGGTTTCTAGCAAGAACGTTTCTTACCTACGCCAAAACCACAACGTGAATTGCCAATTTCTATTTACCCTTCATATGGACCCTGTTCATCGAATCCGATCCGACTAAAGTGAGAGAGACAGACACCCGCCAGCCACCTTATGCAACTAGTGCATGTCAGTCGGTGGAACCAGTCTCACGTAAGCGTACGTGTAAGGTCGGTCCGGGCCGCTTCATCCCACAATGCCGCCAAATCAAGATAAGACTAGTAACGGCAAGATAATTGACAATATCGACGCCCACAACTGCTTTGTGTTCTACTCATGCATAGAAACTACGCATAGACCTAGCTCATGATGCCACTGTTGGGGAACGTAACAGAATTTTAAAATTTTCTACGCATCACCAAGATCAATCTATGGAGTCATCTAGCAAGGAGGGAGAGAGGAGTGCATCTACATACCCTTGTAGATCGCGCGCGGGAGCGTTCAAGAGAACGGGGTTGATGGAGTCGTACTCGTCGTGATCCAACTCACCGATGACCAAGTGCCGAACGGACGGCACCTCCGCGTTCAACACACGTACGGTTGGGAAGACGTTTCCTCCAACTTGATCCAGCAAGGGGGAAGGAGAGGTTGATGAAGATCCAGCAGCACGACGGCATGGTGGTGGAAGCAACGGTGATCTCGGCAGGGCTTCGCCAAGCGCAGGGAGACGGAGGAGTGTCACGGGAGGGAGAGGGAGAGGCCAGGGGCTTGGGTGCGGCTTCCCTCCCTCCCCCCACTATATATAGGGTGCCTAGGGGGGCGCCAGCCCTAGGAGATCCAATCTCCTAGGGGGGCGGCGGCCAAGGGGGTGCCTTGCCCCCCAAGGCAAGGGTGGCGCCCCCCACCCCAAGGGTTTCTAACCCTAGGCGCAAGGGGAGGCCCAAGGGGGGGCGCACCAGACCACTAGGGGCTGGTTCCCCTACCACTTTAGCCCATGGTGCCCTCCGGGATAGGTGGCCCCACCTAGTGGACCCCCGGGACCCTTCCGGTGGTCCCGGTACAATACCGATTACCCCCGAAACTTTCCCAATGGCCGAAACTTGACTTCCTATATATAAATCTTCACCTCCGGACCATTACGGAACTCCTCGCGACGTCCGGGATCTCATCCGGGACTCCGAACAACTTTCGGGTTACCGTATGCTAATATCTCTACAACCCTAGCGTCACCGAACCTTAAGTGTTTAGACCCTACGGGTTCGGGAGACATGCAGACATGACCGAGACGCTTCTCCGATCAATAACCAACAGCGGGATCTGGATACCCATGTTGGCTCCCACATGCTCCACGATGATCTCATCGGATGAACCACGATGTCGAGGATTTAATCAATCCCTATACAATTCCCTTTGTCAATCGGTACGTTACTTGCCCGAGACTCAATCGTCGGTATCCAATACCTAGTTCAATATCATTACCAGCAAGTCACTTTACTCGTGCCGTAATGCATGATCCCGTGATCAACCACCTGGTCACATTGAGCTCATTATGATGATGCATTACCGAGTGGGCCCAGAGATACCTCTCCGTCATACGGAGTGACAAATCCCAGTCTCGATTCGTGCCAACGCAACAGACACTTTCGGAGATACCTGTAATGTACCTTTATAGTCACCCAATTATGTTGTGACGTTTGGCACACCCAAGGCACTCCTACGGTATCCGGGAGTTGCACAATCTCATGGTCTAAGGAAATGATACTTGACATTCAGAAAAACTATAACAAACGAACTACACGATCTTTGACATCACATCATTCTCCTAATGATGTGATCCCATTATCAATGACTTCCAATTTCCATAGTCAGGAAACCATGACTATCTTTTGATCAACGAGATAGTCAACTAGAGGCTCACTAGGGATGTGTTGTGGTCTATGTATTCACACATGTATTACGATTTCCGGATAACACAATTATAGCATGAACAATAGACAATTATCATGAACAAAGAAATATAATAATAACCATTTTATTATTGCCTCTAGGGAATATTTCCAACAGGGCCGGCCCCCCTTTGCTTCCTCCCTCTCTCCTCCTTCCTTCCTATCCTACTCCTATTTGGAAGGGCTCCTACTTCTCCTAGGAAAGGGGGGAATCCTACTCCCGGAAGGAGTAGGACTCCCCTAGGGCGCGCCATAGAGAGGGCCGGTGAGGGAGTCCTGGATTAAGGGGTGTTCGGATAGCCGGACTATACCTTCAGCCGGACTCCTAGACTATGAAGATACAAGATTGAAGACTTCGTCCCGTGTCCGGATGGGACTTTCCTTGGCGTGGAAGGGAAGCTTGGCGATGCGGATATTCAAGATCTCCTACCATTGTAACTGACTCTATGTAACCCTAACCCTATCCGGTGTCTATATAAACCGGAGGGTTGTAGTCCGTAGGACAGAATCAACTCCATACACAACAATCATACCATAGGCTAGCTTTTAGGGTTTAGCCTCCTCGATCTCGTGGTAGATCCACTCTTGTACTACCCATATCATCAATATTAATCAAGCAGGACGTAGGGTTTTACCTCCATCAAGAGGGCCCGAACCTGGGTAAAACATCGTGTTCCCTGCCTCCTGTTACCATCTGGCCTAGACGCACAGTTCGGGACCCTCTACCCGAGATCCGCCGGTTTTGACACAGACATTGGTGCTTTCATTGAGAGTTCCTCTGTGCCGTCGCAATCAGGAAGGATGCCTTCTCCCGTCTTCAAAGACGGTGCCGTTGCTAAGGGAGCCTTGGCTGTTGGCCAAACCCTCCGGCTAGGTGGTTTCCTCATGACCGCCTGTTCGGCTGTTGCGCTGACGGTGACCTCTCGGGTCATCAAAAGCAATCTACACGTCAGCTCGGAGCTCGTCGAGCAGTTAGATCCAATGGATCTCTCTTCCGTAAACGAGCTCTTGGATCGCATCGCCGCCCTGGGGGTCGCCACGGATTATGACCAGGTTGCGCTTAAACCCGATCTAAGAGAAATTAACTCTCCCCAAGTCACCCACCACGTTGCCGTGGTAGAGGCGCGGTGCGGCGACCCTTCATCTATTTTAAGGACTAGTTACATCCGAATTCCCGATCCCTCCTAGCCGGATACCCGCGGAGGGGAGGATGTAACTCAAGACCTGAGCTTAGAATCAGGCAACAGGCCGGATTCGTTGGATAATGTCCAGGAATCCGAACTTCAGAATTCGGAAACTCTTCGGCCTCCGAATCTTGGATTGCGTGAGGTTTCAGATTCAACGACACCCACCCACCCGAACATAAGCGATCTCTCCCAAGTCAGGCAGAGGCCCGACGAAACAGTACATCATTACTTGGCGAGATTCCTCCTGGTTATGAACAGGATTAAAGATTACCGCGAGGGAGACACGATATCAATCTTCTTCAGTAATTGCACGGACGAGGGAATCCTTAACGCCGTAAGTCGTGATGATATTACACACTTCGCTGACTTGACGTCCATAGTACAAAAATACTGTGCGATAGAAAGTGCCTGGAAAACCGAAACGAAATTTTGGGATAATCCAGCCTTGAATAGTAATCCCGTCCGAACTAAGAGGGTGCATCATCATAAGACACCCGGGATAAATAGCAAAAAGCCAAAACCCTTTGCAGGGCATGGAACCCTACTGGAAAGTGTAACGCCCTCGATGCGGCTATATCTCCCACGTGTCGAAGCACGACTTAGAGGCATAACCGCATTGAAAGCAATGTCGCAAGTGCGGTAATCTTCACACATCCCATGTAATACATAAGGGAAAGAGATACATAGTTGGTTTACAATCGCCACTTCACACAATTACATGAATAAAGCATTACATCATCCAAATACAATCAAGGCCCGACTACAGAGCCAAAATAAAAGAAGAACCCCAAATGCGACAAAGGTCCCCGATCGACCCCAACTGGGCTCCACTACTGATCAACTAGAACGAAACAACACAAAGGACAAGATCTTCATCGAGCTCCTCCTAAGCTTGGTTGCGTCATCTGCAGGGTCTCATCGACACCTGCAAGCTGGTTTTGGAAGTATCTGTGAGCCACAGGGACTCAGCAATCTTGCACCCTCGCGATCAAGACTATTTAAGCTTATGGGTAAGGTAAAGGTATGAGGTGGAGCTGCAGCAAGCGACTAGCATATATGGTGGCTAACATACGCAAATGAGAGCAAGAAGAGAAGGCAAAGCATGATCGAGAAAGTATGATCAAGAAGTGATCCTAAACAACCTACGTCAAGCATAACTCCAACACCGTGTTCACTTCCCGGACTCCGCCGGAAAGAGACCGTCACGGTAACACACGATGTTGATTCATTTTAATTAAGTTAAGGTTCAAGTTATCTACAACTGGATATTAACAAATTCCCATCTGCCCATAACCGCGGGCACGGCTTTTGAAAGTTCAAATCCCTGCAGGGGTGTCCCAACTTAGCCCATGACAAGCTCTCACGGTCAATGAAGGAATAGACCTCCTCCCGAGACATTCCGATCAGACTCGGTATCCCGGTACAATAAGACATTTCGACAGGGTAAAACTAAACCAGCAACACTGCCCGAATGTGCTAACAAATCCCGATAGGAGCTGCACATATCTCTTTCTCAGGGCACACTCACATGAGACATCCTACTAGTAAAACCAACCCTCAAGTTGCCCCGAGGTGGCCCCGCAGTCTACTCGGTCGGACCAACACTCAGAGGAGCACTGGCCCGGGGGGGGGGGGGGGGGGGGGTTAAAATAATGATGACCCTTGGGCGCGCGACCCCGAAGGGAAAAGAAAAGGCTAGGCGGCAAATGGTAAAACCAGTGTTGGGCATTGCTGGAAAAGCTTTAGTTAAGGCGAACTGTCAAGGGGTTCCCATAATAGCCCAACCGCGTAAGGAACGCAAAATCCGGGAACATAACACTGATATGACGGAAACTAGGGCGGCAAGAGTGGAACAAAACACCAGGCATAAGGCCGAGCCTTCCACCCTTTACCAAGTATATAGATGCATTAATTAAATAAGATATATAGTGATATCCCAACAAGTAATAGGTTCCAACAAGGAACAACATCTCCATGTTCCAACGAGGAACAAACTTCAATCTTCACCTGCAACTAACAACGCTATAAGAGGGGCTGAGCAAAGCGGTAACATAGCCAAACAACGGTTTGCTAGAACAAGGTGGGTTAGAGGCTTGGTTCAACAATATAGGAGGCATGCTAAGCAAGTGGTAGGTATCGCAGCATAGGCATAGCAAAAGAGCGAGCAACTAAGCAAGCAAAGATAGAAGTGATTTTGGGGCTATGATCATCTTGCCTGAGATCCCGCAAGGAAGAAGAACGAGTCCATGAAGAAGACAAATGGACGTACTCGAACGGGTCCTCACAATCACGACGTTACCGGAACCAACCCGAAGAAGCAACACCAGAAAGAAGCACACAACATAGTAAACAACCACCACATAATCATGGCATGATGCACAAACAAGTATGATGCATGTCCGGTTTAAAGAAGCATGGCATGGAAAAGTGCAACAAACAACACTACAAATTAAGTGGAGCTCAATATGCAACGGGTTGCATATTGATGGAACACCACATCGATTATTTAGTTCTCTCCCGTTTAGGTACTCAACAATATTAAATGTTGGTTAACGTGGCAAGAGGTGGAGCATAAGTAAACTAAACATTTAGGCAAGTTTAAATGAGGCCGGAAATAACAACAACAATTCCGGTAAAATCCCATATGCTTTAGTAATTTATTGCAACAACAATTTAAACATTTAATTGTTGTTATCATGATGCGGATGACATGAAAAAGTTTTATGCAAGTTTTATTAAAAGTTGACAGGATAAGAGATGAGGCATTTGACATCGTGGCGGAAACAAAAGGGGTGCCACGACAACGATAACAAAAACGGTGCCATAGCAGCGTTCCGGTTCCGGTAACTCGATTGAGATACCGATGCAAAGGAGAAGTGTGCCGATGCGTGCAAAAGATGGTGGGGCGCTCCCGGATTCCGGGTGACCCACGAGTTGGTGACAAGGAAACGAGTGACAATTTGGACACGGTGCAAACATGAGCATACCAAACATCGCAAGCATTCGTTCACGGACGTCGTCTCAGGGCTATACCTTCGAAGTGTGCAAACGGGACGATTCCCGTTCGGTGCAAAGTAGAGGAAGTAGACGTTCCCATGGCGACGGTAGTGGTACACGTTTTCACGTCGACGGTAGTTGTTCATGGTTCGTAGACAAACTTGACAGATCGAGGGCTCCAGGGTTCAGTGTTGAACTTGACGAAACCCACGGCGACGGAGAGGTACGCGTCGGCGGTAGTTGTTCGGGCGGCGAGCGTCGTCGAACTCGTCGGGCGTCATGTAGTCGTACACTTCGATGGTAGTCGTTCGTATTGGTACTTGGCTGTGACACTCCACAATTTTTATTTGGTTTTTCAGCAAAAACTTTGTTGGTTTTTGAAAAGAGGCCATTTAAATTTTTTCCAGAAAACCTTCCTCTTAAAAACTTCTTTGGCAAGGATTTTTATTTTTGTATCTTCTTCAAACTATGGTGTTTGATCATTTAAAACTCTTTCTCTGATGGTTCCCTTCACAAAGTATATTTTTGGAAATTATTCTTTTTCTTATAAAAAGAACTCTATGAATTTTGAGGTTTTTCTTATCTTGAAAACCACCCATGGTTTTACCATGTCTCCTATAGTAAATCTTCTCAAAATCCCTCCCTCCACCTCTGAACAATCTAAATTCTCTGTCTCAACAAGTCCAAACAAGTTTTGGATTTTATTTCAATTATTTTATCTCTCGAATCATTTCTGCCAATTACTTTGAGCCCGAGTGATTTTCAAAGCACGTACCCTAATGCTTTTGATCCTTGAGCCCAAACCAACTCCCCTGGATAGTCCTTAGTACCCACAACCTAGAACCATCTTGATCCACTCTTCTTCCTTTCAAAATTTTCAAATTTCACTCACTGCAAGTTTGGACCAGATTTGACAAATTTGGTGAAATTCATATCTACACTTCTCCAAAAATTCCACAAAAATTCAGGCAGTCTCCTGGTGCAATGAGAGGCCACTCCACCAAAAATCAGCTCAAGGAAAAATCCCTACATGCCAGAATCATTCTGTCGAACACCTGGCCGGCACTGTTACTTTGCACTTTCAGTAAAATTCAGAAAGTTCAGAGAAGTTCAGTGTCGTTTCTTCGTCAGAGAATTGTCACTTGTCAACAGTGCATCCTGGCGCGTTGCACGCAGCCCCTTCTCCCTGGCCAGCACCCCGCACACGCGCTTGGTGCCTTCCTGGCGTCGGTGGCGCCCTAGGCCGCCTGCGCCGGCGTGCTTTGCGGCGGCAGAACCACCGCACCGGCCGACAGGGGGGCAACACCGCGGCAGAACGCCGTTCGGCGCCGCCCAACCCTCCTGGTAGCTCCGCGTGGCGTCATGCACGCCAGCGCACCCCGTAGCACCGTCGCTGTGGCCCGCAAGCACAGGGCACGCTCTCTGCCGCCGACAGGCCCGCGCCGCCCCGTTCCGTCGAAACCCACTCAAGTTCCTAATCCAAGTCCTCTTAGCGTCTGAATGGGACCAGTAGACCTCCACGATGACGCCCAACTCCCTAATCTCCCCGTCTAGCCACTGCGCCGCCGTAATCCACCACCGGACTTATCCGTCCACGGCCACCGCCTCGGATCGCCTATAAAAGGGAACCCCAGGCTCACCCTCGAGCACGCACCACCACTGCACCTCACCAATGCCCCGCAAGGCCAGTAGGAGGACCTCGAGGAGGTCTCCTCCCCCGACTCTGGCCGCCCCGTTCCGCCTCGGCCTCCGTCTCGATTCGCTCTGGTGAGGCCGTCCCCAGTGCCCAAACTTCGTCAGTACCCTCCTCGAGCAACAAGAGAGCTAACCCCCACTTCAATTCGATCCTTGCAGCCCTCCTCGACGAGCTCCATCAACGCCCGAACAACCGTCCGCCGGAGCAAGGGCCGCCGTCGACATGGTGCTCACCGGCGACCGCCACCACCTCCCATAGACGCGGAATGGCGCCCTGAACACGGAGGTACTCTCTGATCTCCCTGCCTCGCCATGGATCGCCGCCGGCGACCACCGCGGCTCTCGGGCACCGTCGAGCTCTGCCGCCTCTTTTGAAAATTCAAACCTGACGGGTGGGACCCGCCCGTCATCCTCTCAGTTCTCTCTAAACGAACCGTTTTATGAAGGCGCCTTCTGCCAAAGTACGTCACCCCTCTGGGCCGGCATATTTTCAATCGAATCGTTTTCTGTTTTTATAAGTTAGCCCCTGGAAGTTTTCTGTTTCATTACAGATGGGTCCTTGGGTTAAAACCCTTATAACTTTTTAACAGAAAGGAATTTTTGAGTGATTCTTTTTCTGTCCTCTTCAAATTTTTGTCTAGTTTTCTATCATATTTATTTGAAAAATATTTGGAATAACTTTTGTGCACCTCACGGTATTCACGATAGCGCGTATATTTTCTTTATGCCATAGATACCGAAGGAGGTGACGGGACCGCGAACTTCACCGAGCTAGGCTCCGACTAGTCTGAACCAGGCAAGCATGTTTGATCTTTTGATATGATGATTGTTTTGGCATGTTTGCATTAAGTAGTTTCATGGCATGTTGATGAACATACCGACGAATGTCATGTTACATGCAACGATGAGGCAAGTGAGTTTCGAAAATCCATAAGTGGATGGATGTGAGTATGCATGGCCCTGTGTTGGCGTGAGGATGGGTAAGATGGCAGTGTTGTAGCATGCCAGTCTTATGCCAGACTATATGACGGTAGTGTCAACCCGTATCGATCCAGTTCCTTCCACTTTTCCTTCCCTGTACTACCACATGTTTTCCGCAAGGAATATTGCTTAGTAAGTTGCAAACCGCTTTCTTGGTACACACCAAAAGGAGAGGCCGTGATGATGGTTCCATGGCCCTGGATTAAAGCCAGTCATCTGGTCAGGGGGCATGGGTGTTTCCAGTTGGGACCGAGAGGGGGGGCACCCCTCAGAGCGCGCGTATATAAATTTGATCCCATGCTATTCGAGATTGTGATCTCCCCGTCTCAAAAGTTTTTCTTGGATGATGTCTAGGGTGATTCCTGGCATCAAGAGGTAGGATGGGTGTGTACTGGTTAGCTGTGTTTTCTTCCGAAATACCGTAAACGGAACTAGTCCTTCGTGACTATGGCAATCCGTTGGCTATGGGAAAAATTTCGTACAAACTCTGCAGAGTCATATATTCCTTTGAATCATCTATTCCATGTCCAAGTTCGGTATTATCTTATCCTGACAAATGTGAATATAAGCTCTTTCTGTGATGTCGCTCAAACGTCCGACCGTGGCATTGTTATTATTTACTTTCAATAAAAGCCCTTTCTGTGATGTCGCTCAGACGTCCGACTGTGGCATTGTTATATTTTACTTTCAATGAAAGCCCTTTCTGCGATGTCGCTCAGACGTCCGACTGTTGCATTTCTTTTAAAGCCCTTTATGTGGCGTCGCTCAGACGCCCGACTGTGGCATTTCTTTTAAAGCCCTTTATGTGGCGTCGCTCAGACGCCCGGCTGTGGCATTTGTTTTAAAGCCCTTTATGTGGTGTCGCCTAGACGCCTGACTACGGCGTGCTTTATTTATTTATCTTCCTATCGAGGTGTCGCTTCAGACACCCGATTGGGTTTACAGTTATTCTGTTGGGTTTCCGGGCGGACTACCGCCGACTCCCTTTTTACTTACCTTGCTTGCTAAATTTTGAATGTGCATTGGTAAATTAATCATGACGCATCCATGCATGCATTTGTTATATCTTACGTCCGAACTGTATTGCGAGTACTTTCAAAGTACTCACCTGGCTTGTTGATTTGGCCAGATGCTGACGAAGGTGATCTCATGGATGAAGAGTTTGATAGCGAGTCCGACGCCTAGAGGAATTCCAGTCAGTCTCGTGCGACCCTGGATTTGGTCACTATATTATATCCGCTTCCGCTACCAAATAAATTCATCGAGCCTCACCTCGACGCTCGATGAGATGCCAGTTTTAGAGTCATGTATCTCACTCCCCGCTGTGTTTTTCCACCACCACCCTATCCTCGAGTCAGTAGTATGCCTCCACACCACTGTGTCATGTCCTCCATTATGTATAATTATTGGCGTGCTTGTAATAATTTGGTTGAGCAACCGTAGCTCGACCCTGTAATATATTTTATGCTACTGGCTTATTGTATCAAGAATTTGTCTACCGGTAAGGAGGATTTTTCTCATACTGGACTCAAAAGATTGGTTTCTCAATAAACATTTTTATTGGAAAACCGGTCGTGACAAGCATGGTACCAGAGCCAGGCTGACTGTAGGAAGCCACTAGGTGCGATCGCTAATTGGTTATTAGCATGATAGAGCCAATTTATATTTTTTTTGCAATTGTAGTCATTTTCTGACAGTCAGCATAAATTTATGATCTAACCATTCAGAATTTTTGCCTACTTTTGTAGATGGCCGACAACAGCTGCGAGTCTCAGACCTTCGCCAACGTGCCCGATGGGTTCGTCAAGCTTCTCTCCTTCAACGTGCCATCTGTGCGCCCAGTCTTCACACTCTGCGAGCACCGAGTCAACGACAGTCTGACCATGCACCAGGCCGCGGTGCAGTTCAAGGGAGGGCGTGGTGAGTTACGCTGCTTCCGGTTCTTTGGAAGAGCCATGCCTACGGAGAGGCATGCTATGCAGATGGCAGCCCTCGAGGTGATAGCTCGTCTCAGGGATGTCCTCCCCGTGATGAAGACTCGTCGTTACCGTTGTCTTCCATGCCATGTGCCTTACACCTATCACTACGCATTCTCCTTCCCCAGAGGAGAACGAGACGAGGCTTTTGAGATGCTTATTGAGTATCTCCGGGCCCTGGAGGCAGCCTTCGACAACCTGCTGGACGACTTCGTGGCTGCCCGCATGGACTCAGTCCATGGCTGTGCCGCCAACAGGAGGGAACTCCTACCCACCGCACCGCCACTGACTTTTGTCTCGTCCTCAACATCTTATGCACCTACTCGTCGCCTGCCTTCTACCGAAGAGTTCAACCAAGTCATTGCGCCCACTCCAGCGCGCACTGCACCACCCTTCGCGCCCACTCCTGTTCGTGTTGTTCCGCCCCTAGCACCCGCTCCATCTACTCGGCGCAACACTACACGTATGGATCCTATTAGCGAGGAGGAAGTCGAGTCCCCAGCCTCGCTACGCCTCACCCTCGGTAGGGCAAAGGAGATCGTCAACATCTCCGCCTGAGTACGCTTAGCCGCCATGCAATGTACCGCTTTGTACGATATGTTTATATGTACATAGGTTGTGAGAAGTAGCCTGTTTGCGCATCATGTAGGATCTGGAGGAGTGCACTAGCCTAAATAACATGTCAGGATTATGTACGCATATCCTGAGTGATGTATTGTATAATTACCGCCCGCGTGTAAGATATGTAATGAGCAGTCCTTCTCCGTGCGCAAATCGATTTGTTTTTCTTAAGTAAGCTGGGTTATTTAATTTATTTGCCAGCTTTGTGCATTTATGGAATTATTTTTGCGACCCTTTTCGCTTTTCTTATGGGTTTTACAAAATATATCCCCAGAGTAAAAATGTCTCGTCCTTGGACTCGCTCCATGCCAACTCCACCAGAGGAAAATTATGATACACAACCCAGCAACAAGTTCACACAGGGACAGTCAAGCCAACAGGGCAGTGAATCGGCACTTTCACAAATGTGTCGCCTTAATGAGCAGAGTCAGCAATAACATCGGGAAATGATGAACCAAGTCATCAACATGGGAAATCACCATGGACAGTATCAACAGCATTCCAAGTTATCTGAGCCACAGAAGACACGTCCCCAAACATTTTCTCATACTGACAAGCCTCTTGAAGCCGAGGATTGGCTTCGAGATATGGAGAGAAAATTAATTATTGCAAAATGTTCAGATCCCGAGAAGGTACTATATGCCCCGCACTATCTCACAGGAGCAGCTGCATCATGGTGGGAGAATTTTCTGCACATGCCCCCCAACGAAAGTGATATAACCTGGGATGATTTCAAGGAAGGTTTCCGTGGTGCACACATTCCTAAGAGTATTATGAAAATCAAGAAGAGAGAGTTCGATGACCTCAAACAAAGGAACATGACAGTGTCAGAATACAACGGTCAATTTACTCTATTGTCTCGCTATGGCAATGAAGAACGTATGACTGAAAGCAAGAAGATGGAGAAATTCCTTGACTGTCTGGCGCCCGCGCTTAAATGCCAACTAGTCGTGCACACTTTTCCAGATTTTAAGACACTAGTGGACAAAGCCATTACTCTGGAAAATGAGAGACGTAGCTTGGAGGATTTCCGCAAGAGAAAAAGAGACCAGACTACTCTTGCGCGCAACCACCAAAGCAAGACAGATTTTCAGAAATGTGGGACACACAAACCTACGACAAACGTCTCACGCCCAACCAAGAATTTCCATGCAAGGGACAAGGAATTCACATATCGCCCAGGGGTTACTAGCTACGCCTGTGGAGAGGAAGGGCACTATGCCAAGCAGTGTCCCAAGCCTAGAAACTCAACCCCAAAGCCGAACAACGGCGGCAATAATTCAGCACCCAAGCGAAACAATTTCAACCCCAACAACAACCACAGGAAGGGTCATCTGAACCACGTAACCAAAGAGGAAGCACAAAATGCTCCGGATATCGTACTCGGTACGTTTCCTGTCAACACAATACCTGCAATTGTTTTGTTTGATTCTGGAGCTTCTCACTCATTCACCTCGAAAAGTTTTGCTTTGCAAAATAATTTTTCGATGTTTCCCTTGGAAAAATCCATGATCATCAAGTCCCCTGGGATTCAGCCAGTCACTCAGAATTACTGTCAGGATGTGGTTATTGAGTTTGAAGGATTGAAGTTTCACGCCAATCTTATTGTATTGGAAAATAAAGGACTGGATGTCATCCTAGGGATGGACTGGTTAACCACCAACAAAGGTTTTATTGACTGTTTCAACCGGACCGTAATTCTCAAACACCACCACGGGAAGACAATAAGAGTGTCAACCAAAGAAAGAAAAATACCCCGGCAGCCGAGATTGAATAAGGTGGACGTTTCTGAGCTAAACAAGGTTCCAGTAGTATGTGAATTTCCAGACGTATTTCCCGAAGAACTACCAGGCATGCCACCAGACCGAGAGATAGAATTCAGCATTGAGCTAGCCCCAGGAACCACCCCCGTATACCAGAAACCATACAGAATGGCACCATCCGAGTTGATTGAGTTGAAGAAACAAATAAAGGAATTGCTGGACAAGGGATACATTCGAGCCAGCTCCTCACCTTGGGGATCACCAATTTTATTTGCCAAAAAGAAGGATGGAACACTGAGATTGTGCATAGACTACCAAGCACTTAACATGGTCACAGTCAAGAACAAATACCTGATGCCACGGATAAATGATTTATATGATCAGCTCGCTCAGGCCAAGGTATTCTCAAAGATTGACTTAAGGTCAGGATACCATCAATTAAAAGTGCGAACAGAAGATATCCCCAAAACAGCCTTCACCTCCAGATATGGACTATATGAGTTCACAGTAATGCCTTTTGGATTAACGAACGCCCCCGCATATTTTGTTCACCTCATGAACAAAGTATTTATGAAGTTTATGGACAAGTTCATTGTGGTATTTATCGACGATATTCTGATATGCTCCAAGACACCAGAAGAGCACGCGGAACATCTCAGGATTGTGCTAGGAGAACTCAGGAAACATCAATTGTATGCCAAGTTCAGCAAGTGCGAATTTTGGCTAAGACAAGTAGGATTTTTAGGCCACGTGCTGACCCAAGACGGTATCGCAGTGGACCCGGAGAAAGTCAGGGCCATACTTGGCTGGAAGTCACCAGCCAGCGTAATGGACATACGAAGTTTCTTGGGAATGGCAGGATATTACCGCAGATTTATTGAAGGATTCTCCACCATAGCCAAGCCAATGACGCAGTTACTCAAGAAGGACAAGAAGTTTGAATGGACAGAAGCCTGCGAGAAAAGTTTCCAAGAGCTAAAACGGAAATTAATGACAGCACCGGTATTAATTGTGCCAGACATACACAAGAATTTTGAAGTGTATTGTGACGCATCCCGAAAGGGCCTCGGGTGCGTGTTGATGCAAGAAGGCAAGGTTATCGCATACGCTTCAAGGCAACTTCACAAGCATGAGGAAAATTATCCCACTCATGACTTAGAAATGGCAGCAGTCATTCATGCACTTAAGGAATGGAGGCATTTCTTACATGGAAATCGATGTGAAATATACACGGACCATAAAAGTCTCAAATATATTTTCACACAGCCAGAACTAAACTTACGGCAACGACGCTGGTTGGAATTGGTAAAGGATTATGATGTTGGTATCCACTATCATCCAGAAAAAGCAAATGTAGTGGCCGATGCTCTTAGTCGGAACCCCAGCTCCGACGAAAACAGTCTGCAAAGCTTGAGACCTGAATTCCAACAAGAATTTGCCAAACTCAAGTTGTTAATGATCACGGAAGGCACCATATCAAACTTGGAAATACAGCCCGACCTTGTGGAGAGAATTAAAGAAGCTCAGCCTGGTCACCCCAGCATCGAGGGAATTAAAATAAAGGTGAGTATGGGCAAGCCCTCAGAGTTCGCCATAGACGATGGAGGAATATTATGGTACGGAGACAGATTCTGCGTGCCAAATATAGAGGACCTCAAACAGCAAATTCTAGCTGAAGCCCATACCGCCCCATATTCGATCCACCCTGGAGGAACCAAAATGTATAAGGATATTCAGGAAAGATTTTGGTGGCACGGTATGAAGAGGGACATAGCCACATTCGTTGCATGTTGCGATTCTTGTCAACGCATAAAAGTTGAGCATCATAGACCAGCCGGACTACTGCAACCAAACAAAATACCTGAGTGGAAATGGGATGAAATAGGGATGGATTTCATTGTCGGACTACCTCGGTCACGACACAGGAATGATGCCATATGGGTCATCACCGATAGATTAACCAAGGTGGCACATTTCATTCCAGTGAAGACAACCTACAACACTCAGAGGCTTGCCAGGATTTATCTCTCCCGTATAGTTTGTCTGGATGGAGTCCCGAAGACTATAATATCCGACAGAGGCACTCAGTTGGTCTCGAGATTCTGGGATTATTTGCAACAGGCTCTGGGGACTCAACTGGCCTTCAGTACAGCATACCACCCCCAGACTGATGGACAGACTGAACGCGTAAACCAAATTTTAGAAGACATGCTGAGAGCATGTGTCCTCACCTATGGAGCCAGTTGGGAAGAAAGCCTGCCATATGCCGAGTTCGCATACAACAACAGTTACCAGGACAGCCTGCAAATGGCACCTTTTGAAGCCTTATACGGACGGAGATGTCGTACCCCATTAAATTGGTCAGAAACCGGAGACAGCCGTATCTTCGGCCCAGACATGCTCAAAGAAGCCGAGGAAAAGGTCAAGCTAATCAGGGACCGACTCAAGACCGCTCAAAGCCGACAGAAGAGTTATTACAATCAAAATCATCGTGGGGTCAATTTTGAACCCGGTGAATTTGTGTACCTACGAGTATCACCTATGAGGGGACTGCAACGGTTTAATATTAAAGGAAAGCTAGCGCCAAGATTCATCGGACCATTCTGTATAGTGGCACGAAGAGGCACGGTGGCCTACCAGCTAGACTTACCCGAAGAATTATCCGATGTCCACGACGTGTTCCACGTCTCGCAATTGAGGAAGTGCGTAAGCAACCCAGAGAAACAAGCTTCCCATGAGAACATTGACGTGCAGCCAGACCTCACCTATCGGGAACGCCTAGTAAAAATATTAGAGGAGTCTGAAAGGAAGACCCGACAGAAAACCATCAAGTTTTTCAAAGTTCAGTGGAGCAATCACACCAAGAGTGAAGCAACCTGGGAGAGGGAGGATTTCCTTCGAACAGAACACCCACACCTGTTTAAGGATCAGCTGAAATCTCGGGGACGAGATTTTTCCTAAGGGGGTAGGTGTTGTGACACTCCAAAATTTTTATTTGGTTTTTCATCAAAAACTTTGTTGGTTTTTGAAAAGAGGACATTTAAAATTTTTCCAGAAAACCCTCCTCTTAAAAATTTCTTTGGCAAGGATTTTTATTTTTGTATCTTCTTCAAACTATGGTGTTTGATCATTTAAAACTCTTTCTCTGATGGTTCCCTTATCAAAGTATATTTTTGGTAATTATTCTTTTTCTTATAAAAAGAAATCTATGAATTTTGAGGTTTTTCTTATCTTGAAAACCACCCATGGTTTTACCATGTCTCCTATAGTAAATCTTCTCAAAATCCCTCCCTCCACCTCTGAACAATCTAAATTCTCTGTCTCAACAAGTCAAAACAAGTTTTGGATTTTATTTCAATTATTTTATCTCTCAAATCATTTCTGCCAATTACTTTGAGCCTGAGTGATTTTCAAAGCAAGTACCCTAATGCTTTTGATCCTTGAGCCCAAACCAACTCCCCTGGATAGTCCTTAGTACCCACAACCTAGAACCATCTTGATCCACTCTTCTTCCTTTAAAATTTTTCAAATTTCACTCACTGCAAGTTTGGACAAGATTTGACAAATTTGGTGAAATTCATATCTACACTTCTCCAAAAATTCCACAAAAATTCAGGCAGTCTCCTGGTGCAATGAGAGGCCACTCCACCAAAAATCAGCTCAAGGAAAAATCCCTACATGCCAGAATCATTCTGTCGAACACCTGGCCGGCACTGTTACTTTGCACTTTCAGTAAAATTCAGAAAGTTCAGAGAAGTTCAGTGTCGTTTCTTCGTCAGAGAATTGTCACTTGTCAATAGTGCATCCTGGCGCGTAGCACGCAGCCCCTTCTCCCTGGCCAGCACCCCACACGCGCGCTTGGCGCCTTCCTGGCGTCGGTGGCGCCCTGGGCCGCCTGCGCTGGCGTGCTTTGCGGCGGCAGAACCACCGCAACGGCCGACAGGAGGGCAACACCGCGGCAGAACGCTGTTCGGCGCCGCCCAACCCTCTGGTATCTCCGCGTGGCCTCATGCACGCCAGCGCACCCCGCAGCACCGT
Source organism: Triticum urartu (assembly GCF_003073215.2). NCBI lineage: Eukaryota > Viridiplantae > Streptophyta > Magnoliopsida > Poales > Poaceae > Triticum > Triticum urartu. The sequence goes on from NC_053024.1 coordinate 23,790,934, forward strand.
CGCCGTGGCCCGGCAAGCACAGGGCACGCTCTCTGCCGCCGACGGGCCCGCACCGCCCCGTTCCGTCGAAACCCACTCAAGCTCCTAATCCAAGTCCTCTTAGCGTCTGAATGGGACCAGTAGACCTCCACGATGACGCCCAACTCCCTAATCTCCCCGTCCAGCCACTCCGCCGCCGTAATCCACCACCGGAATTATCCGTCCACGGCCACCGCCTCGGATCGCCTATAAAAGGGAACCCCAAGCTCACCCTCGAGCACGCACCACCACTGCACCTCACCAACGCCCCGCAAGGCCACTAGGAGGACCTCGAGGAGGTCTCCTCCCCCGACTCCGGCCGCCCCGTTCCGCCTCGGCCTCCGTCTCGATTCGCTCCGGTGAGGCCGTCCCCGGCGCCCAAACTTCGTCAGTACCCTCCTCGAGCAACCAGAGAGCTAACCCCCACTTCAATTCGATCCTTGCAGCCCTCCTCGACGAGCTCCATCAATGACCGAACCACCGTCCGCCGGAGCAAGGGCCGCCGTCGACGTGGTGCTCGCCGGCGACCGCCACCACCGTCCACAGACGCGGAATGGCACCCTGAACACGGAGGTACTCTCCGATCTCCCTGCCTCACCGTGGATCGCCGCCGGCGACCACCGCGGCTCTGCCGCCTCTTTTGAAAATTCAAACCTGACGGGTGGGACCCGCCCGTCAGCCTCTCAGTTCTTTCTAAACGAACCGTTTTATGAAGGCGTCTTCTGCCAAAGTACGTCACCCCTCTGGGCCGGCGTATTTTCAATCGAATCGTTTTCTGTTTTTATAAGTTAGCCCCTGGAAGTTTTCTGTTTCATTACAGATGGGTCCTTGGGTTAAAACCCTTATAACTTTTTAACAGAAAGGAATTTTGGAGTGATTCTTTTACTGTCCTCTTCAAATTTTTGTCTAGTTTTTTATCATATTTATTTGAAAAATATTTGGAATAATTTTTGTGCACCTCACGGTATTCACGATAGCGCGTATATTTTCTTTATGCCGTAGATACCGAAGGAGGTGACGGGACCGCGAACTTCACCGAGCTAGGCTCCGACTACTCTGAACCAGGCAAGCATGTTTGAACTTTTGATATGATGATTGTTTTGGCATGTTTACATTAAGTAGTTTCATGGCATGTTGATGAACATACCGACGAATGTCATGTTACATGCAACGATGAGGCAAGTGAGTTTTGAAAATCCATAAGTGGATGGATGTGAGTGCATGGCCATGTGTTGGCATGAGGATGGGTAGAATGGCAGTGTTGTAGCATGCCAGTCTTATGCCAGACTATATGACGTCAGTGTCAACCCGTATCGATCCAGTTCCTTCCACTTTTCCTTCCCTGTACTACCACATGTTTTCCGCAAGGAATATGGCTTAGTAAGTTGCAAACCGCTTTCTTGGTACACACCAAAAGGAGAGGCCGTGATGATGGTTCCATGGCCCTGGATTAAAGCCAGTCATCCGGTCAGGGGGCATGGGTGTTTCCGGTTGGGACCGAGAGGGGGGCACCCCTTAGAGCACGCGTATATAAATTTGATCCCATGCTATTTGAGATTGTGATCTCCCCGTCTCAAAAGTTTTTCTTGGATGATGTCTAGGGTGATTCCTGGCATCAAGAGGTAGGATGGGTGTGTACTGGTTAGCTGTGTTTTCTTCCGAAATACCATAAACGAAACTAGTCCTTCGTGACTACGGAAATCCGTTGGGTATGGGAAAAATTTTCGTACAAACTCTGCAGAGTCATATATTCCTTTGAATCATCTATTCCATGTCCAAGTTCGGTATTATCTTATCCTGACAAATGTCAGTTTTGATGACAGAGACTCCGGTGAATCACATGAGTGCTAAGTCCGGTTAAATGTTTATTCCTGTGGATGGACTAACCCGTTTATTTTCATGAATTGAATATTTATTATGAGTATTATTTACTTGTGAATAAAAGCCCTTTCTGTGATGTCGCTCAGACGTCCGACTGTGGCATTGTTATTATTTACTTTCAATAAAAGCCCTTCCTGTGATGTCGCTCAGACGTCCGACTGTGGCATTGTATATTTTACTTTCAATGAAAGCCCTTTCTGCGATGTCGCTCAGACGTCCGACTGTGGCATTTCTTTTAAAGCCCTTTATGTGGCGTCGCTCAGACGCCCGACTGTGGGATTTTTTTAAAGCCCTTTATGTGGCGTCGCTCAGACGCCCGACTGTGGCATTTATTTTAAAGCCCTTTATGTGGCGTCGCTCAGACGCCCGACTGTGGCATTTCTTTTAAAGCCCTTTATGTGGCGTCGCTCAGACGCCCGACTGTGGAAAGGGCACTTGGAGAAACTGGGCGCTCCCGGATTCCGGGTGACCCACGAGTTGGCGACAAGGAAACGGGTGACAATTTGGACATGGTGCAAACATGAGCATCCCAAACATCGCAAGCATTCGTTCACGGACGTCGTCTCGGGGTTATATCTTCGAAGTGTGCAAACGGGACGATTCCTGTTCAGTGCAAAGTAGAGGAAGTAGACGTTCCCATGGCGACGGTAGTGGTACACGTTTTCACGTCAACGGTAGTTGTTCACGGTTCGTAGACGAACTTGACAGATCGAGGGCTCCGGGGTTCACTGTTGAACTTGACGAAACCCACGGCGACGGAGAGGTACGCGTCGAAGGTAGTTGTTCGGGCGGCGAGCGTCGTCGAACTCGGCGGGCGTCGTGTAGTCATACACTTCGATGGTAGTCGTTCGTATTGGTACTTGGCACCATCAATGGGCACTTGGAGAACCCACGTACGCGTACACTGTTTGTCATACACTTGGCGGGTCATCGGGTAGTAGTACATGTTCCGTAGATGTACAAGTCGTCGTAGCCGTTCGGGTCTTGGTCCTTGGCGAAACCCACGAACACGAACTTGCGTCCCGGTAGGGAGATTCTTGACAGAACCCACAATCGTCTTGGAGGTCAACGCCTGGACGCCAAGGCAGTGGAGGTGCATGCATGTGGGAGCAGTCCACGGCAAGGCGAGGAGAAGGAGGCCGGGGGTTACACGGTCGATGCAACGCTGGCTCTGGCGAGGGGAGGAAGGCATGGGCGCGCAGCTCCGGGGTGCCGCAGACGAGGACCCGTGTCAGGGATGCTCCGACGACCGGGGAGGGCTGGAGGCGCTCGAGGAAGGAAGACGAAGTACGAGGCAGAGGAGACGTGGCAGCGAAGGGAGACTCACGTGGTGGTGGTGCTATGGAGCAGAAGAAGCAGAGGTAGGTGCGACAGATCAGAGGAAGCGAGACGACCATGGCACGCGGAGGCGAAGATCCGGCGGGGGTGCGAGGGAGCCGGGCGGCGGCCTGCTGGATCCGGCGAGGGCGACGTTGGCCCGAACGGAGGAAGAAGGAGGTGAGGGCGCGAGGAGGAGATGGGATCGGGAGAGGGGTCGGGCAGCGGTTTCCCTGGCGTAGCTGGGTGGAAGGTACGTGGGAAGAGGAGGAGATCGACAGGAGGGATCGAGCTCTAGGTTAGGTGGGCTTAGGGTTAGAAAAGGAGTGGGGGTGCGGCTGGGCTGCATGGGGTTTAGTGGGCCGGCCTGGCCCAGTGGCTTGCGAGTGCTAGGCTTTCTCTCCCTCTCTTTCTTCTTTAACCAAAAAGAAATAGAGAGAAAGGAAAAAGAAGGGGGGGTTAGGGAAAAGAGTTTGAGCATGAGGACAATTTTCCTGGACTCATAAAAATAAGCATGACCACAGAAAAATAGAAGTGGCAAGATTGCAGGAATTAAATTCAAATTCATTTGAATATAATTCAAATGGTTTTGAATTGGGACTAGGTTTGGTGTGGCCAAAAATGTTCAGGTTTTTGGTGGAGCTTGGAAAAAGAACAAAAGAATTATCGACAAAGTTTGAGAGTCGGAAATCGGAAGAAGGAAAGGTCAAAGATTTAACATGCAAGTGGGTTGCGGATAATTGCAAATTAATGGAATACTTTATAATAGCCCCCTAAATATTGGGAGGATATGTTTTAAAGAGAAACCACCATGTGGCTCCCTAGATTTAAATAGATCAACAATCTATGCAATTTGTTTAGAGAGTTTTAAAACGGGTTGCATGATGACATGATGCAATGCACAAGAACCAAAGATGAATGCAAAGAACCAAACAAAACACACGACGAAACCCGGAAACCCTGGAAGGCAACTGAAGCTCCGGTCTTGGGGCATTACAACACTCCACCACTACGAGAGGATCTCGTCCCGAGATCTAGAATGGCACCGGAGGGAAAACGGAAGAGAAAGAGAAGAGGTAAAACTAAGTTGCTTCATTGACAATCGAGTGAAACCACGAACCTTGAAGAGGTTAAGCAAATACAAGAAAAGAATACAACAGAGATGAACAAAATTGAAAACACACCGATAGAAAGGAGGAACAAAGAAGAACAAATTCGTATAGCGCTCCGGTTGGAAAGAGATGAAAGACTTGATAAGATGAAAAGAACTTGATCTTGACAAGAACAGAAAGAAAAAATAGAAGAGAGCCACATCAAAATGCCTCCAGAAGAAAAGAGAGAATGGAAAGGAGTGAACGAAGTAGAAAACAATATCTTGGCAGAGCACGCTTACAACAAAGGCTAGAACGGAGTTGTTGGAAAACCAACAACGAAAAGAATAATCTTGATATGGTCTTATGAAACACATCTCAAAATTATGAGGTGACAACCTGACACTCACGGGAAAGAATTAGATTGGAATAAACAAGGAGACGAGAAAGTAATTCACCGGGAGGATAACGAAGAACTTGGGTCCTTTATAAGCACCATAGATAGCAACATCCTTAGGGAAGGTCTAAGGTGAAATATAACCCAAGATAACTCCAATGACGAGATTAATGGATTTAAAATACCTCATTGTTAACAACATGTGAGTTATGAAACATGAACTCAAATTATTAAGAATGACATAATACCAGCTCCAATGATACGGTTGAAAGAACTGCACTCCGATTAGCAACATGAGGAAAACTTGAGCTCCTCGGAAAAGAATCTTGATGAACACTTCGAGAAGGAATTAATCATTGATGAACCATCATGTAAAACCTTCATGAAGAACTCCAATAAAACAAAAGAATGATCAAACAGAAAGAAAGGGTAGTTGAAAACACAAGGTGAAGCCTTGCAATGATATAGATGGAGCTTCGCGATGAGATAATGCGGAAAAGCTTGGAACTCCAGAAAAGAAAGATGAACAAATGAAATCAAGAATTTGATGAGCCTCCGGAGTAAGGAATTAATCACTTGGATGAAACAAGAATAAGAATTACATTATACTTATCCTTCATCAATTAAATTGATGCCAAGCAACGGATTTGGCACACTACTTATTCTCGTAGAAAAGTATTAAAATAGATATGGCGCAAACTAGAGAAGGTCTTCAACGAACCACCGGTAGAATTGAAACCATGAATGAATTGATACGGAAGAGAAATCTTGAACGAACAACCGTAAGAATTGGAAATGAATGGAGTAAAGATAAAGAAACACCGGGAAGAATTTATTAAATGAACGAAGATTCTTAAGAGAATTTAGATACATGAGAACGAAGAGATCACGAGCCGATTAAAGATCACTTGAACGAAGCAACGGTAAAATTGGAGAATGATAGCTGAAAGCTGAGAATGAATAATCCCGAAATGATGGCCTCCGGATAATCAAACTGAAAAGAATCTTGAATAGCTCCGGATAGGTGAAAAGAATTCTCACGATCAAGACAATTACGAGAGGATGGCAACAAGCTAGAATCACGAATCTTGAAGAGAATGGAGCAAGATTAAAGAGAAACTCTTCTTCGGTCTTCAAAAGATGAGAATGACAACGAGAAACACCACCAAGAATTATTGAGGCACCGGAATAAAGAAGAATATAAAAGTTGAATCAACAATAAAATGAATTTGAAAGATCTTGGAGAAAGACATTTAACTGATGATAAATCATACTTACGTCAAACTTCGAAAGGAAATTTTGAGGATAGCTCCAGGAAAATAGGAAGAGTCAGGAAAGATCCTGGGAAAAGACCTGTGGGTTAGGGCCCACTCAAAGAAACACCGTTGAATGATTTAAAAGAGAGGTTGCACCGGTTGAATTAAATGGCTTGAATGAGATACAACCTCGAAATAGGATTAACGGATCTTGAATGAAAAGACGAGCCTTTTGAGAAAGCTTGAGCACGCCGGAACAAATGAATAGCGAGAAGTGAATTATTATGATGTGCACCGGTATGAGAAGTCATTGAAATGAGGAAAAGGGTAAGGTCAACAAAGCTTGACTTGAAACCACCGGAGAAGGAAAAGAACGAAGAATGATGAGCTTGAAGCTCCATTAGAATCTTCATGAGAAACACCGGATACGAACATTGACGGAAAAGGAATGGAGAGGCTTCACATCAATAAGATGGATACTCGATTAAGAAATCTGAGTCCTTGAAGAAAAACAAGGGAGGGAGGGCGGGAAAACAAAGGCAACTTGGAAACGGATGAAACGAACAACGTTGAGAAGACTTTGAGTTGATCTTGCGGATGTTGAAAATGATCGGATCCACTTGAAGAGAAGCACACCGGTTGAAAAGGATTGACATGACAATCTCGATTATCATGAAGGATTGGTATCCACATTAGAGTATGAGAACACCGTTTAGAAAAGGTATGGAATCAACATTTAGACATTGAAGCAACTCGAATACCACAACTCAAAACAAAACAAAAAAACAAAGGATTGGCTTGCAGAATAAGCCGGAACAAACATATGATAGAGATTTCGTCCGAAGTTTTCGTGGTGGGGCCTACACGGGCTCTATCGTACAGCACCATCATGTACAAGGCAGTGCACATGACATACGAAGCGTCCCCGAGTCAGCATAGCCAAGGACTCTTTAAGACACAACGAGACCACTGTAAAACCGACCGTGAATAGGCGGACCACTAGACGTCAAACCCCAATTTCAAATCATACATCTGTCGGAAAGATATCCTAAGAGCTACTTGAATTCCAACTTATGAAACTCCCGAACCTTTCCGGTTATGCAATCAGGTGTTGGGGATACAGGGGAAGCATAATATCTCACCCAAAATTAGCAAATCCTACATCCAGCTGTATCCATCCTTCAACACATAACCAAGAAACCTTCGGAAATCATCTACCTCAACCTTCGAAAAGCATCCGTTATACAAGTTATGGCAATACTCCCGAACTCCCGCCCCAGTACTGGGTGGCGTCGAGGTTATCTCACCAACGAACTGCATAAAAGAGATTTTCGATGTCGGCGTACTAAACTCAGGTATTCCAGAATTGCAACGATAAAATTATGACGACAACACCTCAGAGCTCAACTCCCTGGGACACTTCCACAAAACCCCTGATAGGAGGCACCAAGACAATGTTCTCGTCATAAAACCATCGGAACGATTCCAAGAAACCGGCGTGATCCTAAAATATTTTTTTGTGAAATTTCAGAAGCGAAGAGTCAAAACTCTATGTCAGGATGCCTTACCAGAGCGAAGAGGAGACTGGGAAGTAAAAAGAATTCCTAACTCTCCGATATATAATTCCTAAATGACTCAAAACATTTTTCTAGACACAACTCGGCCGCTAAAAACGATCAAGCAATGGGGCTCCTAAGGTCGGGGAAGGCTCTGATACCAACTTGTAACGCCCTCGATGCGGCTATATCTCCCATGTGTCGAAGAACGACTTAGAGGCATAACCGCATTGAAAGCAATGTCGCAAGTGAGGTAATCTTCACACATCCCATGTAATACATAAGGGAAAGAGATACATAGTTGCCTTACAATCGCCACTTCACACAATTACATGAATAAAGCATTACATCATCCAAATACAATCAAGGCCCGACTACGGAGCCAAAATAAAAGAAGAACCCCAAATGCGACAAAGGTCCCCGATCGACCCCAACTGGGCTCCACTACTGATCAACTAGAACGAAACAACAAAAAGGACAAGATCTTCATAGAGCTCCTCCTGAGCTTGGTTGCGGCATCTACACGGTCTCATCGACAGCTGCAAGCTGGTTTTGGAAGTATCTGTGAGCCACAGGGACTCAGCAATCTCGAACCCTCGCGATCAAGACTATTTAATCTTATGGGTAGGGTAAAGGTATGAGGTGGAGCTGCAGCAAGCGACTAGCATATATGGTGGCTAACATACGCAAATGAGAGAGAGAAGAGAAGGCAAAGCACAATCGAGAAAGTATGATCAAGAAGTGATCCTAAACGACCTACGTCAAGCATAACTCCAACACCGTGTTCACTTCCCGGACTCCACCGGAAAGAGACCATCACGGTAACACACGCTGTTGATTCATTTTAATTAAGTTAAGGTTCAAGTTATCTACAACCGGATATTAACAAATTCCCATCTGCCCATAACCGCGGGCACGGCTTTCGAAAGTTCAAATCCCTGCAGGGGTGTCCCAACTTAGCCCATGACAAGCTCTCACGGTCAACGAAGGAATAGACCTCCTCCCGAGACATTCTGATCAGACTCGGTATCCCGGTACAACAAGACATTTCGACAGGGTAAAACTAAACCAGCAACACCGCCCGAATGTGCCGACAAATCCCGATAGGAGCTGCACATATTTCTTTCTCAGGGCACACTCAGATGAGACATCCTACGAGTAAAACCAACCCTCAAGTTGCCCCGAGGTGGCCCCGCAGTCTACTCGGTCGGACCAACACTCAGAGGAGCACTGGCCCGGGGGGGGGGGGGGGGGGTTAAAATAATGATGACCCTTGGGCGCGCAACCCCCAAGGGAAAAGAAAAGGCTAGGCGGCAAATGGTAAAACCAATGTTGGGCATTGCTGGAAAAGCTTTACTTAAGGCGAACTGTCAAGGGGTTCCCATATTAGCCCAACCGTGTAAGGAACACAAAATCCGGGAACATAACACCGATATGACGGAAACTAGGGCGGCAAGAGTGGAACAAAACACCAGGCATAAGGCCGAGCCTTCCACCCTTTACCAAGTTATAGATGCATTAATTAAATAAGATATATAGTGATATCCCAACAAGTAACAGGTTCCAACAAGGAACAACATCTCCATGTTCCAACGAGGAACAAACTTCAATCTTCACCTGCAACTAACAACGCTATAAGAGGGGCTGAGCAAAGCGGTAACATAGCCAAACAACGGTTTGCTAGAACAAGGTGGGTTAGAGGCTTGGTTCAACAATATAGGAGGCATGATAAGCAAGTGGTAGGTATCGCAGCATAGGCATAGCAAAAGAGCGAGCAACTAAGCAAGCAAAGATAGAAGTGATTTCGGGGGTATGATCATCTTGCCTGAGATCCCGCAAGGAAGAAGAACGAGTCCATGAAGAAGACAAACGGACGTACTCGAACGGGTCCTCACAATCACGACGTTACCGGAACCAACCCGAAGAAGCAACACCGGAAAGAAGCACACAACATAGTAAACAACCACCACATAATCATGGCATGATGCACAAACAAGTATGATGCATGTCCGGTTTAAAGAGGCATGGCATGGAAAAGTGCAACAAACAACACTACAAATTAAGTGGAGCTCAATATGCAACGGGTTGCATATTGATGGAACACCACATCGATTATTTAGTTCTCTCCCGTTTAGGTACTCAACAATATTAAATGTTGGTTAACATGGCAAGAGGTGGAGCATAAGTAAACTAAACATTTAGGCAAGTTTAAATGAGGCCGGAAATAACAACAACAATTCCGGTAAAACCCCATATGCTTTAGTAATTTATTGCAACAACAATTTAAACATTTAATTGTTGTTATCATGATGCGGATGACATGAACAAGTTTTATGCAAGTTTTATTAAAAGTTGACAGGATAAGAGATGAGGCATTTGACATCATGGCGGAAACAAAAGGGGTGCCACGGCAACGATAACGAAAACGGTGCCATGGTAGCGTTCCGGTTCCGGTAACTCGATTGAGATACCGTTGCAAAGGAGAAGTGTGCGGATGCGTGCAAAAGATGGTGGGGCGCTCCCGGATTCCGGGTGACCCACGAGTTGGCGACAAGGAAACGGGTGACAATTTGGACATGGTGCAAACATGAGCATCCCAAACATCGCAAGCATTCGTTCACGGACGTCGTCTCGGGGTTATACCTTCAAAGTGTGCAAACGGGACGATTCCCATTCGGTGCAAAGTAGAGGAAGTAGACGTTCCCATGGCGACGGTAGTGGTACACGTTTTCACGTCGACGGTAGTTGTTCACGGTTCGTAGACGAACTTGACAGATCGAGGGCTCCGGGGTTCACTGTTGAACCTGACGAAACCCACGGCGACGGAGAGGTACGCGTCGGCGGTAGTTGTTCGGGCGGCGAGCGTCGTCGAACTCGGCGGGCGTCGTGTAGTCGTACACTTCGATGGTAGTCGTTCGTATTGGTACTTGGCGCCATCAAAGGGCACTTGGAGAACCCACGTACGCGTACACTGTTTGTCATACACTTGGCGGGTCATCGGGTAGTAGTACATGTTCCGTAGATGTACAAGTCGCCGTAGCCGTTCGGGTCTTGGTCCTTGGCGAAACCCACGAACACGAACTTGCGTCCCTAGTAGGGAGATTCTTGACAGAACCCACAATGGTCTTGGAGGTCGACGCCTGGACGCCAAGGCAGTGGAGGTGCATGCATGTGGGAGCAGTCCACGGCAAGGCGAGGAGAAGGAGGCCGGGGGTTACACGGTCGATGCAACGCTGGCTCTAGCGAGGGGAGGAAGGCATGGGTGCGCAGCTGCGGGGTGCCGCGGATGAGGACCCGCGTCAGGGATGCTCCGACGACCAGGGAGGGCTGGAGGCGCTCGAGGAAGGAAGACGAAGTACGAGGCAGAGGAGACGTGGCGGCGAAGGGAGACTCACGTGGTGGTGGTGCTATGGAGCAGAAGAAGCAGAGGTAGGTGCGGCAGATCAGAGGAAGCGAGACGACCATGGCACGCGGAGGAGAAGATCCAACGGGGGGTGCGAGGGAGCCGGGCGGCGGCCTGCTGGATCCGGCGAGGGTGACGTTGGCCCGAACGGAGGAAGAAGGAGGTGAGGGCGCGAGGAGGAGATGGGATCGGGAGAGGGGTCGGGCAGCAGTTTCCCTGGCGGCGCTGGGTGGAAGGGTACGTGGGAAGAGGAGGAGATCGACAGGAGGGATCGAGCTCTAGGTTAGGTGGGCTTAGGGTTAGAAAAGGAGTGGGGGTGCGGCTAGGCTGCAAGGGGTTTAGTGGGCCGGCCTGGCCCAGTGGCTTGCGAGTGCTAGGCTTTCTCTCCCTCTCATTCTTCTTTAACCGAAAAGAAATAGAGAGAAAGGAAAAAGAAGGGGGGGTTAGGGAAAAGAGTTTGAGCATGAGGACAATTTTCCTGGACTCATAAAAATAAGCATGACCACAGAAAAATAGAAGTGGTAAGATTGCAGGAATTAAATTCAAATTCATTTGAATATAATTCAAATGGTTTTGAATTGGGACTAGGTTTGGTGTGGCCAAAAATGTTCAGGTTTTTGGTGGAGCTTGGAAAAAGAACAAAAGAATTATCGACAAAGTTTGAGAGTCGGAAATTGGAAGAAGGAAAGGTCAAAGATTTAACATGCAAGTGGGTTGCGGATAATTCCAAATTAATGGAATACCTTATAATAGCCCCCTAAATATTGGGAGGATATGTTTTAAAGAGAAACCACCATGTGGGTTCCCTCGATTTAAATAGATCAACGATCTATGCAATTTGTTTAGAGAGTTTTAAAACGGGTTGCATGATGACAGGATGCAATGCGCAAGAACCAAAGATGAATGCAAAGAACCAAAAAAAACACATGACGAAACCCGGAAACCCTGGAAGGCAACTGAAGCTCCGGTCTTGGGGCGTTATAGAAAGGTGGCTTGATGGACCCTGTAGAATTC
>NC_053024.1:23803866-23932699 GCF_003073215.2 Triticum urartu
AAAGCCTCGTCTCGTTCTCCTCTGGGGCAGGAGAATGCGTAGTGACAGGTGTAAGGCACATGGCATGGAAGATAACGGTAACGACGAGTCTTCATCACGGGGAGGACATCCCTGAGACGAGCTATTGCCTCGCGGGCTGCCATCTGCATAGCATGCCTCCCCGTAGGCATGGCTCTTCCCAAGAACCGGAAGCGGCGTAACTCACCACGCCCTCCCTTGAACTGCACCGCGGCCTGGTTCCCAGTCACGACGTTGTAAAACGACGGCCAGTGAATTGTAATACGACTCACTATAGGGCGAATTCGAGCTCGGTACCCGGGGATCCTCTAGAGTCGACCTGCAGGCATGCAAGCTTGACGAACCCATCGGGCATGTTGGCGAAGGTCTGAGACTCGCAGCTGTTGTCGGCCATCTACAAAAGTAGGCAAAAATTCTGAATGGTCAGATCATAAATTTATGCTGACTGTCAGAAAATGACTAAAATTGCAAAAAAATAAAATTGGCTCTATCATGCTAATAACCAATTAGCGATCACACCTAGTAACTTCCTACAGTCAGCCTGGCTCTGATACCAAGCTTGTCACGACCGGTTTTCCAATAAAAATGTTTATTGAGAAACCAATCTTTTGAGTCCAGTATGAGAAAAATCCTCCTTACCGGTAGACAAATTCTTGATACAATAAGCCAGTAGCATAAAATATATTACAGGGTCGAGCTACAGTTGCTCAACAAAATTATTACAAGCACGCCAATAATTATACATAATGGCGGACATGACACAGTGGTGTGGAGGCATACTACCGACTCGAGGATAGGGTGGTGGTGGAAAAACACAGCGGGGAGTGAGATACATGACTCTAAAACTGGCATCTCATCGAGCGTCGAGGTGAGGCTCGATGAATTTATTTGGTAGCGGAAGCGAATATAATACAGTGACCAAATCCAGGGTCGCACGAGACTGACTGGGATTCCTCTAGGCGTCGGACTCGCTATCAAACTCTTCATCCATGAGATCGCCTTCGTCAGCATCTTGCCAAAACAACAAGCTAGGTGAGTACTTTGAAAGTACTCGCAAGACAGTTTGGATGTAAGATATAACAAATGCATGCATGGATGCGTCATGATTAATTTACCAATGCACATTCAAAATTTAGCAAGCATGGTAAGTAAAAAAGGGAGTCGGCGGTAGTCCGCCTGGAAACCCAACAGAATAACTGTAAACCCAATCGGGTGTCTGAAGCGACACCTCGATAGGAAGACAAATAAATAAAGCACACCGCAGTCGGGCGTCTAGGCGACACCACATAAAGGGCTTTAAAAGAAATGCCACAGTCGGGCGTCTGAGCGACGCCACATAAAGGGCTTTAAAAGAAATGCCACAATCGGGCGTCTGAGCGACGCCACATAAAGGGCTTTAAAAGAAATGCCACAGTAGGGCGTCTGAGCGACGCCACATAAAGGGCTTTAAAAGAAATGCCACAGTCGGACGTCTGAGCGACATCGCAGAAAGGGCTTTCATTGAAAGTAAAATATAACAATGCCACAGTCGGACGTCTGAGCGACATCACAGAAAGGGCTTTTATTGAAAGTAAATAATAACAATGCCACGGTCGGACGTCTAAGCGATATCACAGAAAGGGCTTTTATTCACAAGTAAATAATACTCATAATAAATATTCAATTCATGAAAGTAAACGGGTTAGTCCATCCACAGGAATAAACATTTAACCGGACTTAGCACTCATGTGATTCACCGGAGTCTCTGTCATCAAAACTGACATTTGTCAGGATAAGATAATACCGAACTTGGACATGGAATAGATGATTCAAAGGAATATATGACTCTGCAGAGTTTGTACGAAATTTTTCCCCACAGCCAACGGATTTCCGTAGTCACGAAGGACTAGTTCCGTTTACGGTATTTCAGAAGAAAACACAGCTAACCAGTACACACCCATCCTACCTCTTGATGCCAGGAATCACCCTAGACATCATCCAAGAAAAACTTTTGAGACGGGGAGATCACAATCTCGAATAGCATGGGATCAAATTTATATACGCGCTCTAAGGGGTGCCCCCCTCTCGGTCCCAACCGGAAACACCCATGCCCCCTGACCGGAAGACTGGCTTTAATCCAGGGCCATGGAACCATCATCATGGCCTCTCCTTTTGGTGTGTACCAAGAAAGCGGTTTGCAACTTACTAAGCCATATTCCTTGAGGAAAACATGTGGTAGTACAGGGAAGGAAAAGTGGAAGGAACTGGATCGATACGGGCTGACACTGACGTCATATAGTCTGGCATAAGACTGGCATGCTACAAAACTGCCATCTTACCCATCCTCATGCCAACACATGGCCATGCATACTCACATCCATCCACTTATGGATTTTCGAAACTCACTTGCCTCATTGTTGCATGTAACATGACATTCGTCGGAATGTTCATCAACATGCCATGAAACTACTTAATGCAAACATGCCAAAACAATCATCATATCAGAAGTTCAAACATGCTTGCCTCGTTCAGAGTAGTCGGAGCCTAGCTCGGTGAAGTTCGCGGTCCCGTCACCTCCTTCGGTATCTACGGCATAAATAAAATATACGCGCTATCGTGAATACCGTGAGGTGCAATAAATTATTCCAAATATTTTTCAAATAAATATGATAAAAAACTATACAAAAATTTGAAGAGGACAGAAAAAGAATCACTCAAAAATTCCTTTCTGTTAAAAAGTTATAAGGGTTTTAACCCAAGGACCCATCTGTAATGAAATAGAAAACTTCCAGGGGCTAACTTATAAAAACAGAAAACGATTCGATTGAAAATACGCCGGCCCAGAGGGGTGACGTACTTTGGCAGAAGACGCCTTCAGAAAACGGTTCGTTTAGAAAGAACTAAGAGGCTGACGGGCGGGTCCCACCCATCAGGTTTGAATTTTCAAAAGAGGCGGCAGAGCTCGACGGTGCCCGAGAGCCGCGGTGGTCGCCGGCGGTGATCCACGGCGAGGCAGGGAGATCAGAGAGTACCTCCGTGTTCAGGGCGCCATTCCGCGTCTGTGGGAGGTGGTGGTGGTCGCCGGCGAGCACCACGTCGACGGCGGCCCTTGCTCCGGTGGATGGTGGTTCGGGCGTTGATGGAGCTCGCCGAGGAGGGCTGCAAGGATCGTATTGAAGTGGGGGTTAGTTATCTGGTTGCTCGAGGAGGGTACTGACGAAGTTTGGGCGCCGGGGACGGCCTCACTAGAGCAAATAGAGACGGAGGCCGAGGCGGAACGGGGCGGCCGGAGTCGGGGGAGGAGACCTCCTCGAGGTCCTCCTAGTGGCCTTGCGGGGCGTTGGTGAGGTGCAGTGGTGGTGCGTGCTCGAGGGTGAGCTTGGGGTTCCCTTTTATAGGCGATCCGAGGCGGTGGCCGTGGACGGATAAGTCCGGTGGTGGATTACGGCGGCGCAGTGGCTGGACGTGGAGATTAGGGAGTTGGGCGTCATCGTGGAGGTCTACTGGTCCCATTCAGACGCTAAGAGGACTTGGATTAGGAGCTTGAGTGGGTTTCGACGGAACGGGGCGGCGCGGGCCCGTCGGCGGCAGAGAGCGTGCCCTGTGCTTCCCGGGCCACGGCGACGGTGCTGCGGGGTGCGCTGGCGTGCATGAGGCCACGCGGAGATACCAGGAGGGTTGGGCGCTGCCGAACGGCGTTCTACCGCGGTGTTGCCCCCCTGTCGGCCGTTACGGTGGTTCTGCCGCCGCAAAGCACGCCGGCGCAGGCGGCCCAGGGCGCCACCAACGCCAGGAAGGCGCCAAGCGCGCGTGCGGGGTGCTGGCCAGGGAGAAGGGGCTGCGTGCAATGCGCCAGGATGCACTGTTGACAAGTGACAATTCTCTGACGAAGAAACGACACTGAACTTCTCTGAACTTTCTGAATTTTACTGAAAGTGCAAAGTAACAGTGCCGGCCAGGTGTTCGACAGAATGATTCTGGCATGTAGGGATTTTTCCTTGAGCTGATTTTTGGTGGAGTGGCCTCTCAATGCACCAGGAGACTGCCTGAATTTTTGTGGAATTTTTGGAGAAGTGTAGATATGAATTTCACCAAATTTGTCAAATCTGGTCCAAACTTGCAGTGAGTGAAATTTGATAAATTTGAAAGGAAGAAGAGTGGATCAAGATGGTTCTAGGTTGTGGGTACTAAGGACTATCCAGGGGAGTTGGTTTGGGCTCAAGGATCAAAGGCATTAGGGTACTTGCTTTGAAAATCACTCAGGCTCAAAGTAATTGGCAGAAATGATTTGAGAGATAAAATAATTGAAATAAAATCCAAAACTTGTTTGGACTTGTTGAGACAGAGAATTTAGATTGTTGAGAGGTGGAGGGAGGGATTTTGAGAAGATTTACTATAGGAGACATGGTAAAACCATGGGTGGTTTTCAAGATGAGAAAAACCTCAAAATTCATAGAGTTCTTTTTATAAGAAAAAGAATAATTTCCAAAAATATACTTTGAGAAGGGAACCAACAGAGAAAGAGTTTTAAATGATCAAACACCATAGTTTGAAGAAGATACAAAAATAAAAATCCTTGCCAAAGAAGTTTTTAAGAGGAAGGTTTTCTGGAAATTTTTTAAATGGCCTCTTTTCAAAAACCAACAAAGTTTTTGCTGAAAAACCAAATAAAAATTTTGGAGTGTCACACTGTCCGAATATAGTCGTCCAATATATCGATCTTTACGTCTCGACCATTTCGAGACTCCTCGTTATGTCCCCGATCTCATCCGGGACTCCGAACTACCTTCGGTACATCAAATCACATAAACTCATAATACAATCGTCATGGAAACTTTAAGCGTGCAGACACTATGGGTTCGAGAACTATGTATACATGACCGAGACATGTCTCCGATCAATAACCAATAGCGGAACCTGGATGCTCATATTGGCTCCCCCATATTCTACGAAGATCTTTATTGGTCAGACCGCATAACAACATATGTTGTTCCCTTTGTCATCGGTATGTTACTTGCCCGAGATTCGATCGTCGGTATCTCAATACCTAGTTCAATCTCTTTACCGGCAAGTCTCTTTAATCGTTCCGTAATACATCATCCCGCAACTAACTCATTAGTTGCAACGCTTGCAAGGCTTAAGTGATGTGCATTACCGAGAGGGCCCAGAGATACCTCTTCGACAATCGGAGTGACAAATCCTAATCTCGAAATACGCCAACCCAACAAGTATCTTTGGAGACACCTGTAGAGCACCTTTATAATCACCCAGTTACCTTGTGACGTTTGGTAGCACACAATGTGTTCCTCTGGTAAACGGGAGTTGCATAATCTCATAGTCATAGGAACATGTATAAGTCATGAAGAAAGCAATAGCAACAAACTAAACGACCAAGTGCTATGAAAATGGAATGGGTCAAGTCAATCACATCATTCTCCTAATGATGCGATCCCGTTAATCAAATGGCAACTCATGTCTATGGCTAGGAAACTTAACCATCTTTGATTCAACGAGCTAGTCAAGTAGAGGCATACTAGTGACATACTGTTTGTCTATGTATTCACACATGTATTATGTTTCCGATTAATACAATTCTAGCATGAATAATAAACATTTATCATGATATAAGGAAATAAATAATAACTTTATTATTGCCTCTAGGGCATATTTCCTTCAGAGATCCCATCTTGGGGCCTGTTCCAGAGCTTCGCCAGAGACGGCCGTCATCACGGAGGGCTTCTACATCATCATAGCCTCTTTGATGAAGTGTGAGTAGTTTAGCTCAGACCTTCGGGTCCATAGTTAGTAGCTAGATGGCTTCTTCTCTCTTTTTGGATCTCAATACAATGTTCTCCCCCTCTCTTGTGGAGATCTATTCGATGTAATCTTCTTCTTTTGCGGTGTGTTTGTTGAGACCGATGAATTGTGGGTTTATGATCAAGTCTATCTATGAACAATATTTGAATCTTCTCTGAATTTTTTTATGTATGATTGGTTATCTTTGCAAGTCTCTTCGAATTATCTGATTGGTTTGGCCAACTAGATTGGTAGTTCTTTCCATGGGAGAAGTGCTTAGCTTTGGGTTCGATCTTGCGGTGTTCTTTCCCAGTGACAGAAGGAGCAGCAAGACACGTATTGTATCGTTGCCATCGAGGATAACAAGATGGGGTTTATTTCATATTGCATGGATTTATCTCTCTACATCATGTCATCTTGCTTAAAGCGTTACTCTGTTTTTAACTTAATACTCTAGATGCATGTTGGATAGCGGTCGATGAGTGGAGTAATAGTAGTAGATGCAGAATCGTTTCGATCTACTTGTCACGGACGTGATGCCTATATACATGATCATGCCTAGATATTCTCATAACTATGCTCAATTCTGTCAATTGCTCAACAGTAATTTGTTCACCCACTGTAAAAACTTATGCTCTCGAGAGAAGCCAGTAGTGAAACCATTGGCCCCCGGGTCTATTCTCATCATATCAATCTCCATCACTTTTATATTGTTTTGCTATTTACTTTGATTTTACTTTTTACTTTGCATCTTTATATCAAAAATACCAAAAATATTCTATCTATCAGATCTCACTCTCGTAAGTGACCGTGAAAGGCTTGAGAACCCCTAATCGCGTTGGTTGCGGGTAGCTATCGCTTTGTGCAGGTACGAGGGACTTGAACATGGGCTCCTACTGGATTGATACCTTGGTTCTCCAAAACTAGGGAAAATACTTACGCTACTCTGCTGCATCATCCCTTCCTCTTCGGGGAAAACCAACACAAGCTCAAGACGTAGCAAGAAGGATTTCTGACGCCGTTGCCGGGGAGTCTACGCAAAAAGTCAACATACCAAGTACCCATCACAATCCCAATCTCTCGCATTACATTATTTGCCATTTGCCTCTCGTTTTCCTCTCCCCCCACTTCACCCTTGCCGTTTTATTCGCCCTCTCTCTCCCTATCCTCCCTCTCTATTTGCCTCTTTTGCCCGTTTCTTGTTTGCTCGTATGGTTGGAATAGTCATTTATTTATTACTAAACAGAGAAGCTAATATCTATGGATCCTCATCCGCTTGCCAATCTTTTTGAGAGATCCAATTATGATGAACCAATTCCTAGTGGTTTGGATGCACTAGATTATCTTTATAAGCTTTTGCCTGAAATTCGTGAATCTGAAAAGTGTGATGAATTACCTCATGAAGCGATTTACGATAGATCTTTCAATAGAAAGCATGATTGCAATGATTCTATTATAAATTCTATTAATGTCAATTGTGCTAATAATATACAAATCCCTAAGCTTGGGGATGCTAGTTTTGCTATGTCTACTACTTGTTGCAATGGTCATGATTGGGGTGATTCTTCTTATGATCTTGAAAATTTATTTAAACCCCATGATGAATATGAGATTGATTACAATGTTTGCAATAATATTGGAAGTGGGTTTGGAAAGGTCATGACTTTAGTTAATGTTAATCCCACTATTTTGGAAGAGTGTCAACTTTGCATGCATGTGGAGTGTGTTGAAAATATTTTATGTGATAGCTATTTTGTTGAATTTTCTTATGATCCTACATATAATTATTATGAGAGAGGAAAATATGGTGGTAGAAATTTTCATGTTACTAAATTACCTCTCGTTATGTTGAGATTGCTATTGTTTCTTTCCGCTTCCTTGCATATGCTAGTTTTCGCTTGCCTTGATAATTTGTTTGCCTATAAAATGCCTATGCATAGGAAGTATGTTAGACTTAGATGTGTTTGTCACATGTTTTATGATGCTTTGTTTGTGCTTCAATTCTTGTCTTCCATGTGAGCATCATTAAAATTATCAATGCCTAGCTTTAAGGATTTAAAGAAAAGCGCTTGTTGGGAGACAACCCAATATTTATCCTTGCTGTTATTAAATAAATAAATTATTTATCCTCTGTTTTGGTTGTGTTTTTCGTGTTTAGTTAGTGTTTGTGTCAAGTAGAACCGTTGGGAAGACTTGGGGAAAGTCTTATTGAACTTGCTGTAAAAAACAGAAACTTTAGCGCTCACGAAAACTGCCGTCATTTTTATTTGAAGAGAGATATTTAGTTAATTATTTTTGAAGATGATTAATAGATAAATTCCTCACGTCCAGAAATTTATTTTAGAATTTTTGGGGTTCCAGATTTTGCGCCAGCTACAGATTACTACAGACTGTTCTGTTTTTGACAGATTCTGTTTTTCGTGTGTTGTTTGCTTATTTTGATGAATCTATGGCTAGTAAAATAGTTTATAATCCATAGATAAGTTGGAATACAGTAGGTTTAACACCAATACAAATAAAGAATGAGTTCATTACAGTACCTTGAAGTGGTCTTTTGTTTTCTTTCGCTAACATAGCTCACGAGTTTTCTATTTTGAGTTTTGTGTTGTGAAGTTTTCAAGTTTTGGGTGAATTCTTTTGATGGATTATGGAACAAGGAGTGGAAAGAGCCTAAGCTTGGGGATGCCCATGGCACCCCCAAGATAATCCAAGGACACCAAAAAGTCAAAGCTTGGGGATGCCCCGGAAGGCATCCCCTCTTTTGTCCACTTCCATCGGTAATTTACTTGGAGCTATATTTTTATTCACCAACATGATATGTGTTTTGCTTGGAGCGTCTTGTATTATTTGTGTCTTTGTTTTTTAGTATGCCACAATCATCCTTGCTGTACACACCTTTTGAGAGAGTCATTTATGAATTAAATTTTGATAGAATACTCTATGAGCTTCACTTATATCTTTTGAGCTATGTAGTTTTTCTCTATGTGCTTCACTTATATCTTTTGAGCATTATAATTTTGCTCTATGTGCTTCACTTAGATCTTTTAGAGCATGTTGGTGGTTTGTTTTAAAGAAACTATTGATCTCTCATGCTTCACTTAAATTATTTTGAGAGTCTTAATAGCATGGTAATTTGCTTAATATAAATATGCTTGGTGTTCAAGATATGTGAAATTTTCTTTTGAGTGCGTTGAATACTAAGAGAACATTGAAGCATGCTAATTGTTTTGAGATATGGAGGTGATAATATTAGAGTTATGCTAGTTTAGTAGTTGTGAATTTAAAGAATACTTGTGTTAAAGTTTGTGATTGCCGTAGCATGCACGTATGGTGAACCTTTATGTGATGTAGTCGGAGCATAATTTATTTATTGATTGTCTTCCTTATGAGTGGCGGTCGAGGACGAGCGATGGTCATTTCCTACCAATCTATCCCCCTAGGAGCATGCACGTAATACTTTGCTTTGATAACTTATAGATTTTTGCAATAAGTATATTAGTTCTTTATGACTAATGTTGAGTCCATGGATTATATGCACTTTTTCCCATCCTTCCACCCTTGCTAGCCTATCTAATACCGCACACCTTTCACCGCTATCATACACCCACCATATACCTTCCTCAAAACATCCACCATACCTACCTATCATGGCATTTCCATAGCCATTCCGAGATATATTGCCATGCAACTTTCCACCGTTCCGTTTATTATGACACGCTCCATCATTGTCATATAGCTAGCATGATCATGTAGTTGACATCGTATTTGTGGCAGAGCCACCATTCATAATTCTTTCATACATGTCACTCTTGATTCATTGCATATCCCGGTACACCGCCGGAGGCATTCATATAGAGTCATATTTGTTCTAAGTATCGAGTTGTAAATGTTGGGTTGTAAGAAAAATAAAAGTGTGATGATCTTCATTTTCTAGAGCATTGTCCCAAGTGAGGAAAGGATGATGGAGACTATGATTCCCCCATAAGTCGGGATGAGACTCCGGACGAAAAAAAAGAGGCCATAAAAAAAAGAAAAGGCCCAAATAAAAAAATGAGAGAAAAAGAGAGAAGGGACAATGTTACTATCCTTTTACCACATTTGTGCTTCAAAGTAGCACCATGATCTTCATGATAGAGAGTCTCTCGTTATGTCACTTTCATATACTAGTGGGAATTTTTCATTATAGAACTTGGATTGTATATTCCAATGATGGGCTTCCTCAAATTGCCCTAGGTCGTCGTGAGCAAGCGAGTTGGATGCACACCCACTTAGTTTCTTTTGATGAGCTTTCATATACTTATAGCTCTAGTGCATCCGTTGCATGGCAATCCCTACTCACTCACATTGATATATATTGATGGGCATCTCCATAGCCCGTTGATACGCCTAGTTGATGTGAGACTATCTTCCCCTCTTTTTGTCTTCTCCACAACCACCCTTCTATTCCACATAGTGCTATGTCCATGGTTCACGCTCAGGTATTGCGTGAAGATTGAAAAAGTTTTGAAGAAGTTAGAGTATGAAACAATTGCTTGGCTTGTTATCAGGTTGTGCATGATTTAAATACTTTGTGTGGTGAAGATAGAGCATAGCCAGACTATATGATTTTGTAGGGATAACTTTCTTTGGCCATGTTATTTTGAGAAGACATAATTACTTTATTAGTATGCTTGAAGTGTTATTATTCTTTATGTCAATATGAACTTTTGTCTTGAATCTTTCTAATCTGAATATCCATACCACAATTAAGAAATTTTGCATCGAAATTATGCCAAGTAGCACTCCGCATCAAAAATTCTCTTTTTATCATTTACCTACTCGACGACGAGCATGAATTAAGCTTGGGGATGCCTGATACGTCTCCAACGTATCTATAATTTTTGATTGCTCCATGCTATATTATCTACTGTTTTGGACTATATTGGGTTTTATTTTCCACTTTTATATTATTCTTGGGACTAACCTATTAACCAGAGGCCCAACCCAGAATTGTTGTTTTTTGCCTATTTCAGTGTCGAAGAAACGGAATATCAAACGGAGTCCAAACGGAATAAAATCTTCGGGAACGTGATTTTCTCACCGAACGTGATCCAGGAGACTTGGACCCTACTGCAAGGAAGCAAAGAGGTTCTCACAAGGGTAGGGGGCGCGCCCCCCTGCCTCGTGGGACCCTGGTGCTCCACCGACATACTCCTTCCTCCTATATATACCCACGTACCCCCAAACGATCAGAACAGGAGCCAAAAACATAATTCCACCGCAACAACTTTCTGTATCCATGAGATCCCATCTTGGGGCCTGTTTCGGAGCTCCGCCGGAGAGGGCCGTCATCACAGAGGGCTTCTACATCATCATAGACTCTCCAATGAAGTGTGAGTAGTTTACCTCAGACCTTCGGGTCCATAGTTAGTAGCTAGATGGCTTCTTCTCTCTTTTTGGATCTCAATACAATGTGCTCCCCCTCTCTTGTGGAGATCTATTCGATGTAATCTTCTTCTTTTGCGGTGTGTTTGTTGAGACCGATGAATTGTGGGTTTATGATCAAGTCTATCTATGAACAATATTTGAATCTTCTCTGAATTTTTTTATGTATGATTGGTTATCTTTGCAAGTCTCGTTGAATTATCCGATTGGTTTGGCCAACTAGATTGGTAGTTCTTTCCATGGGAGAAGTGCTTAGCTTTGGGTTCGATCTTGCGGTGTTCTTTCCCAGTGACAGAAGGAGCAGCAAGACACGTATTGTATCATTGCCATCGAGGATAACAAGATGGGGTTTATTTCATATTGCATGGATTTATCTCTCTACATCATGTCATCTTGCTTAAAGCGTTACTCTGGGTCGATGAGTGGAGTAATAATAGTAGATGTAGAATCGTTTCGATCTACCTGTCACGGACGTGATGCCTATATACATGATCATGCCTAGATATTCTCATAACTATGCTCAATTCTGTCAATTGCTCAACAATAATTTGTTCACCCACCGTAGAAAACTTATGCTCTCGAGAGAAGCCAGTAGTGAAACCTATGGCCCCCGGGTCTATTCTCATCATATCAATCTCCATCACTTCTATATTGTTTTGCTATTTACTTTGCTTTTAGTTTTTACTTTGCATCTTTATATCAAAAATACCAAAAATATTCTATCTATCAGATCTCACTCTCGTAAGTGACCGTGAAGGGCTTGACAACCCCTAATTGCGTTGGTTGCGGGTAGCTATCGCTTTGTGCAGGTACGAGGGACTTGAGCGTGCGCTCCTACTGGATTGATACCTTGGTTCTCAAAAACTGAGGGAAATACTTACGCTACTCTACTGCATCAAGACGTAGCACGCGTCAACTTGCTAGGCCCACAAGTCAGCCTCTAAACCCGTGGAGGACAAATACATGCCATTTAAAAAAATAACGGCCCATTCCATACGTTCAAATGGAAAGTTCAACATTCAGAGCAAAGTAACATGTCTGATCCACATATAGAGTACTGAACTTCCACATTGACAACCATCATAGCCAAGTTAACTATCTACTCCCACTAATACTCTAGTAGCGCACAAGTACTAACTTACTTTTAGCTAACTAGACAATGCCGGCCGCCATCTATGCTACACGCTAAACGTCGGCACCGGCATCGTGCGCCTCGCCTCAGACTTGCAAGAGCTGCGATAGGGCGCGTTGCTCGCGCGCGTTGGCCCTTTCCATGCCGGCGTGGTCCACCGAAGCTTCAGCTTCCAAGCGAGAAACCAACTTATCGAGCTGGTAGTAAAACTCGGCGTCGCGAACGCGTGCGTGCCCGACAGCCTCTAGGGCTAATTGCCAGGCGCCGGCCTCCACGTTGTCGGCCCAGTTGCGGGCGCTCCGCTTGCGACTCAGAGCGTCGGTGCGCTGCTGCTCCATGTCCCGCTGGCGGCACAAATCGGCGATACGCTGCTCCTCCGCCAGGCGGTCGCGCTCCAACAACTCCTGCTCCCCCGCCATGCGGTCGTGCTCCAACAACTCCTCTATCTCCACATTGCCATCTTAAGACAGATAGAATGCCTCCTCCCTCCGTCTGCCTTCCGGTGAAAACCTGAACACTAGTTTCGGCGGTGACCGCCTCCGGCGTCGCCTACCGCGGACGGGCAGGGGCATGGTGGACGTGGCGAGCGACGTCGGGCCAGTGAGGGCTTATGAGGATATGGCGAGTTGGGTCACGGTGGCACCGGAGAAGGCTGGGAAATAGTACTTATAGGCGGAAGGTAGCGCGACGGTCATCGAAATTCAATGCATAATGGCTTAGCGCGCCAGCTTGCTGTGGAAAAGTAGAGAAACTGAAATTATGACTGTGCCGTTCCGTCCCGTCTGGGTCACGCCGGCATGGCGGTCAAACAAGTGCAATCGAATCATATCCCTCCTTGTCAATAATGATTCCACGGATTTAAAAAGCACGCAACAATTAAATCGTATCTTTTTTTGCATCAGTTTGTTGCGTTAATTATGGCCGGCTGCATGCAGACACTCAGAATCGCTCGCAGGCAGTACGCGATGCAGCATGCAACGAGTTGCAGCCGAGGGCACGCATGCAGCCACTTAAATCGCTGGAATTAATTAGGCTTAAACTTCTGCATGCCGTTAATTATTGCCATGCGTTGGTCTTGCTGCTTTGCTCACGGGACTAATAAACCCGGACGGAGGGAGTACCTTGGTTGGTGAGAGATTAGAATTAAGCCCTGCAAACTGGAAAGGAGGTACTAGTATGTGCGTGATCCGTTATTTATTTGTGTAGGATCAAGTAGGTCGTTTCTTGAATCGAGCCCTACAAACCGGAAAGGAGGTAGTACGTGCGTGTTCCGCAATTTTTCCGTGTAGGATCGATAGTGTAGCTTGTCAGTTTCTTCAGAGGTAGGCATTTTTATCCGTGTAGGATCGATAGTGTAGCTTGTCAGTTTCTTCAGAGGTAGGCATTTTTACTCAAAAACTGCCACTTTGCATTTTGCGTCGCAAATAAAACTGCCAGGTGCGCATTTGTAGGCTAGCTAGTGATCGATCAGTAACTTGGAAACACTGAGCGAACAGAAATAAGTAAGTGTCAATGCATCTCAGTGATTCACAGATCATATACAAATATGTAGCTCCAAAAGCAAAGATCAGACACTTCGGATCTTGCGTCGAACTAAAACTAACTAGTATGATTCCCATACATAAGATCAACATGTTAATGCATCTCAATGATTCACAGATCATATACAAATATGTAGCTCCAAAAGCAAAGTTCTAGAAAAAACATCTGTTCTTCCTACTAACATGGATGCTTCTCTTGGCCAACATTTAGTACAGACTGAAAGACAAATTTGTTTGTGAAGTCTACAATTCCTCTTGCAAACGTAAGTGGTTTCACCAATAGCTGGAACCATGAGAATGAACCAGACATGACGGAGGAACATCCACTGCAATATGATTTGGTCTTCTCTCGATCACACCGCGAGACTATTTTCGGAATACAAACTTTAACTTAGGCAAAATGATGCCCATTGTATAATTAGACCAAAGCAATGAAGCACCTAGTGTTGGCCAATAAATAGTACAGTACTACTTTTCTGCAGTCCATGAAGTGACTATCCAATCTTTCTGGGTCTATTTTCAAATGGTACTTCATGCAGTGACTATACTATTCTCTTGTGCAGTTCAACCAAAATTGCGGACACTTTGTTTGTTTGCCAAATAGCAATGGGAAGACCTCTCTGTTTGCACAAATATCAAGCAGCTAGTAAAAATATACTAGACCTTGTATTTTTGGTTTAAACATGTCTCTTCCGCTTAGCATCTGTCATGTTCTGCACTGGACAATCTGATACAGTTATGTTTTGCCCTGGACAATTTCATACTGAATTGATTTGCTGGTTCAGAGCAGAAATATAGCGCCTATTCTTCATCAGACCAAGGATATCCATGTTCGCAGTGATGGAAGAGGTGAAATTGATACAACCGAAATTGAGCATCCAATCATTGAATCATGTCCTGCACCTCCAATGTAGGTCCACCCTACCAATAAATTCACATGCTAACCACTAGTATTACTATCTAATGACAATACAAAAAGATTAGCAAGATAGTAGCAAACCATGTACCTTCTTAATGAACAGCTCATAGTGCCACCAATTGGATATAACGGTTTGAAAAAAAAACATGCTCCTAATGTTGAACCAGTTGGACTTTTGGTGCAGTTCCACTAAAATCGAGCATCCCTGTTTGCATAGATATTGGAAGTGTGATTACTCTAAAAGTGGCAGTAGTTGAAGCATAGAATCACAAATATAAGCATTCCAATTTCTTAATGGGAAAAGGTAGCAAGACTGTTTCTAACCACCTATTTGAAGGAATAAATAAAGCAACAACGGCTGATGTCAGGAAGGCATACATAGGTTTTTCTGAAAAACTGAGCCATTCCTGACCTTTCCTCTTCTTTTAAGCAATTTTTGTGCAGTTCTACTAAAATAAAATGCCATCACCGCCTTGACAATTCAGTGACACTCTACAAAAGGAAATGACTTAACATTACATCATGATGTCGGGTATGTAGTCGATAGGCATTAGAGACAAACATACAGACCTCCTCCGATAACATAATGAACATTAATTTTAACCAAGGTGTGACTAGCTTTACCGGGATAATTTGAGTGAAGTCTACACCCTTTGTTCCTTAATATAAGACGTTTTTGCGGTTCAATTTAAAGCACCCAAAAGTCTAGTATTTATAAAAACAGGTAGTAGTTTTCTTGAACACATATCTGGGAAAGCTTGCCACACTTTATTTATGTCCATACGCTAATGCAACACCATTCGAATACTACAAATATACACTAATCCAGTGGATAGTGCAATAGTAGAGTAGTTAGTTTATTACATGGTATAGTACAATGGTTTTACTGAACAGATTTCAGTAAACTCTAGCACTGGAAGGTTTCTATAAGAATTAACAATACAAAATGTAAATGTAACAGGTTTCAGCATTGGCATACTAGCTGTGCATGAGCATTAAACCAAATACAAAAGTCTGAAGGTAACTAGCATTATTAACTAATGACAGTATAAAAATTCCAAAGCATGTACGTCCAAGGTAAATATCATTTCGAACTCGGGGGGACCTTCAAAATTGCTATCCCAATCTTGATAATCGATCAAACATAAAAACTTGATCGAACGAATCAAGAGAACAGACAGAGGAGGAGGTGCCCACTCTTGACCTTTCCTCTTGTCTTCATAATTGTTTATGCAGTTTAACCAAAATAAAATGATATCAACACCTTGGCATTTTGGTGACACTGTACAAAAAAATTAACTTATCTCATGAAAGTGAGGTATGTAATCTATAAGAATTAACAGTGCAAAAATCTGAAGGTAGTAACAAGTTTCATCGTTGGCATACTGGCTGTGCAACAGCATTAGAATGCCTTAGCTGAAAATCCTTAATACATCCACAATCAACAGCTAACCCTGAAATAATCCAATAACATTAAATGGCATTGCTTAAATTTATCGGTGGCATTAGACTGAGAGCGGCATTAGTTAAATGTGGCATCACTTTAGCAGTAGCATTGCTTGACTTGACTGCTGGCATTATACTAACAAAAAAAGTGGCAATAAGAGCATGGGAGGCCCATTCGAACAGTGGGCGCACTAGTACGATGTACCTCCACGGACGCAGAGTGGTGAGGGAGGTATGGTTGCCTAGAGCAACAAATATCTAGGCAGCATATGTGGATTACATCCTATTTTTGTTCTCTTTAGCCACCTTTTTCCTGTGCGAGGACAACAAACCGATCGACCTGGTCATTCTCCATTGCATTGTCATGCCTTTCTACCCTTCTTCAACCAAGAGACACGAGACTCGTTCCTTAGCTACTGATTTTCCCCTTTTCAACCTAGATGCGGGTTCGATGCCTATTCTCTTGGACAGTACAGTCTCCCTTCCTTTCCTTATTCAACCTAGACATGGATTAGTCTGCATGAAGTAGGGTTTCCTTTAATAGTGCAAATTACGGTTTTCGTCTGCGTGGCCAGCAGAGCAAAGGATAGCAAATTGGGAAGATGGTGGAGTGGAAAAAGATCCACATGCAACGACGTGGCAGATGGGGAAATAGAACGAGGTTATGGTTCGAAAAGAGGTAGCATTCCTGAGGGTCGGCGGGAAGTGGCTTCGCTCGTGGTCGTCATCCTCCGCACACACTACGGTAGCGAGATTGGGGACGGAGGCCATCCCGCACGGGCGCTTGGTCTGAGTGGACGGCCTTGTCGTCAATGCGTGACCTCGCACGCCGACGACGAGTGCGTCAATGCTGCACGTCCTTTTCTTCCCCAGCGGATCTGTGACCACCGGTAAGGAGGGAGAGAGGGGCCATCTTTTTTAGATCTGGAGAGAGGGTGGTAGTGTGAGAAGCAAGTGGGCAGCCCTTAGCAAGGAAGCGCTGAAGCTCCAGCCTATATATTTTTTTATACTACTAGTACTAGAGGTGGAGTAGTGGTATAGTAGTTTATATTTTCTCTGCGTACAGTACCAGTTAGTCGTGCTTCAAAACTGATCGGCACGCCATTAAAAAAAATAAAGGTCGATAACTAATGCGGCACCTTGGGCCAACGCAGCCAGATCCCATTTTGCACGAGAAATTACACACCATGTTTCATTCACATGTGGTCCCGTTCCAACATATCAGTGAGACGACGGCGAGTAGTAGGAATATTTCCGAACGGACGTGTAGGCAGGGGCGCCTCTTCGTGAACCGTGGCAAACTCGCAACCGTCCACCGACTCTTCGCCTTTCCCTCTCGATTTGGAACTGTTGTCGCACGCTCTTCCTCTCCCTCCTCCATTTTCCTTCAGCCCTTAACCCTTTCTTCTGCCATTGTTCGATCGTCTTCTCCATGGAGGGAACAGGCTGGAAACGACCCCGTTATTCTTGCCCCGATCTGAAAGATGACATGGTGGAGGAACTCATTGATCCGTGCGACGTCATCACCTCGGCTAGCATGGCATGTTCGTTCAAGCCCATTCTCGACTCAACTAATAACATCATTACAAAGAACCCAAGAGTCAAGGAGTGGTTTGATCTGCCCTATGTTCTTCGCCGTGACCCTGATGACTGGTGCCGGCACGACGGAGGCCTCGCCCTGTGCAAGTTGATGCTGCTTGATAATGATACGTATGATGTTAAGATGCCATCGCTTGAGGGCAAGGTTTGGGCGGCCGCAATTGGAGATTGGATTGTTTACATTGGGTCCAACTGCGAGTGGGAACTTGTGAATGTGTACACTCTTGACCAGGTTCCACTTCCAAAAATCTCAGCGCACTGCCAAAGGTTGAGCACACTGGTATTGTACGCACGTTCAAATGCGATCATGTTGACTGTCTTCTATGGAAGATAGCAATTTGTCGAGTTCCCAACCGCTCTTGGAATTACAACAACTATAAAATTGTTGCTATCTTCGACAAGCTTGTTGCCGTCCTAGGTGGTTTGACTCGATGGATATTGCTCAAAAATCAGTTTCTGTACACGAATGAGTACTGTGATGCAATTCAATACGAGGGCCTTGTGTTTGCTACCACCACTCGTGGCACTGTTTTTGCATGGGATCCTCTTAGTTTCAGGACGTTTGTCTTCCATCGTAATTATAATTGTTTCATCCACATGCATGCGGGTTAGCAAGTTTCCCTTTACTAATTAACCTTCTTCTTGTGTTTCCAAGGTCCTGTGAACATCCCACCACCTATACTTGAAAATTGTTATAACCAAGGGGGAGATGACGATGGTGATGATCACGAGCATGAGGATGAGGAGCGCCCATATACTCTGTGGCGCCTGGCAACTAATTCCGATGGATCACCACTTCTTGTGTGTATACAGCCCACTGATGATGTTACTGCTAAGGAAGCAGGTGTAGTCTCCCATGGTCGCACTCTCCGGACCTATTCCAACACAAGTTGCATGGTATTCGGGATGGATACTAGTGTGCTAGCGCCAACTCCTTCTCCCTGGTACAGAATTGATAGTCTAGGAGAAAACTCGCTCTTCCTTGGACAAAACTATCCGATGATGGTGAAAGGCGATCCAACTGCTGTTGACACAACGTTACTAGTACCATTTATGAGAAGCAATTGTGTCTATACCTCGGACATTTGGGTGGTTCCCTACCCTAGTACAGATATAGTAGGCCGCTTCAGCCTAGATGATCCGTCCTGCATAGGTCTCCAGATCGACAATCGATGGCCCGTCCCAGAGAATCACTTGTGGTTCAAAGCAAGCGCTTCCAACGCCAAGGAATGGTTGAGTTGAAGTTCATTTCATTGCTTATAATTTGTTGTGTGGTGAAAACTTTAGTATTTATAACGTATCCTCGTTGTCGATGTGGGTTGATGACCTGTTGTATGCAATAAAATGATATGCCTATGATAAACTTACTAAATTTATGAATGGCTTTCGAGTCGCTTCTCTGAGTGAGTGGTGCGACGAGGCAAAAAAATATTTTCCAAATACATAATTGTGCGTGCATTGCAACAGGTTATCGGATGAGGCTAATCAACAATCACTACTAGAGAAAAGCCTAGCTGCAACGCGGGTTTTAGGCCTATCAGTAGCGCTGGGCGATGTGCTACTGATAAGGCGCTACAGCTAACGTATAGCAGTAGCGTGCCTCCGACAACGCTACTTCTAAATCGACTTAGTAGTAGCGACTTCCCGGAGGAGCGCTAGTGGTAATTAGTAGTAGCGCTTCTCCCTGCCCGCGCTGCTACTATTATTTCATATTTTATTTCTTTTTTATTTCATGTTGTATTCGTACACCTTTACACATGTTTTCATACAGCAGGAATTTAGAAATTGTTTTTACATCATAATGAGTTATTACATCACGAGGTGAAAGAACTGTGCACTACTTTCAAGTGGATGGACATCCACTTGAAACTAATCCGCGGTTCTTTCACCCAATGATATAATAAATATCATCATCATCATATCATTAACAACTTATCATCATAATACATCATTGTCATATAACACCTCCTCAAGATCATCGTTTTCATCAATGAGACATCAGGTAGCAAATTGGTCACTAGTCGTAATCACAAGTACTCCTCATCATCAACTCTAACATATTGTATCACATAATAAACATATTGTACCTCATAGCACCTACTACATTCTCTTAGGACCTACTATATTCTCTAAGGTAAAATAGCAAAAAACAAGATAGCCCCTGACTCTTGATTATGGAGAATGGAGATTATCCTGTCTCCAATTCTTGCCTTTCGCTTAATGTTACTTCCAAGAACCTCCTTGCTAATGTCCAAACATTTTTTCCATTCTTTGATTAGCATGTGTTCACCGGTTTTAGAAATCTTATATGCACAGGTGAGCTCCTTAGATTGACCTGGGTGTATGTTCAGAACTGCAAGGCGACCATTCTGATACATCAGAAGAGGCACACAATCCATCGGGATTTTCTGTTGAAAAACATAGTAATAACTTCGTAGTTAGCAATGATGTACTAGTTTTAGAAGTATGCAAAAGATGCACGGATGTCGTAATAGTAAAAAATCTTACCAGGGTATCTCCATAGAAGTTATCGTGGTTCAACACGTGCACTAGTGGCATGTATTCACCATAATTTGGAGGAATTCGATAATAGGTATTGTAATTCTGAAGATAAGTACAATAAGCAATCAGATGACTTTTCTCCTTATAAGTTAATTCGGAGCCATCAGTGTAGTGGGTTTTGTCTACCATCTTCTACACATTCTTTGAAGATTCAAAATAAGCTGTCAATGGAAATAAGCTGTCAACTATTTTGAAACAAACAATATAAATTAGTTAATAACTATGTTTGAGAAACTCACATTGCGGTAGAATCGGAAGCGTATCAACAAGGACCCAAATGTCCATATTGTCTTGCTGGATGTCAGGATCACCAAGATCCATGGTGACAATCATACCCTCATAAAAACCATACATTTTGCAAAGTGCTTCCCAATTTTGGCAACCAAAATGGGTTACGCTCTGAGAATTGTACATATTTACTTCAAATCGATATCATGATGGGTCCTTAGGTGTATTTTCTTTGTTTGAAAATTTTCGTGGTCTTCAAAAGACATCCTCTCCAAGACATAGCGTCTTGCATGGCATGGGATAAGCTAGTCGAATTGTAAAAGATGAAAATTAGACGTTGAAATAGTTGAAGTCATGCTTAATTACGAAAAAAAACACTTGTCGTTGCTGCGTACCGTTTCAACATCGAAGGTCTCCTCGAGCTTAATGCTAAAGCGCTGATCTTCGTCCAACTCAACGAACATGTCGCACATACCCCATCATCGTGGTACTAGCTGCACTCCCCCGGGAGACTGTCATCGTCCGAGTACGACATTTCCTACGTTCATAATTCAAAGATTAAACTTGTACAATTAAATATATGTACTAAAAACCTAAATTAGATCATTATTTTTTGAGAAAATCCAGGCCACTCGATATTTCCTACATATTCTAGCACAAGTCATGCCAGAATTCACGGAAAAATCTGACATGACCTTTGCTAAAAAAGGACATATCGAGCGCCTGAAATTTGCCGGAACGGAAATTAATCAACACTCCGGAAAAACATAGGCCACTCGGAGGTGTAAACTGAACATGAACGGCCACTTGGGCAACCACATATCCTATTTGAGCAAATATTACATGTTCAACTAGTTTTATTAATTCAACTAGTTCTTACTAAATATAAACTTACTATTAATAGAAAAAAACTAGTTCTTTCTAAAAATAAAGTGGTTCAACTAGTTATATTAATTATCTTACTAAAAATACATTAGTTCTATTAATTCAACTAGTTTATTAATTTACTTACTAAACTAGTTCAACTACAACTAAAGTAGTTCAACTAGTTTATTAATTTACTTACTAAAAATATACTAGTTTTTACTAAAAATAAACTAGTTCAACTAGTTATATTAATTTTCTTACTAATTCTATTAAACACTTACTAGAATTTAACCCTAACTAATTAGATGAACTCTGAAATTTAATCCTAAGAACCCTAGATAGGCAGAGGTAGGGGAGGAGGAGGAGGAGGAGGAGGGCGTGCTCACCTCTAGCGTCGGCGGAGTTAGGGAGAGGGGCACGCGGCATCGAGGTTGGGGACGGGGTCGGGGCGGCGGGCGCATGGCGGAGGGCGGCGATGTAGGGGGGGTGTCGAGGTCAGGGTCGGGGGCGGGGGCAGCGTCGAAGGTGTGCGGAGAGCGACGGGTCGCGCGCGGCGGCTGACAGCGGAGGAGTAGGGATTTGGGGGAAGTGGCCGTGGGGGAAGAACGAACCACGCGATTAAGTTAAAAGTAGCAGTAGCGCGTTCCAGGAAGTGCGCTGCTGCTACGGTAGCTATAATGCGTTTCCTAACAAGCGCTACTACTATTCCTTCTCTTTTTTATTTGCTTTCCATTTAATTTTATTTTCATTAGCAATAGCGCCTTTGCTCGTAAACGCTGAGTGATGTCCTCCCCTCCGCGGCTATCCGACTTGGAGGGGTCGGGAATCCGTACATATCTAGTCCTTAAGATAGATGAAGGGTCGCTGCACTGTCCCTCAACCACGGCAACGTGATGGGTGACCTGGGGGAGTTAATCTCTCTCAGATCGGGTTTAGACCCAATCTGGTCGTCATCCGTAGCGACTCCCAGGGTGGCGAAGCGATCCAAGAGCTCGTTTAGGGAAGAGAGCTCCATTAGATCTAGCTGCTCGGCGAATTCTGAGCTGACGTGAAGATTGCTTTCGATGACCCGAGAGGTCATCTTCGGCGCAGCAGCCGAACAGGCGGTCATAAGGAAACCGCCTAGCCGGAGAGTTTGGCCGACAGCCAAAGCTCCCTTAGCAATGGTGCCGTCTTTAAATACGGGATGAGGCATCCTTCCTGATGGTGACGGCACAGAGGAACTCTCAATGAAAGCACCAATGTTGGTGTCAAAACCGGCGGATCTCGGGTAGGGGGTCCCGAACTGTGCGTCTAGGTCGTGTGGTAACAGGAGGCAGGGGACAGGATGTTTTACCCAGGTTCGGGCCCTCTTGAAGAGGTAAAACCCTACGTCCTGCTTGATTAATATTGATGATATGGGTAGTACAAGAGTAGGTCTACCACGAGATCACAGAGGCTAAACCCTAGAAGCTAGCCTATGGTATGATTGTTCTTCATCCTACGGACTAAAACTCTCCGGTTTATATAGACACGGGAGAGGGCTAGGGTTACACAGAGTCGGTTACAATGGTAGGAGATCTACATATCCGTATCGCCAAGCTTGCCTTCCACGCCAAGGAATGTCCCACAGGGGACGAAGTCTTCAATCTTGTATCTTCATAGTCCAGGAGTCCGGCCGAAGATATAGTCCAGCTATCCGGACACCCCCTAATACAGGACTCCCTCAGTTAGGGTTACACAAGGTCGGTTACAAAGGAGAAGATATCCATATACGTATTGCCTAGCTTGCTTTCCATGCCAAGTAGAGTCCCATCCGGACACGAGACGAAGTCTTCAATCTTGTATCTTCATAGTCTAACAGTCTAGCCAATGGAGATAGTCCGGCTATCCAGAGACCCCATATCAAGGACTCCCACAACCCCCTTCCAAGAGGGGCAAGCCGCCCATGCCAGTGACCTCTGTCCATCCAGAGGCACCGGACAACCTGCTGGGAGCGCTTCGCGGCGTTTCCATCGATGAAGAGCACCACACTATTATGAGTGTGGTGATCAAGAAGGTTCAGTCCGCCAAGAGCGGACTGACTGAAGCCTGTGCCAGCCTTCTAACAGGCTTTGAGGTAAGAATTTAAAATACAGGAAAATATTACCGCATAGACAGTAACCCCTGATGCTCTATTTGGTGTTCTCAAAGAAAAGCCGAATAAAGGATCAAATAATATCTGCAGGAGTCTAATATAAGTATGTCTGTATGCATATGCAGGCTTCGCTGTTGAACTCTGCCGCACTGACTGCGGAGGTCGCCGCACTGAAGCAGAACCTCGAGCGGTCCGAGAAAGAGCTTGGCCTTGCCAAGAGGCAGCTCGAGGAGAACAAAGGTAAGTAATACCTTGTCTATATATATAAAAAAAGATGTGCTTGCGAAATGACAGGATCATCATGGATGTGCCAGGGGCCACGACCGAAGTGGCAACCCTGAAGCAAGCGCTATCCGAGGCTGAAAACAAAGTGGCCAAGGAGCGCACCGAGCGGGAGAAACAAGAGGCACGAGTGCGCGAGGTGCAGCAAGAGCTCCAGGCTCTCGTGAAGAAACACGAGACGTTGGAGCTTGACTCGAAGACGTGAGAGTCCGAGCTTGCCGCGGCCCCCGAGAGCACAAAGCATGCCAAGGCTGAAGCCCAAAAGGCCCTCCAGGAAATTGAGGCGATGAGGAAGATAGCAGCGGGTAAGGCATTCGTTATGCAAAGCAAGCATGTGAAAGCAAATTACTTATTACTTACCCGAGTCTGGAGCTCTCCAGGAGCATTCGCAGATTTGCCCCGCAGCGTGTCAGATGCCGCAAAGTACTACCAGGACGAGGAGGGAAGGTCGACGGAGAAGTTGTTCTGGTCTCAATATACTGGGACCGAACACCCGATGCCTGTGAGAGACCAGCTGAAGCAACTGGTCGACCTGCACAAGGCGGCCGAACAGGCCATGAGGGGCCTTATAGTCCGGATGTGGCCTGGCGACTCCCTTCCCAACAGCTACTTCGTCCTGGTGAGGCGGCTTGTGGATGCCTGCCCACCGTTGGAGTCATAAAGAGGTCCGTCTGCATCGAAGGTGCACGCCGGGATTTTGCCCGTGTGAAGGTGCACTGGGCCAAGATGGACGCCGAGAAGCTGGTGAAGGAGGGGCCGCCACAGGGTGTCCTGAAGGGTGCCCGTCTTGTGGCGGGCGAGTGTGCGAAGGATGTAATTTTTGAATGAACTTGCTCGTGTGATCCTGTATTATGAAAACATGTTCATGTGCGCTATGCAACACTTGTTTGAATTTAAAATATTACATTCTGTGCGTCTGTTTATCAAATCTGAGAGATGGCCAGTCGTCGGCTTCTGCCCCCATGCCACGAGTGGTGGGGTGTTCGGGATAAATCTGAGCACTCTTTTCCCATTGTTGGGTCCTTCGAGGGAGGTGCTCAGCACAACGAACAAGGCAATCGGACTATAATGCTTTATCACTCTCACTAAGCCATAGAAGTCTACAATTTTAAATTTTGGCGAAGCCCCTAGTATTCAGAAGGCTGAATTCGGGGCGCTATACACACCTTAAGCCGGAAAAAGCCGACTCCTCGCTCTAAGCGGCATAAGTCTTTAGGGACTCGAGACCTCTCAAACAGCGACCAGCTCTCGCCTTATCATGACAGTCAGTTTTAGCTTTCTCTACTGAGTTGCTTGCCCAGATGAACCGGGGCCCAATTACAGTAGTTCTCCCAGTGCTACCTTAGCCGATATAGCGGAATGTAAGGTACCAAAACATGGGAGCCGGGCAAACCCAACTATTGACCCAAGACATGATTCGGAGCTGATGCATATAATGCTATAAGTTTGGGGTGCCGCACTGTCGAAAGTGTTCGGACTTCTCATGCCATATTATGGGGTATGCTTAAGCCCCTGGCGTATTGGCCGTACCAGAGTGTACGGGTGCTGAATGTCATGAATGAACATATATATATAAAAGAATAGAGAATGCATTAATAGTCTAGTGCTATGCATTGTTTACTCAAAAAGGTGCATCGAAGCAGAATGATACAAGTAGTGCGATAAGCAAAAAGTAGGACTATTTGACATGTCCCCTCCAAGGGCAAGCTGAGGAATGGTATTTAAAGAAGGTATTTCACTCGTTATCAGAGACCACCTGGGAATTCCATGATGCGATGTAGCTTTCTGCCTCCTTGGTTGTTGTATCATGTGTCCGTCAATCGTACTGTCGGACGGGGTTTCCAGAGAGTAAAGTCGTTACCTGAAAGAGAGAAAAAATAATAAGGCAGGAAGCCCCTAGTGTGGTTGAGCCGCGTTTTGGGGCGTGCCATAGTCGTGCCCCCCATCTCTGCCCATGGTATTTCCAATGCGTAATTATTTACGCATGACACGGATTTCGCCGTTTGGCTGGGACTAGGGTGGGGCCGCATTGCTATGCGAGCTCAGAATGTGCCAGGCGGTCTTGGTGCCAATTACTCCGGGCGTGCTTGAAGGTGTTCGGGTGTTTAATCGCCGAATTGGTGGATTGCCTGAAGAGGCTGCTTTGTGCTTCTACAGCGAGGGCTGCAGTGTGCTCCTCCGTGCGGAGAGAGCGCTCTGTGTTTCCATTGACTGTGATGACCCCCCGAGGCCCTGGCATCTTGAGCTTGAGGTATGCATAATGCGGTACCGCATTGAATCTCGCAAATGCGGTTCGGTTGAGCAGTGCATGATAACCACTTCAGAACGGGACTATATCGAAGATTAACACCTCGCATCGGAAGTTATCCGGGGATCCGAAGACCACTTCTAGTGTGACTGAGCCTGTGCACTGAGCCTTTGAAGGTTGTTTTTGTGGGTTTGATCCTTGAGGGGTCTATACCCATTTTGCACACTGTGTCCTGATAAAGCAGGTTCAGGATGCTGCCGCCGTCCATAAGGACTCGAGTGAGGTGAAATCCGTCGATGATTGGGTGTAGGACCACTACGACGAATCTGCCATGACGGATACTAGTGGGGTGGTCCCTGCGATCGAAGGTGATCGGACAGGAGGACCATGGGTTGAACTTTGGGGTGACTGGCTCGAACACATATACGTCCCTTAGCGCACGCTTCCGCTCCCTCTTGGGGATGTGGGTTGTGTATATCCTGTTCACCGTCCACACTTGTGGGGGGAACCTCTTCTGTCCTCCGGTGTTCGGCAGCCGGGGCTCCTCCTCGTCTTCACTATGTAACCCCTTATCTTTATTTTCGGCATTTAACTTGCCGGCCTTCTTGAAAACCCAACATTACCTGTTGGTGTGGTTGGCTGGATTGTCGGGGGTGCCGTGTATTAGGCACGAGCGATCGAGTATACGGTCCAAACTGGACGGGCCCAAAGTGCTTCTTTTGAATGGCTTTTTCCGCTGACCGGGTTTAGAGCCTCTGAATCCGGCATTGATTGTCGTATCATCGGTATTGATGCGGCGCTTGTGTTTGCTGCGACGTGACCTTCCGTTGCTATCCTTGGTATCTGAAGTACCATGGTTCTTTGATATGTTATTGCTTCGAGCCAGCCAGCTGTCCTCTCCCGCGCAAAAGCGGGTCATGAGTGTCGTGAGGGCTGCCATAGATTTCGGCTTTTCCTGGCGAAGTTGCCGGGCGAGCCACTCGTCGTGGATGTTGTGCTTAAAAGCTGCTAGAGCCTCTACATCCGGACAGTCGATGATTTGATTTTTCTTTGTTAGGAACCGTGTCCAGAATTGCCTGGCCGATTCCTCTGGCTGCTGAATTATGTGGCTCAAGTCATCGGCATCTGGTGGTCGCACATAAGTGCCCTGGAAGTTGTCGAGGAATGCGGCTTCCAGATCCTCCCAACAGCCAATGGATTCTGCTGGCAGGCTGTTGAGCCAATGCCGAGCTGGTCCTTTGAGTTTAAGTGGGAGGTATTTGATGGCGTGTAGATCGTCACCGCGGGCCATGTGGATGTGCAGGAGGAGGTCCTCGATCCATACCGCAGGATCTGTTGTGCCGTCGTATGATTCGATATTTACTGGTTTGAAACCCTCTGGGATTTGGTGGTCCATTACTTCGTCTGTGAAGCCTAGGGGGTGTTTGGCGCCTCTGTACTGGGTTATATCGTGACGCAGCTCAAATGAGTCTTGTCCGCTATGTTCGGCCCGGCCGGATTTACATTTACTGTATTCGGCATGACGGTTATCGTCTCGCGTAGTGGCGCTCCCTCGTGATCCGTAGATCGATCTTGCATGTTTTGCTTTGTCCTCCAATACGTCTCGCAGCTCTAGCGTGTTTCCCTGTGCCTACACATTTTTTATTTGAGTGGCGTCGGTGTGCGGGCTGAGCTTTTGGCTGAAATGCCTCTTTGTCGTGGCCACGAGGTGGCCGATCAGCCGCGTCATACCCTGGAGATGTAGGTTTTAATGCTTCCTCCTCCAGTCGGGGTAGCAACCTGCGCTTTGGGTAACTCTTGGAGGGGCATTCGAGTTCATATTCCTCGGCTGCAAGGACTTCAGTCCATCTGTCAGCTAGCAAATCTTGATCAGCTTGAAGTTGCTGTTGCTTTTTCTTAAGGCTATTTTCCGTGGCTATAAGCCGGCGCTTGAAGCGCTCTTGCTCGACGGGATCCTCAGGCATGAAAAATTCGTCGTCGTCGAGGCTTGCCTCATCTTCGGAGGGAGGCATGTAATTATCATCCTCTACCTCTCCATCTGCCGCTCTCTCGGGAGGGTTGGGTTGTCCATCCTCCTGCTCTAAATCTTGCCGGAGGGGATTGCTGTCATCTTCGGCACTGTCCGGAGTGCTATTATCTCATGTGCCGGTATCACCGCTTTTGCTTTGGCGAGACTAAGAGCGGCGCCGCTGACGTCGGCGCTTGGGTTGCTTCTTGGAGGGGTCATCCTCCGTTGTCCCGTCGCCATTGCCTTCTTTGGGTGTGTCCACCATGTATGTATCATATGATGAGGTGGCTGTCCAGTGCCCTATGGGCAGTGGTTCCTATTCGTCTCCCGCATTGTCGTCCATACCGTCGATGTCTTCGGAGTCGAAGTCGAGCATGTCGGTCAAATCGTCGACAGTGGCTACTAAGTGGGTGGTGGGTGGGTGGCGAATTTCTTCGTCATCTACATCCCAATCCTGCCGGACATAGTTCGGCCAGGACTCTCCTGACAAGGAGAGAGACCTTAATGAGTTCAGTATGTCGCCGAAGGGCGAGTGCTGAAAGATATCCGTGGAGGTGAACTCCATGATCGGTGCCCAGTCAGATTCAATAGGCACGGGCGCAGGCGGTTCTGAGTCCGTGGCCGGGGAAGAATCTGACAATTCGGCATCACGGCTCCCGTGAAGGGTAAGGTCGATACTCGGCTCGATCGCCGCTGAGGATGCGGCCTCCGTGGCGGGGTCTATCCACCCGTCCATGGATGGCGCAATTGGCTCCGAATTGAGGGTCGGAGCGGTTGCCGGTGCGATCTCCCGAACACTGTCCGATGGTAGAGCTAAATCATGCTCATCGTGACCGTGTGGCGCACTCGGCAAGGGCTCGAATCCGTCGAGGATCAAGTCTCCACGGATATCGGCCGTGTAGTTTAAGCTTCCAAACCTGACCTGGTGGCCAGGGGCGTAACTCTCGATCTGCTCTAGATGGCCAAGCGAGTTGGCCCGCAGTGCGAAGCCGCCGAATACAAAGATCTGTCCGGGGAGAAATGTCTCACCCTGTACTGCATTGCTATCGATGATCTAAGGAGCCATCAAGCCTAATGATGACGACACAGAGGAACTCTCAATGAAAGCACCAATGTCGGTGTCAAAACCGGCGGATCTTGGGTAGGGGGTCCCGAACTGTGCATCTAGGCGGATGGTAACAGGAGGCAGGGGACGCGATGTTTACCCAGGTTCGGGCCCTCTTGATGGAGGTAAAACCCTACGTCCTGCTTGATTGTTCTTGATGATATGAGTATTACAAGAGTTGATCTACCACGAGATCGAAGAGGCTAAACCCTAGAAGCTAGCCTATGGTATGATTGTTGTTGTCCGTCCTACAGACTAAACCCTCCGGTTTATATAGACACTGGAGGCTGCTAGGGTTACACAGAGTCGGTTACAAGGAAGGAGATCTACATATCCGTATTGCCAAGCTTTCCTTCCACGCCAAGGAGACTCCCATCCGGACAAGGGACAAAGTCTTCAATATTGTATCTTCATAGTCCAACAGTCCAGCCAAAGGATATAATCCGGCTGTCTGGATACACCCTAGGACTCCCTCATTGACCAAGTTTATAAAAAATTACTTATATCTACAATACCAAAGATAAATGATAGTATGAAATAAGTACATGTTGTGATGAATCTAATGATCGTTCCAGATGTAAATGTTTTTCTCCACATATACCTGGTCAAACTTTTCAGAGGTTTGAGTTTTCAAAACATACATATGCTTATGGACGTGACAGAGTCGCTGACGAGAGAGAGAGAGAGAGAGAGAGAGAGAGAAAAGTGTGTGTGCGTGTGTGAAAGAGACATGGACAACACACGATAAAAGTAGAGAAAAAGCGTGCGTGTCTTATGCAAACATATCACACATGCATCTTTGACAACGGAGGCAAGGTTTGGAGATAGTGTGTCGTTGTTTGGAACCGAGAGAGCAAGACCCCTAGCACGTGGCCAAGAGGGGTCTGACAAATAAGGGAGAGAGGTCGAGAGAGACGTACGGAGACAATGCAGACATGGGGAGGAGAGAGTGTATGTTTGTCATAGAGAGATCCCCTGGAGATCTTGATGGGACTACATGGGTGGGAGATCGAGTGACAAGGTGTGTGCACGATAGAAGATGCCCCGAGAGATATCGAGATAGACGTATGGATGGAAGGAGACAATGCGTGTGTTCCTGATGGCTAGTAAGAGATAATCATACTTAGGAGGGGGGAGTGCTTGCGCCTATGATGGAGTGAGGGATTATGGTACTTAGGGGGGTGCGTGTCACATGGAGAGAGAACAAGGGCGGAGAGTGTTGGATGGGTCTATATGTATAGCGCGAGCGAGACATGTGTATGTATGAACCAGGGAGATATAAGGCCAGTTTGGTTTGCGTCCTGAGCATCTTTTGCCTGGCCTGGGGTTGTGGCTGTATTTCATGCCTGCTTGTTTGGTTGCTACCCTATGAAAAAGAAAGCCCGCCTGGCCTGGGTTCCCTTGCACTTTAATTAGCCTGGCTGAACTCCAGACACTTCAAGTAGCCTGGCCTAGGCAACCGATTTCGAACGACTGGCCATGCCTGGTCGTGTGGCCACGAGGCTAACAGCAACATGGATGGATATTAGCATTAAATAATTGATGCATGGATTGATTGATGGGACGTTGATGCTTTGCCTGGCCGAGGCATGAACCAAACGCTTCAGCACCACACAAACTTGGCCAGGCAGAAATATTTTAGATCTCACATCCACACCAGGCAGTACCGGCCATCAAGGCATGAGGGTCAGGTCATGAACCAAACTGACCAATAAAATTTGAGAGAGATTGAGGAGCCACAATAAGGTTGAGTGGTGCGTCAGATAGCTGAGAGGGGGAAAGAGATATTCCATCCGCTCGATAATGCAGTGCATGTAAATTTTTAGAAGTCAAACTTTGGAAACATTGATCAGGTTTACGCAAATGTTATTTATATCTACAATACCAAAGATACATCATACAAAACTACATGTCATGGAGAATCTAATGGTATATGTTTGCCGGACTAGATGTAATTCTTTTTCTCCACGTACATGGTCAAACTTTGTGATGTTTGACTTTTCAACAAATCTATATGCTATGGACTGAGGAGAGTGCCTCAGTCGAGACAGATCAAGTGCGTGTGAAGGAGAATGAGTAAGTGTGCAAAAAGAGTATGTGTGTGAAAGAGAGAGTGACAAAAAACGATAAATTAGAGAGAGAGTGTGTGTTTTTTCGTTTCTTATGCGAACATATCACGCATGCATCTCCGATATGGAAAAGCGAGGTGAGGAGATACACGAAGATAGCTAGTGTGTGATTGTTTGCAACGGAGAGAGACACCCCTGTAGCACATGTCCAATAGAGGTCTGGCCAACAAGGAACAACGGTCGAGAGGGACACATGGATGGCATGGACGCATGGGGAGGGAGAGAGGGTGTGTTTGTGATAGAGAGATCCCGTTGAGATCGTGAGGGGACTATATGGTGGGAGATCGAGGGAGTGCGTGCGCGATAAAAAGATGCCCTGAGAGAAATCGAGACAGACCATGCACATGTTTGTGATGGAGACTAAGATTAGCTAGTCATTTACATATAGGGGGGACTGCGTTTGCCTACAATTGAGTGAGAGACCATCATACTTGGCTAGCTGGGCATGAGATGGTGTGTGCGCGCGCATGTGAGATGGAGAGAGAACGAGGGGGAGAGATAGAGTTTTAGATGGGCCTATCGAGTGCGAGTGAGATATGCATGTGTATGTGTGACCCAGGTGGATGGAGAGTTTGGGAGAGGGGGGGAAGAGCTCTGAGACGACATAGTGGTGCGTGAGAGAGTTACGGGCAAAGAGCGAAGGAATTTGTGTGCGTACGATGAGTGCACCCAAGATATCTATCTTGGACTAGCTAGAGTATCATACATAGTGTGCGAGAGAGACCTATAGATGGTGTATATATGCATGCAAACTAGAAAGACCCCCCCCCCCCACACACACAAAGAGAGAGAGAGAGAGAGATGGGGAGAAAGGGAGAGGGACCAACAAGGTTTTTGTGTCGGATGCGTGCGACAGAATTGAAGATTGTCGGCGAGAGAGAGAGAGAGAACAGGAGTCCGGGAGAGAGGGAGGTCACGTTTTATGCATCAAACACTGATATAAACCATGTTTCGATATAAACTTGCATTCAAATATTTAAATTGGAGAACATGTTGTCTGCAATCCACACATGAACGGATATATGCGTATATCAAACAAGTTCATTAATTTGACTTTCAACATGTTCATGGAGGACTATAATATTGTACAACATGCTACTCGATTGAGGCGTTCAATTTTGGATTTAGTTCACTATTTTGACCTACTGAATGAGCTATTTCATTGAATCGAGATATATCTTTTTGGGTTTTATTCGCGTTTTTGAGTGGGTCAACTATTTGTCATATAGTAAATCGCTAGAAACGAGCATGTAAAAACACATTACTCCCGAGCATCATC
This sequence comes from Triticum urartu, assembly GCF_003073215.2. Lineage (NCBI taxonomy): Eukaryota > Viridiplantae > Streptophyta > Magnoliopsida > Poales > Poaceae > Triticum > Triticum urartu. Next base: position 23,836,545 of record NC_053024.1, read on the forward strand.
TCTCCATCTAAAAAAGAAATCGCAAGCTAATATTTCAAAATTTGATCGAAATCGACTTGGTAAGGTAGACGTGGATGCTTGTTCTCGCAAAATTTGAACGAACCGTTAAACATCCTCTCTGCTCGGTGGATTTCGCTCGAGCAAATAAATGGGAGACGCGAAATTACCGTCCTATGTGGGACACACATCAATTGGCCCGTTGTACATCGAGGGTAGGTTCGTAACTTCATCCAAGCGCGCCTTCTCCTCGGCCGAAAAGACATGTGCCGAATAATTCATAAACCATGGCCGGCAAAACACGATCTCCTCGCCCGAAATAGCTCGCGCCCACTATTTCAAAACACACTCTGCTCGCCCGAAATCGCTCGTGCCCACTATATTTCAAAACACGCCCTCCTCGCCCGAAATCGCTCCCGCCCATTATTTGGGGAGAAGCAAAGTTACACTACTAGGGAAAAGCCTATACACAGGATCTTACCAGCAGCGTGCTTTAAAATAAGGCGTTGCTGCTAACTAGCAGTAGCGCTCGCGCCCAAACCTCGCTGCTGAAATGAATCTATCGGTAGCCCGCCCACTCTAAGACGCGCTACTGCTATAATTGCCACGACGCCGCCGCGAGGCTAGTTCTAGCAGCAGCGCGCTTGTATGAAGAGCGCTACTGCTACGGACCATAGTATTAGCGCATTTACACAATAACCGCTACTTCTAAGTTTACTAAAAAAATTAGTCCCACCTCGCTTCGTGAAGAGAGTTTGTACCACCTTAAATATGTTACTTCTCAAACTTTCACAACCACTTGGTCTTCATTGAACTCTATGTGTAAATTTTGTGGCCGCAATATGAGTCTTCAGCGGTTCCTAAACTGGTGAGGACTCATATTGCGGCCACAAAATTTACACATAGAGTTCAATGAAGACCAAGTGGTTGTGAAAGTTTGAGAAGTAACATAACTGGTGAGGACTCATATTGACAAATCAGATTGTACACAAAAATATCATTGATGATCAATGTATTTTTGATGTCTATTTTTACATGCTGACACATAGCAGGAGCGCGCTCTTTGTGAAAGGCGCTACTGCTAGGTCGTTTAGCAGTAGCGCCTTATGCTCTAGTGCGCTACTGCTAAGCCATTCCATCTCCCCCACTCTCCGACCTATCTGATCCACTCACACTCACTCGATCTCCCCCTCAACCCCCCACGCCGGTCCTCCCCCGTCGCCCCTCCGCCGATCTGCGCCGCCGCCACCTCCTCCTCGCTGGACTCGGTACCAGCCTCCTCCTCCGTCCTCCGTCTAGTCGCTGCTGGCCGGCCCCACCTCGCTCTGCCTTCCTTCTCCGTCCTCCCTCCATTCGCTTCCGGCTGGCCCCTCCTCGCTCCGTCTCCCTCCTCCGTCCTACTCTCTTCTCCCTCCTCGAGTCTCCCCTCCTTCTCCCTCCTCCCTCCTCCCTCCTCCATCCATAACCCCTCCTCCCTGCTACATTTTGATTTAGTAGGCTAGTTCATTTAGTTGATTTAGAACATTTTAATCTAGTTGATTTAGTATGTAGTTGATTTACTTGATTTAGAACATCTTGATTTAGTTGATTTAGTAGGCTAGTTGATTTAGTTGATTTAGTAGGCTAGTTGATTTAGTTGATTTAGAACATTTTGATTTAGTTGATTTAGTATGCTAGTGGATTTAGTAGGCTAGTTGATTTAGTTGATTTAGTATGCACCATTTTATTGTTATTTTTTGTACATGGATAGATAGATGCTTTTGTTTTTTTGTAATAAGTTATTTTTTGGCAAAATGTAGGTGCCAATTTAGTTAAATTTGCCACTTGTTTTTTAATCAATTATCTTAGGCAATAGGGGCCAGATGAGATGAAATGTCTTGGTAGTTGGTACCCTTATTTGGTAGATATTTGTGAAAAGTTTTTTCGGCAATAGGTGCCACCGAAATGCTTTGTCCATAAAATTGCTTCTCGCGGAAGAACCAAAAATATCACATGCTACTGTTTTTCTTTCCTGTGAAGTGAATCTTTAATCCTTTGCTCATATTGCTTTAGGAAACTGGCGCCACCACCACCACCACTATGTCGACTGTGCAAGTCACACTAGTAGAAAATGGAGCTTTAAAACCGGTTCATAAGGGCCTTTAGTGCCGGTTCCGTAACCGGCACTAATTGGTGGGCACTAAATTCACTACAGGAAACAGGAAATTTGCCGTTAGTTTTGTTCTTTGCCGTCAGATTTTTGTCGAGACAGACGGCAAAGACTAATTTTGCCGGCAGCTGCTGACGGCAAAGAACGTCTAACGGCAAAGCATACTTTGCCGTCTGTTGTTTTACTTACAGATGGCAAAATATGCTTTGCCGTCTGTTTTCTTACTTATAGACGGCAAAGTGAGCACTTTGCCTTGTGTAAATAAAAAAACAGACGGCAAAATAAACACTTTGCTGTCTGTGAAAAAAAAACAGATGGCAAAGTTTTTTGCCGTCTGTCTTTTTATTTACAGATGGCAAAGCGAACACTTTGCCGCCTGTAAATAAAAAGACAGACGGTAAAGAAGAAACACAGCACGCGGATCCATCTCGTGGATCGGTGACATGGCATGATCTACGCCGCCCGCACAAGCCCCTCCCTCGCACCACGCGCGCCCCGACCCACCCACCCACCCACGCCCCCACCCGTTGGCCCACCACCACCCGCTAGCCCCTGCCTTATACTCTCCCCTCGTTCATCTCTGTACTCTCCTCTGCCCACACCTCTCTCTCTCGCTCGATGCACTGGCAGCCCCGCCTCCACAGGCTGCCGCGTCCGCGCGCGCCGAGCGCCACTTGCGTCCGCGTGCCGCCGAGGGCCGCCTGCCTCCTCCCACGTCCGCGCACGCCGTCGCCCGCATTCCCCCACGCCACGGGTCGCCGCTGCCTGTGCCCGCCTCGGCACGCCACCCACGACCGCGCGCCGCCTACCTCTGCTCGCTGCATGTGCTCGCCTCAGTGTGTAGCCCGCCTCCGTCCGTGTCCGAGCGCCGTGCGCCGCGGAGTGTCGTCCGCGACCTCTGCCTGCTTCTCCGCCCGCCTCCGCCCGTGTCCGCTCATCCCCATCGGTTTCAGGACACCGAGCGGCTCCATGGTCGGTGCGGCTGCCGACGGGCGCTACCCCACGCCAGGAGAACCGCGCCCGGTGCGGTCTTGCAGCAGGGCTCTGGAGTTCCTCCCCGGCGCACCCGAGCCCTCTCTTTGTAAAATTATCTGTAAAGAATGTTGTAGCAGAGTTTTGTAAATCAATTATGGGAAACGTTGATGTTCAGGTTTGTAAATTTGTTGTGTAAATCGATCTATAAACAATGTTATAGCAGTAAAAACCATTCAGAATGGATGGTGAGCTATCTCAAAAACAATGTTGTAGCTGGAAAAAAATATGTTCAGGTGTCCTACGAATTGATTATGGTAAATTTGTTGTGTAAATCCAACTATAAAGAATGTTATAATATTTTGATATTGAAGTGTCCTACCAATTTGTTAAATTAGCAAAAAAATACTTTGCTGTCTATAAAGTAGGTTGGCTGATGGCAAAAAAAATCGTGTTTTGCTGTCTGTAAAGTAGTTTGATTGACGGCAAAGAATCGTGATTTTTGCCGTTTGTTATTTTTCTGCTGATGGCAAAGACTAAGATTGGCTGACGGCAAAGTCTTTGCCGTCCGCCCGAAGCTGACGGCAAAGCCTTTGCCGTCTGTATCTCCCTGACGGCAAATTACCTGTTTCCTGTAGTGAAAGCCCCCCCGCCCCCCCTTTAGTACCGGTTCGGCACGAACCGGCGCTAAAGTGCCACCACGTGGCGTGAGCTCGCGCCCTGGTATGGGGGACCTTTAGTACCGGTTGGTGTTACCAACCGGTACTAAAGGGTTTTTTTTGAATTTTTTTTGAAAATTTTGGATTTTTTTTGATTTTTTTGATTTTTAATTTTTACGAATTATTTGGTGATTTAGTCTCTAATCACCTCTCTTAACTGCTCAAGTGTGGATCACTCATTCCAAATCATCTAACTTCCCGACTGGTCACCCATCCCTCTCACTACTCCAGCCCGAGCACGCTTAACTTTCGGGTTCTATTCTCCTTCGTTTCCAAGTCTGCACTTGTTGTTTTCCTGACAATAGTAAGATGCCAATCCTATTAACCCTCAGGAGTTTAGCTTGAGCATGAAGTCACACATTTCACTATTTGAGTTTGAAACTATTATTCTAAAAAACAGTAATTATTTAGTAACACTAATATTTCTTGAATAAGTTTTACCATAGTTTGACCACGTTTGACCACAGTTTGACCAAATTTGACCAAAATTCAAAAAATTGAAATAATTATTTAGTAACACTAATATTCTTGAATAATTATGTAGTAACATTAATACTTCTTGAATAAGTAGTTTGACCAGATTTAACAAAAAAAATTAAAAAAACTTAAATTTGACCATATCTTTTTTTCCTTTTGGAATTTTAGGATTCTAAATAATTGCAAACAGGCCGTAGGCGGTCTCCATCGGATGCGGATTTGCGTGCTGAATTTTTTGATATATTATATGTTTTTTTCCGACATCGTATGCAAAAGTTATAGCCGTTTTACATTTTCCCTACACTTTTTGCAAAACATGTCCAAATTTAAGTTTTCAAATTTTCCTAACTAGTAGATGTAGTAATATAACTACCCTCTCGAAGAGTTTTTCTCATGCGGCGGTAAGAAATTAGATGAAATGTAAGAACTATTTTATTTTTAGTGTTGGCATTACTGCATTGTGTCATTTTGCTTTTTTTACACAGATCGTCCCATGCAATTTGAGGTTGAAATTCAACAAGTTGACAGGAGACACTGTGACATTCGAGGCTTCTGGGGGGCCGTACACTATGGAGGTCGAGAAAGGATGAAATATGTCGCAGATTGGAGGAGAGGGATGGGCCCATTTCCTTGCCCACATGCGTCTTACTGGTGGTGAGTTGATCAGCTTCTCCTTCAGAGCAGAAAGACCCAAGCTGGCTGTCATTTATCTCAACCTGGTGGAAGATGTCGAAGATGATGAAGATGACGAAGATGATGAAGATAATGAGGACCCACTAGATGAAGATGATGAGAACCCACTTCATGAAGCCATCATATCTCAAAGAATGAGGCTGAGCGAGGAGGAGGTGTGCAACCTATGGGACATAATTCCGCCACGTGATGACTTTGTCGGGGTGCCATTCTTGACCCGCCTGACAAGTACCATGGTCGATCAGCATGAAGTGGTATGTTATACGTACTGCCTATAGTAATTTGATGATATATATATATATGCTTTATTGTTATACTTACAAATGCAAATTATTCGATGATATGCTTAGTGAATCCGATGATATGCTTAGTGTAGAGTCCAATGATATGCTTTGTGGAATCTAGTCGATGATATGCTTTAGTGTAGAGTCTGATCACATGCTCTTATTAGTGTAGAATCCAATGAACTATTAATATTGTAGATAATCCATATGTACTTATTAGTAGAATTCATGATTAGTTAGTACAAATGCATAGTACTGTGTCTTTTGATAGTGTAGAAATCTAGACTTAATAGAAATATATTTGCAAGAGTATGTGCGAGGCTATTTCTTAATTGATATATTTTTCTTATTCAGAAATTGCCAAAGAACCTATCTGTGAGTTCTGGTATTGAGCCTGATGAAGAAGGCTCAGCTGGAGTACGCCTTATCGCAAGGGGCTCCGTCGCCACCTGTACTTACCGCATGGACACAGACGGTCGCACACACTTAAACTCGGTTGGGTGGAAGAGATTCCTCGTTGGCAAGAATCTTTGTGTTGGACAGGCCATCCTAATTACTATCAGGAACACCCACCGCCCAGACTTCAGGATGATGATCGTCGTAGATATCATCTAGAACTACATATGATGATCGTCGTTGATATCATGTAGAACTACATATGATGATCGTCGTCGATATTATCTAGAACTACATATGATGATCGTCGTCGATATCACTTTGTACTGCTTGAGGATCCATGTTGAGTATATAGGAAATTATTATCTAGTACTCCCTCGGTTCCAAATTACTCGTCGTGGTTTTAGTTCAAATTTGAACTAAAACCACGACGAGTAATTTGGAACCGAGGGAGTACTACCTAGTACCTATAATGCTTTATGAAATTGATATCTAGTAGTACCTAGTATCTGGAAATTGTTGTTTATTGAAGCTGAAACGGGGTAGGAAGCCGGGGGGAAATGATGAAATATATAGCAGTAGCGCGGGGCAAGGAAATCGCTACAGCTAATTAATAGTAGCGCGTTCCGAAAACGCGCTACTGATACAGTCCAGAGTAGTAGCGCGTGTACGGACCGCGCTACTACTAACAGTTAGCTGTACCGCACTATTGGTAGCGCGGTTGCCTGTGCTGCTAATAGCCCCAAAACCCGCGCTACTACTAGGGTTTTCCCTAGTAGTGTCACTCTACTATCCCCGACCCTCACTACACAGATCCAAGCCGAGAAGCCTATAGGGAATGGTAGAACTGTAACTCCCCCTCACATTTCGGACAAATGCGTCCGTAAGACATGGTTCCACTCCCCTCCCAATTCCCCCCCCCCCCCCCGCCCGCCCCCATTCATACCTCGTGGGCGCCAATTCACCTTCTCCCCGGGAAGCTCCCTTCTCCCGAGTCGCGAAACCTCAGCCCCACCTCCATGGCGCCCCCACCACACCAATTTCACAGCCGCCCTCCTCCCTAATGCCGGACACGCTGTCCATTTGCCGTCGTGCACTGGGCTGTGTGCCTCTTACTCTGTGCTGCTTGTGCTGCCTCGAAGACGGCCGCGTGAACCGTACCAGAGCCGATTCACCCCCACCGTTGTTCATGGCGCCGGAGCGGCTCCAACTTCGGATCCGTCCAGAGTCCTGGCGCTGCTTCCACGTAGCCGTCGACCGTCGCGACATCGCTCTTTCCCTGCCGCCGGTCGCCACAAGCAACCACGCCGGCCTCACCGAATCGGCAGCTGGACCTGCCTACTTCACCATTCCACCAGATAGGTCGCACCCTCATCTCAAATCACTTTATTTAGCCATCATTTGTCTGAATTTTTATTCTGGGCCAATGGAATCCCAATGGGAAGTAGCACCCCTTGAGGCGGCTGAGCTCCTAGGTTGCCGGTTGGCTGGTGTCTAACGTAAGGGTGCGGAGCCACAAGTTCGTCGTGGAAGCAACGCTTGGATGGCTATCTTTTAGAGTTGCGTGGGTTGAAGGTACTGCCGCCGCCGGATCTGGATGACAGGGAGTCTTTGTGGATTGGCCCGGGGGCTGCGCAACCACGGCAGTGCGGTGGGGCGGGGAGTGGAGTTTTGGTCGGGGCCACGGACAGTGGAGGCAGGCTGCTCTGCCGTTGGTCGCTGGCTCTTCGGGGAAGATTCCGAACAGTGTCAGCCGGGAGGCACTAGACGGCCAGCCATCTACCGTAGATCGGACAGTGCCAAAATAAAATAAAATCGTGTGACCCCAATTTAGTCTTCAGTCAATAGACGTGTGACTACTCTCGTACCTTGCTATTTATCTCTTAGTGTATTTCTTCAGATCAAAGAGATATGTCGTTCTTAACATTATGAATTATCTGCATCTTTAGAAACACCATCTTCCGACTCACTGCAGCTGCTCCAACAAGGGAAGCATACACCAGAAGGGAGCTACAGTCCCCAATAAACAGTTCCCATGCATAGAATGTGTGTGCCTGACATGGACAACCACAACAACTGCAGGGCCATCGATAAGTCAACACATGATGCTCACTCTTATGGATGGCAGCCAGATAGGTTGTACCCTCATCTTACTTGTGTGCAACATTTATGGCTTTGTTATTCATCTGAGCATGGAAAATAGATCATCACATTTCACTGTATATTCATGTTGATCTCTTACGGGTCTTGTTCAGGAGTTAACGATGTTCCATAGTTCAGCTAAGATACTTGTTCTTTAGGTAACGTTGTTCCATAGTTGTCATCCATCAACCAATGCTATCCCACAGGCTGGTGATTATATTATTATACCACTTCTAGTATTACCTATGTTGTTCTTTAATACTTTTGTGTGCCATCTAGTTAATCTCGAGTACAAACGATACATATTCTGTAGCTTTCATCTGTGTTCTCCCTTTAGTTTATGAGACCTGTTGCTTCTAGTTAACCCCAGTCCTACTATTTATGTCGTCTCCTACAGGCACTCATTACATAAATCTAACTAATAGTTGTCTTCCATGCATGTCATATATAATTGCACACACTGATATATCCACAAGAACCTCACGGAGCAATGTAAAGGCTAATAAACTTGATGTCAATGATATCCAATATGATGGAACATGTAAAGGCAGTTCTTCATAAGATTTGCAGAAAGATGTTGAATCCTCTTCACCCCACAAGGTCCTTGCTCTAACTTGGCTTGTGATATGGGTACAACATGCATATACTGTCCTGGAGTGTATCTACTCTGTTGCAATGCCATGTGCTTAGCATGCTGATCATGCATGTAAATATGTCATGCCTTCCTGTTTTTCATAACCTATTCCATTCATGATAACATGTTTTCAAATTCAAGTACTATCATTCTACTCTATCGCAATGCCATCTGCTTAATTTGGACATCATGCTTCTGAATATCTTATGCATTGTTATTCATCAGTATGTACTTCATCTGTCTACCATACCATGTTTTTTTACATTGAAGTGTTGTTCTAGTGCTCTGTTGCAATGCCATCTTATTTTCCCAATCATACACGTGTATGTTGCCTTAGTTATTTCTGTACGTATTCCACTAGCATACAGATTTACATTCAACGAGTGTTTTTTGTTGTTGTGTTGTCCTGTCGTATCCCTAGCTCTTACACCATACTCCCTCCATCCGGATTACATGTTGCCGAAATGGATAAAAAAGGATGTATCTAGAACTGAAATACGCCTAGACCCATCCATTTTTTTCCGGATGGAGGGAAAACATGTCAATATGTCATGCCTTTCTATTCTTCAGTACCTACTCCATCTCTCTGATGTCGCATGTTTTAGAATTAAAGCACCATTTTTCTATACAAGGCATGCAAGGGGAAGATGACTATGTTAGAATCTGATGGGCTACAAACAAGGCCTTGGCAAAAGATCCAAACGCTAGGAGATAATAAACCAACTCCAGTTTTTATAGATACTGCTCCAGCACAGAGAAACCCAACTCCTACTAATAATAAGCAGATTCCAGTGGCCAAAGAACTAGTCCACTCCAGTCCAGCAAAAATATGTCAACTCAATTCTAAGAAGCGTGTGCGTATCCTTGCATCGTGAAATTTTATAGCATGCTGATCATATTGTCTACATGTTTCTTACCCATCTCTCTTTTAGAAAATAAGCTTAACAGATAGAAGAATTTCTGCAATGGTATCATTTATAAGGAAAGATTCTTGCAGGAATTATCTGTGCTCCAATGTAGATGTAAGTACCTGTTGTATACCACTATATTTTTACATCAGCATGTATTTTGTTAATCGGCGTGAATCCAACCTTTATCTGATCTAAATTTAGTTCTAGCAAAATGTATGATTAAAGGCCACAATATTGATTTTTGCAAGGAAAACTGCCTAGTAGTTTTGCATCCTGAGCTGCATGAGTGTACTATCTCATATCAGTGGGTTTGAATACTTTGGTTCTGTAGTGGGTTTTTCAGTGTTTTTTACTGTGTTGTCCTGTCGTATCCCTAGCTCTTACATCATATTCCCTCCGTCCGGACTAAATGTCGCAGAAATAGATAAAACTGGATGTATCTAGAACTGAAATACGCCGAGACCCATCCGTTTATTTCCGGATGGAGGGAATACATGTCAATATGTCATGCCTTTCTATTCTTCAGTACCTATTCCATCTTTGATGTAGCATGTTTTATAACTTAATCACCATTCTTCTATATAAGGCATGCAAGGGGAAGACAGCTATCTTAGAATCTGAAGGGTTACAAACTGGGTCTTTGCAAAAGATCCAAACGCCAAGAGATAATTAACCAACTCCATTTTTCATAGATACTACTCACGCACAGAGAAACCCAACTCCCACTGATAATAAGAAGATTCCAGTGGCCAAAGACCTAGTCCGCTCCAGTCCAGCAAAAGAATGTCAACTCCATTCTAAGAAGCGTGTGCGTATCCTTGCATCATGAAATTTTATAGCATTCTGATCATATTTTCTACATGTTTCTTACCCATCTATATTTTAGAAAATAAGGTTAAACGATACAAGACTTCATTGGGATCGTATTCGAGGAAAATATCTTGCCGGAATTCTCTGTGCTCCAATGCTGATGTAAGTACCTGTTGTATATCACTATATTTTTACATCAGCACGTATTTTGTTAATCAGCGTGAATCTAACCTTTATCTGATCTAAAATTAGTTGTAGCAAAATGTTAAAGGCGCCAATGTTGATTTTTGTAAGGAAAACTGCCTGGTAGTTTTGCATACTAAGCTGCATGAATGTACTATCTCATATCACACACATTACTGAATTGTAGTGCTTCTCTAGTTGCCCATTCATTCATTGTGTCAATGTTGCTTTCGTATTACCTTACCTGGCTGATGATAGCTGTGCCATATTGTGTTAATTTGGTGTAGGCTAGTTGCCCAAACGTTCGTTGTGTCAATGTTGCTTTCCATAGCAATGCTAGTGTGTTAATTTTGTGCAGGCTACTGAAGATAAGAAGACAAACTCGTAAAATAGCAAGGCAACCCCATTGTTTCTTTCCAATTTAGGACAGGTAATATGGCAATAACTCATGATTAATCTGTTTGGTTCCTGTCCTAATTTATGTTATGATGTAGTGGTCGAGACACTCTCCACTATCAATAATACAAGCCTGCCAAAAACGCCATCTAAATCTGTTCAGTATCCTCTGTCTTGAATGCAACGAAATAAATGTATGTTTGTGAACCAATTAATGGCTGAAGCAATGATGGAAATGGTGGATGAATCAGAGGTGCAGAGTCGTGCGACACAACAACTGATCAATGTTTTCAGAGACAGTGTAGCAAAGCAGCAAGAACTTGCCCACATGCTTATGGGCGTCATCTGTGTTGAGGTTGCAGATTGTGACGTTGTAGATGGTTAGGTTCTGCTCATTTATTTGCACTGGCATCAATCTTTGATTGCCCAGTGGATGTAATTTCCTGTAATATATGCTAGATGTGCAATGTTATTCCCTGTATGTCGTACCTTTGCTTGATCGGTTTTGGTCCTGTGCATAATTGCTTGTCGTAATGGGCTCAAATTATCTAATTTGGCCTAAAGACATGAACGAACTTTAGTGGGCCCACTAAGTTAATGGGCCGTTACGAGGCTGAAAGTTAATGGTCGGCCCTCTTACCTCCCGGGTCGTTAATAGGCCGACATCGAAGCGGGCAACAGGTGGGCCCAATTTATTTCACGGGCCGTTAACAGGCTGTTACTAAGTTTGGGCTACATATGGCACAACTATATTGGAGGCCTTTAGCAGGCCGAAAGAGACAGTGGGCTTGTACTGGACCATGGAGAGCATGGGCCGCTAAGAGGCCGAAAGTCAGGTCGTATTGTAAACGGCCCAACTGTGTTGTGGGCCATTAGCAGGCCGAAAGAGAAACCGGGCTGGTATTGGACCATGAAGGGCATGGGCCACTAAAAGGCCAAAACTAAGATCCGACTACAAATGGCCCAACACATTTTTGGTCCGTTAACAGGCCGAAAGGCACACAGGGCCGGGAATTGGCCCAACACTTAAATAAGTCGCTAAAAGGCCAAAACTCAGGTCCGACTACAAATGGCCCAACTAATTTATGGGCCGTCAACAGGCTGAAAGTGACACTGGGCCACAAGTTGGCCAAACACTTAAATGGGCCGCTAAAAGGCCGAAACTCAGGTCCGATTACAAAATGGCCCATCAGATTTATGGGCCGTCAACAAGCTGAAAGACACACCGGGCCGGAAATTAGCCCAGCATTTAAATGTGTCGCTAAATGGCCGAAAGATGTACATCTTGAAAATTGGCCCATCCATTAAATGGGCCGTTAACAGGCCGAAATCTCATCGGGCCGATATTGAGCCCAAATATATAGCGAGCTGTTAACGGACTCGAACTGACGATGGGCTGCAATGGTGTCAAATCTTTAACGAGCCGTTGACGGCCCAAATTGGCACATCTCGTATGGGCCGTGGGCTTAAATGGACCTGACACAAGTAGGCCTTATATGGGTCGGCCTGCTAATTTTTACTGGGCCGGCCTTTTTCACCGGAATGGGCCACTGTTGGGCCGTGCCACGTGTCGACCTATCATAGGCGCCTCCTGTCCAATGAGTGGATGACATCTGTCCCAACGGTGAGGCAACACGTGTTTCCTGCGGCCAACGATGATTTTACACGTGGAAAATCCCCATTGGTCCGGGTTGTTAACGGGTTATCGGATCCAAAACCGGACCCGGTAGCTTAATGGCGTTCCGTTACGGTGGATGCCACGTGTCGGTCACCCTTGACGAAAGCACTTCGGTGACGCGTGATTTATTGTCATGGAAGTGGACACTTCCGTGATGATAATTTTGGTAATGTCATGGAACACTTCTACGACAACACAGGTATGACTATCTTGATTCTGTCATAAAATCGTCATGGATGTACATGCATGACAAAAAACGCGACCTACTGTGACAAACACGTATCATCACGGAAGTGTATTTTTTTGTAGTGGGGGTCGCGAGATGGATGAGTCCTTGGAAATGCAGGGGTCATAAGGTATCCATGTCCATCACACTCCTGCCAACAACCTTTTGACAGTCGCGGACCTTACAGACTCACTTATTCCACCCGCCAATGGGACAGAGATGGAGGATCACCGCCGAGTCACGCAATGTTGAAAAGTGGCAGTGGAGCAACAGAATGTTGCTACAACATCCCAAGGGCGAATGGCCTCTAGTTTCATGAAGTGTCGACCTTCGTGGGATCACAGTCGCCCCGTCAACATGGACTCATATCACACGAGCCCATCCATCAATCGGCGCCCGACACACATGATGACATCGACCAAATCCAAGCGGAGCGACGATGACTCGTTTGTCCTCGAGTTTAGAATCAAATTTGCTTATGTGGCAGTGATCAGATAGATGTTTGTGATAATATGTTTCTGTAACATGATGCACCATGAGACAAAAGGGTCTCCATCTAAATAAAATAGATGATAACCTGGACTTTACTGGGGGAATCGGTTTAAATATATTTCAATGATATTTGATTGTATGGAACACAAAGATTTAAATTAATAACATGTGAACTAAAATTAAAAATGCATAAGACTTGTCATATTTTATTATGTATAGTTGTAAAATACTTATTTAATGTAAGTAGAATAATAGGATGAAAAATATATTCACATGCATGGTTGCATGTGGTGGTGGGTCCTTTTCCATGCGTGGCTGCCTGTTGAAGTGAGCCTTATCCCGTCAATAATTGGCAATCCTCCATGCAGAGATAAATTAATTAATGGGGTGACTCTTAGGTAATGTATATAGAAAGAAGGCTTTTATGATATACCATACATTTGTACAACCGTTTATGAACATAGCAATATAAACTAGTAACATAGTTGCTTACCACAGACAAGCATCATCTCTCTCTTTTCAAACCACAAACGGACTCACATGCCTCGGCGTCGGGGCCGTAGTGCTATACCCGGCTGCACTGGCCACCGCTAGAACAACACGGCCTACAATCCCTGGATAACGTCATGCCTCCACTGCAGTGGTGCCTTCCTTCAGCAACAACCATGATGCATAGGGAACAACCATGAGGCCTTTGAGCACGGTGCCTGGCAGTACAAGTACTTATGCCGCCGCTTAGCGCCCGCCACCAGGGATTACGACGACGGGTATGATCCGGCGCCAGGGTACTACTACAGCAGCATAGGTCAGAATCACGACATCGCGTCGGGGTGCTACAGGTCCGTGTCCATAGTCATATCATATGGTCTCTTCCGGCATGGACAAAAGGAAGTACTCACCATGCCTTCTCTCACCCATGACCACGGTGTGGTCAGCGTAGGACACTCGCAAGAGCTTGTAACCACCACGGAAGAGCACATCAGCGACGCCTGGCTGCCGCGGTAGTCTACCTCCGCTACCCATAGTGATGTATATTTTAATTTTGCTAAATGTGTTTGCCGCTTGTCCGCAAAAGCATTAGAGCTTTGCCGAGTGTAAGGCAAGAGGCCTGCGACAACGTGGCATCGGTCTTGTTCATTCCTTTTCTTCTAAGCCATTTGTTTGTCTTTCTTAACACAGTACAGACGCAAGCCCTCATATACACGCGCATACACTCATCCCTATGAACGCACACAGGCATACCCTACCCCTATCAGCATCTTCAAGAGACTGAGCCGTTATATCATCTTGAGATTTTACAAAGTCATGGTACATGTTTCCCTCTGATTTTCTTTAGTTTGCGCATACGGCTAGACCCTTATACCAAGTAGAGCCCCGCTCCATATTTACTTGACTATTTTTCCATGCGCCTGTGTATTTTTCCACTATTTCCTGCATGCCTGCATGAACCTGTCTCTCTGTATGGGAGTAATTATGAGCCGTTGCATGCGAACCCAGAACAGGGGCATGATAGGAAACTATCGTTGAATCACTGGACCACACAGAGTATTGAGGAAAAAAAGAAAAAAGATAAACACATTAATTATGATCGGTGTCGGTGTCAAAACCGGCGGATCTCGGGTAGGGGGTCCCGAACTATGCGTCTAAGGCGGATGGTAACGGGAGGTGGGGGGGAAGATGTTTACCCAGGTTCGGACCCTCTTAATGGAGGTAATACCCTACGTCCTACTTGATTGATATTGATGATATTAGTATTACAAGAGTTGATCTACCACGAGATCGTAGAGGCTAAACCCTAGAAGCTAGCCTATGGTATGATTGTTGTTGTCCTACGGACTAAACCCTCCGGTTTACATAGACACCGGAGGGGGCTAGGGTTACAAAGAGTCGGTTACAAGGTAGGAGATCTACATATCCATATTGCCATGCTTCCCTTCCACGCCAAGGAGAGTCTCATCTGGACACGGGACGAAGTCTTCAATCTTGTACCATCACAGTCCAACAGTCCGGCCAAAGGATATAGTCCGGCTGTCCGAAGACCCCCTAATCCAGGACTCCCTCGGTAGCCCCTGAACCAGGCTTCAATGACGATGAGTCCGGCGCGCAGATTTGTCTACGGCATTGCAAGGCGGGTTCCTTCCCCGAATACTCCATAGAAGATTTTGAACACAAGGTTGTGTCCGTCTCTGTAAAATAAATTCCACATACCACCGCAGAGAGAATAATATTTCCACAAATCTAATCTGCTGACACTTTTAGCAACATGACACCATGTCATGGCCCGGTCATTATTCGAACCGTTTTTCTCAACCAGCACTACACATATTGCGAGGCGGTTTCCTTGGCACGTCTTGTCAAAGTAGAGATCGTGTCCCCTTATCACGGGATTCCCATCAATACGGATGTGGGTAACCCAACCGCGTCATCAATTACGGTGCTCGGGGAATAAGAGGTTTTACCAGGTGAGTGGGGAGGCGCATCGCCTCTTCCGCCCATATAAAGGGACAAGGGTTCGCTCTTTTCAACCACGCCTTCTTCCCGATTCATTCCTTTCTGCTCAGGCTCCAACGTCCAAGCGTTCACCTTCTGTTCCCACAAAAGGTATTTCAAAGATGTCCGGATCCAGAGCAGGAGGCAAATGGATGGCCTCTACTATTCGAGAGAAGGATATCAAAAAGCTTCGGGAGGCCGGGTATTTGGCCAAGAAAATCAGCCACCGTCTCTCGACGGCGGGACAAATCGTCCCCACTCTGGAACCCCACGAGAGGGTTGTATTCCTCCCTCACTTTGTCCGCGGGCTAGGGTTTCCCCTCCACCCGTTCGTTCATGGCATCATGTATTATTATGGGATTGATCTTCATGATATGTCCCCTAATTCCTTCCTCAACATCTCGACATTTATTGTCGCGTGTGAGGCTTTTCTCCGCACTTCGGTTTATGGCTGAAGGTTTTTAATGTGAAGCCCAATGTGGTGGGTGGCGAGCACGCCGAGTGCGGGGGTGCTATGGTGAGCAAGATGCCCAACGTCATATGGTCAACGGGAACCTTTAATGATTGTGTCAAGGAGTGGCAACAGCAGTTGTTTTACATCACTGAGCCATGCGGCAAGGAATGGGCCGCCTCTCCCGAGTTTTGATCCGGCGCCCCTCTGCGGCTCACATCCTGGGTTAAGAAAGGCCTGGACTGGTCCTTGTCCGACGAACTGTTGGTGCTCCAGATGCGCGTTAAAGATATGGGAGATAAGAACATTGAACTTGTCAACATAGTCCAGGTGATGTTACTCTGCCGGATACTGCCTTGTCAACACCAAACTTGCAATCTATGGGAATTCGATCCGGCCAGGCACCAAACCTTGCGAGGGTTCTTCAGCTCCTCGCACATGGACATTTGGAAGGTGCATTTCAAGTCCGGCAAATCATGGCCAGACTCCGCCGAGGACCGCGGGTACCAACTGTTCCGCCCTGCATGTTTGATGAGTTTATCAAACTTTTCTATCCGCGTGACCCAAAGGAAGCGCTTAACGCATGTTTATTCAACTCTCCCAGGGCTAGACGAAGAAGGCGGAGCAGATCCATTGTCCAGCCCCACTGCCCGAAGACCTGGCCATCACACTTATGACGAAGATGCTGGTCTCGATGCCTTACAAGGTGCCGAAGAAGATGTCCGAGAAGGAGGCCAAAAAGACCCGGGTCGGCCTTCGTCACCGTGACACTACAGACATAATACCCGAAGGCCCTGATGCCCATTCCGCCTCTGAAGAGGACGAAGAGGAGGAGGAAGATGAATCCCCTGTGGGGGGGAGAAGGAAAAGGACGGCCTCCGCTCCCTTGGTGGCCGAACTGCCCAAAAGGGGAAAGGCTCCTCTTCCAGAGGGGTCCACTGCCGCCGCCGACAGCGGCCCGGCATGGGATCCCAGGGCCCAGCCCCTGGTGAACTCGTAAGTACATTTAAGAGCTCGGACTCATCATGGCTTAGTATTTTAACCTTAAGCCATATTTTTTTGTAGTCCGGTGAGGTCCCGTACCAAACAATCCTCATCAGAGGACCTGCTGAGCTCAAATGCTATGGAGAGCGGGACACCCCCAAAGGCACCTTCCTCCAAACAGGTGCATAATACTGAGGTTTCATCCTAGAAGGACCCCGACCAAGGAGGAAAAGAAGAAACCGTGAAGGTGTCACCTGGAGGTCAAACCGCAGGGTCCGGACACGTCGGGGAAAAGATTCTCGTGGGGTCTGACGGCGGGGGCGATCCTGAGTTTGGCTCCCCACCGGATGCGATTCCAAAGGCCTATACGGCTCCAAAATCAAGAAGGCAGACTCCTTCGGCTGGAGGGGGCGTGCCTGTTCCGTCGGCGACCTCTATCCATCCAAAAGTTTCGGATGCTTTGTTGATGGCGTTACGAGACACCTCCATCATCGACGAGCACCGTGCCCTTATGGGTGCGGTGATTGAGATGATTTAGTCAACTGAGAGTGGACTGAACGAAGCCTGTATCAGCCTTATAAGAGGCTTTGAGGTATGTTTTATAAGTTGTCGAAGAGTGTCATAGTATAGATAGTAGCCCCTGATACACTGTCCGGTGAAAGAGAGAACCGGACAGGGGATCGAATTGATGATCGCAGGAAGACTCATAGAATGACGTTGATTTCTCTTCTGTTTCAAGCAGATACCTGTAGCGGCTCCTGCCTCTCGTACTGCGAAGATCTCAGGACTGAATCAAAATCTGGAGCGGGCCATAGAAGAACTTGGCCAATTGAAAATGCAGTTGAGGGATAAACAAGGTATGCAGAAGCGTTGCAGGCATTTATTATGAAATAAATGTTCAGTATGAAATAAGCCGCATAATTTGTGCTAGGGGTTATGACCGAAGTCGAGGCCCTCAAATCGGCCGCGGCCGAGGCCGAGGAAAAGGCGGCCACAAAGCGGACTCTTCGTGAGAAACACGAGGCCATAGTTATTAAAGCTGAGCAGGAGCTGCAAGAGACCGTAAGTAAATGCGAGACCTTGGAGAAGAGTTTAACGGAGAAAGAGTCAGAACTCACCAAGGCGCATCAAGCCGTGAGCGATGCCCAGGGGAAACCCAAAGCACCCTGCAGGGATCCAAGAGGCAAGAAAGATCGCAGCGGGTAAGGCTTTTCCCATGAAAAGCAAGTATTTGAAGGCAAAACTATGTTTCTGATTGTGAATCCGGATTTCTCAGGTGTATTTGCCGAGCAACCTCACAGCATATCAGATGCCGCCCAATTCTACCAAGCCGAAGAAAGGAACACCGCCGATAAGCTCTTTTGGTCGCAGTATTTGGCGCCGAATTATCCGGTGCCTTTTGTCAATCAACTGGAATAGCTGATCGAACTGCATAAGGCAGCGGAACTAGCCATGAAAGATATGGTTATTCGGCTCTGGCCTGCCGAGCCGATTCCAAGCAGCTACTTTGGGCTCGTGAGGCGGCTTGTAAGCGCTTGCCCTCGACTTGACATCATCAAGTGGTCGGTCTGTATAGAAGGAGCGCGAATGGCCTTCGCCCTCGCAAAAGTGCACTGGGGGAGATGGATGCCGAAAAGCTAGTGACCGGGGGACCGCCAGAGGGGAAGGAGCACCGCAAGCCCGAATTATATTATAAGAGTGTCTTGAAAGGATCCTACCTTGCAGCGGAGCTATGCACCAAGGAAATTATATTTCCATGAATGCCAATCATGTTGTCCTTTGTAATGTTTGAACAAGGTCGTTTATATGTCGCCTGTTATATAAAAGTTTACCCTCCTGTGCGGCCGTTTTTATGTTAAACCTGAGAGTTGACCAGTCATCGGCTTCTACCCCCATGTAAGAAGTACAGGGGTGTTTGGGATAAACCTGAGCACTCTTTATCCCAGTTTTGGGTCCTCCGTAGGAGGTGCTCAGCACAACGAACCAGGCAATCGGACAATAGGGCTTTATCACTCTCACTTAGCCATAGGAGCCTTAGTATGGTCGGCGCAGCCCCTTGTGTTCGAACGACCGTACTAGGGGCTCTATAAGCGCCTGATCAGAGAAAAAACCGATCCATCGCACGCTGCATTGGTTATGGCATTATGCGGGAGAAATCCTTAAAGATTTTGTAACCGCTCGAACAGCTGACCAGCTCTCGCCGTATCATGACAGTCTGTTTTCGGCTTTCTCAAAAGAACCGGGACACAATCATAGTAGTTCTCCCAGTGCTACCTTAGCCGATATAGCGGAACGTAAGGTACCAAAACATGGGAGCCGGGCAAACCCAACTATTGACCCAAGACATGATTCGGAGATGATGCATATAATGCTATAGGTTCGGGGTGCCGAACTTCCATGAAGTTTTCGGACTTTTATTGTCGTCTTACGAGAAAAACAAAGCCCTTGCATATTTAAGGCATATCGCTGTGTACGGATGCCACTTGACAAAATGATTTCGATAAGAAATAGTCAGCATGTAAATGTCATATAAATCCACATCTTGTATTTGAATAATACTTCTATGCGTATGGGTACAAGTAATGTGATAAAAAAAGGTTGTGATATCAGATCCTATAGGCGTAATGTGGCACGGCATTGAATCGAGCGAACGCGGTTCACCCGAGCAGTGCTTGATAATCACAGGTATGATGCCTCTAAAAGTGGATTTAGTGGGTTTGGTCGCCGAAAGATCGATGCCCATCTTGCGCACTGTATCCTGGTAAAGCAGATTTAAACTGATACCTCCGTCCATAAGGACATGAGTGAGGTGGAACCCGTCTACTATTGGGTCGAGGGTTAGTGCAGCTGGATTGCCCTAATTGGCATTAACCGGACGATCCGTCGCAATTTAGGTGGTATTTACCACATTCACCGATTGAGTATGGGGGGGAATTTCTTTTGCCCTCCTGTGTTCGGTGATCTGGGCTCTTCGTCGCTATCGTCGCTTTGATACCCCTCTTCGCCTTTGGCGCCTGCCCTGCCGGCTTGTTTGAAGACCTAGCATTCTCTGTTGGTATGGGTGGCTGGTGTTTCTGGGGTGCCATGAATTTGGCATTGGCGATCGAGTATGCGGTCCAGATTGGATGGACCTAGATTTTTATTTTTGGGTGGCCCTTTTCGCTGACCGGACTTTGAGCCCCTGAACCCGGCATTAACTACCGTATTTTCGACGTTTTCACCATATTTGCGGCGCTTGTGTTTGTTGCGTCACGGTTTGCCGTTGCTATCCTTGGCTTCTGATATGCCAGGTTTGCTTGCTGAATTGGTACTACGAGCCAACCAGCTATCTTTGCCCGCACAAAAGCAGGTCATAAGTGTCGTGAGGGCTGCCATGGATTTTGGCTTCTCTTGGCCGAGGTGCCGGGCGAGCCATTGGTCATGGATATAATGCTTAAATGCCACTAAGGCTTCTGCATCCGGATAGTCGACAATTTGGTTCTTCTTGGTTAGGAACCGGGTCCAGAATTTCCTAGCCGATTCCCCTGGCTGCTGAGTTATATGGCTGAAATCCTCAGCGTCCGGCGGTCGCACATAAGTGCCCTAGAAATTGTCCAGGAATGCCTCTGCCAGGTTCTCTCAACTTCCGATGGAGTTTGCCGGCAAGCTATTGAGCCAATGCCTAGCCGGCCCTTTAAGTTTTATCGGGGGATACTTGATGGCATTTAGGTCGTCCCCGCGGGACATGTGAATGTGGAGGAAGAAGTCTTCTATCTATATCGTGGGATCTGTAGTACCATCGTATGATTCAATGTTGACGGGTTTAAACCCTTCTGGGAATTCGTGATCCATTACTTCATCAGTGAAGCATAAGGGGTGTGCGGCGCCTCTGCGCCGGGCTATATCACGACGCGGTTCATACGAGTCTTCTCTGCCGTGTTCGGCTCGGACGGATTTGCTTTTAGTGTATCCGGCGTGACGATCATCCTCGCGTGTTGGTGCGTGCCCCCGTGGTCCGTAGATCGATCTTGCATTCTTTGCCTTGTTTTCCAATGCATCTCGTAGGTCCCGCGTGTTGCCCCTGGCCTTGGTATTTTTATTTGATTGGCAGCGGGGTACGGGCTGGACTTCGGGCTGAAATGCCTCTCTGTCTTGGCCACGAGGTGGCCCATTAGCCGCATCATACGCTCATGATGTGGGTTTCAATGCTTCTTCCTCGAGGTGACGTAGCAACCTGTGCTTTGGATAACTCTTGATTGGGCGCTCGAGTTCGTATTCCTCGGCCGCAAGGACTTCGGTCCATCTGTCTGCTAGCAAATCTTGATCAGCTTGAAGCTGTTGTTGCTTTTTCTTCAAGCTATTTGCTGTGGCTATAAGCCGGCGCTTGAAGCGCTCCTGCTCGACGGGATCCTCAGGCACGATAAATTCTTCGTTGCCGAGGCTCACCTTGTCTTCGGAGAGAGGCATGTAATTGTCCTCCTCCGATTCTCCATCTGCTGCCTGCTCTAGAGGGCTAGCTTGTTCACCCTCCCGCTCTAAATCGTGCTGGAGGGGATTGTCGTCGTGTTTGGCACTATCCGGAGTGTTATTGTCTCTTGTGCCAGTATCACTACTTTTGCTATGGCGGGACTTAGAACGGCGCCGCTGACGCCGGCGCTTGGGTTCCTTCTTGGAGGGGTCATCCTCCGTTGTCTCGTCGCCATTGCCTTCTTTGGGGGTGTCTGATGTCTACTACACAACCTTCTTCTTGTAGACGTTGTTGGGCCTCCAAGTGCCGAGGTTTGTAGGACAGTAGCAAATTTCCCTCAAGTGGATGACCTAAGGTTTATCAATCCGTAGGAGGCGTAGGATGAAAGATGGTCTCTCTCAAGCAACCCAGCAACCAAATAACAAAGAGTCTCTTGTGTCCCCAACACACCCAATACAATGGTAAACTGTATAGGTGCACTAGTTCGGCGAAGAGATGGTGATACAAGTGGTATATGGATGGTAGATATGGGTATTTGTAATATGAAATTATAAAAACAGCAAGGTAGCAAGTGATAAAAGTGAGCGTAAACGGTATTGCGATGCTAGGAAACAAGGCCTAGGGTTCATACTTTCACTAGTGTAAGTCCTCTCAACAATACTAACATAATTGGATCATAAAACTATCCCTCAACATGCAACAAAGAGTCACTCCAAAGTCACTAATAGCGGAGAACGAACGAAGAGATTATGGTAGGGTACGAAACCACCTGAAAGTTATTCTTTCCAATCAATCCGGTGGGCTATTCCTATAAGTGTCACAAACAGCCCTAGAGTTCGTACTAGAATAACACCTTAAGACACAAATCAACCAAAACCCTAATGTCACCTAGATACTCCAATGTCACCTCAAGTATCGGTGGGTATGATTATACGATATGCATCACACAATCTCAGATTCATCTATTCAACCAACACATAGAACCTCAAAGAGTGCCCCAAAGTTCCTACCGGAGAATCATCACGACAACGTGTGCCAACCCCTATGCATAGGTTCATGGGAAGAACCCGCAAGTTCATCACCAAAACATACATCAAGTGAATTACGTGGTATCCCAAATACGCACGGCAAGACATACATCAAGTGTTCTCAAATCTTTTAAGACTCAATCCGATAAGATAACTTCAAAGGGAAAACTCAATTCATTACAAGAGAGTAGAGGGGGGGAGAAACATCATAGGATCCAAATATAATAGCAAAGCTCGTGATACATCAAGATCGTATCATCTCAAGAACACGAGAGAGAGAGAGAGAGATCAAACACATATCTACTGGTACATACCCTCAGCCCCGAGGGTGAAATACTCCCTCCTCGTCATGGAGAGCGTCGGGATGATGAAGATGGCCACTGGAGAGGGATTGCCCCCTCCGGCAGGGTGCCGAAACAGGTCTAGATTCGTTTTCGGTGGCTACGGAGGCTTCTGGTGGCGAAACTCCCGATCTAATATCCATTCTGGAAGTTTTAGGATACGTGGGTATATATGGGTGAAAGGAGTATGTCGGTGGACCGAAGGGGGGGCCACGAGACAGGGGGCACGCCCTAGGGGGGGTGCGCGCCCCTACCCTCGTGAGCTCGTCCTTCATCTTCTGACGTAGGGTCCAAGTCTATCTGGTAGGTTTCCTTCCAAAAATAACTTCTCTAGTTGATTTCGTTCCGTTTCGACTCCGTTTGATATTCCTTTTCTTCAAAACACTGAAATAGGCATAAAACAACAAATCTGGGCTGGGCCTCCGGTTAATAGGTTAGTCCCGAAAATAATATAAAAGTGGAAAATAAAGCCCAATATTGCGCAAAACAGTAGATAATATAGCATCGAGCAATCTAAAATTATAGATACATTGGAGTGGTATCAAGCATCCCCAAGCTTAATTCCTGCTTGTCCTCGAGTAGGTAAATGATAAAAATAGAATTTTTGATGTGGAATGCTACTTGGCATAATTTCAATGTAATTCTTCTTAATTGTGGCATGAATATTCAGATCCATAAGATTCAAGACAAAAGTTTAATATTGACATAAGAACAATAATACTTCAAGCATACTAACTAAGCAATTATGTCTTCTCAAAATAACATGGCCAAAGAAAGCTATCCCTACAAAATCATATAGTCTGGCTATGCTCTATCTGCACCACACAAAATATTTAAATCATGAACAACCCCGATGACAAGCCAAGCAATTGTTTCATACTTTTGATGTTCTAAAACTTTTTCAATCTTCATGCAATACATGAGCGTGAGCCATGGATATAGCACTATAGGTGGAATAGACTGGTGGTTGTTGAGAAGACAAAAAGGGGGAAGATAGTCTCACATCAACTAGGCGTATCAACGGGCTATGGAGATGCCCATCAATAGATATCAATGTGAGTGAGTAGGGATTGCCATGCAACGGATGCACTAGAGCTATAAATGTATGAAAGCTCAACAAAAGAAATTAGTGGGTGTGCATCCAACTTGCTTGCTCACGAAGACCTAGGGCATTTTGAGGAAGCCCATCATTGGAATATACAAGCCAAGTTCTATAATGAAAGATTCCCATTAGTAAATGAAAGTGACAACATAGGAGACTCTCTATCATGAAGATCATGGTGCTACTTTGAAGCACAAGTGTGGTAAAAGGATAGTAGCATTGCCCCTTTTTATTTTCTTTATTTATTTATTTATTTTTATATTTTTTGGGCCTTCTTTTTTTCTTTGGCCTTTTTTTGGGACAACTCGATACTAGAACAAAGTATGACTCTATATGGATGCCTCCGGCGGTGTACCGGGATATGCAATGAATCAAGAGTGACAAGTATGAAAGAATTATGAACTGTGGCTTTGCCACAAATACTGTGTCAACTTGATGATCATGCTAAGCAATATGACAATGATGAATGTGTCATGATGAATGAAATGGTGGAAAGTTGCATGGCAATATATCTCGGAATGGCTATGGAAATGCCATAATAGGTAGGTATGGTGGCTGTTTTGAGGAAGGTATATGGTGGGTGTATGGTACCGGCGAAAGTTGCGCGGTACTAGAGAGGCTAGCAAAGGTGGAAGGGTGAGAGTGCGTATAATCCATGGACTCAACATTAGTCATAAAGAACTCATATACTTATTGCCAAAATCTACAAGTTATCAAAGCAAATATTACGCCCATGCTCCTAGGGGGGTAGATTGGTAGGAAAATACCATCGCTCGTCCCCGACCGCCACTCATAAGGAAGACAATCAATAAATAAATCATGCTCCGACTTCATCACATAACGGTTCACCATACGTGCATGCTACGGGAATCACAAACTTCAACACAAGTATTTCTCAAATTCACAACTACTCAACTAGCATGACTCTAATATCACCATCTCCATATCTCAAAACAATTATCAAGTATCAAACTTCTCATAGTATTCAGCACACTCATAAGATAATTTTATTATTCTTGAATACCTAGCATATTGGGATTTCAAGCAAATTACCATGCTATTTAAGACTCTCAAAATAATATAATTGAAGCATGAGAGTTCATATATTTCTTCAAAATAAAACTACGACCATGCTCTAAAAGATATAAGTGAAGCACTAGAGCAAATGACAAACTACTCCGAAGGATATAAGTGAAGATCAATGAGGAGTTGAATAATTATGCAACTATGTGAAGACTCTCTAACATTTAAAAATTTCAGATCTTGGTATTTTATTCAAACAGCCAGCAAAGCAAAAGAAAATGACATTCTAAGAATAGCAAACATCATGTGAAGAAGCAAAAACTTAGGATCAACCGATACTAACCGATAGTTGTTGAAGAAGAAAGGTGGGATGCCAACCAGGGCATCCCCAAGCTTAGACGCTTGAGACTTCTTTAAGTATTATCTTGAGATGCCTTGGGCATCCCCATGCTTGAGCATTTGTGTCTCCTTAATTCCTCTCATATCACGGTGTCCCTAAATCTCAAAAGCTTCATCCACACAAAACTCAACAAGGACTCGTGAGATAAGTTAGTATAAACCATTGACAAAACTTTATCATACTCTACTGTAGCAAATCACTAAAATGATTATTGAACATTTCATACTAAATGCCTCTGCATATTTAATAGTGCTATCCTCAAATAGAATCATTAAAGAAGCAAACATATGCAAACAATGCAAACATGACAACAATCTGCCTAAACAGGATAGTCTGTAAAGAATGCTGCAACATCCATACTTCCCTAGCTCCAAAAATTATGAAAGAAAATTCCCACAGTATTAAATTTAACAGAGCTTAATATACAAAAGGTTTCAACATTTTATCACATTCTGGCTTTTCTAGGGAATTATTGCAACAGCGGTGAACTTTCTGTTTTCACAGCAACATGTATACTTGTAACATGGGCATAGTAAAGGCTATCAATGCCACTTTTATTGAAATAAAAGATGCAAAACATTGTTCTAAATAACAGAAAGCAAATACTAACAAAATAAATTGACGCTCCAAGAAAAATACATATCATGTGGTAAATAAAAATATAGCTCCAAGTAAAGTTACCGATGAATGAAGACGAAAGAGGGGATGCCTTCCGTGGCATCCACAAGCTTAGGCTCTTGGTTGTCCTTGAATATTATCTTGGGGTGCCGTGGGCATCCCCAAGCTTAGTCTCTTGCCACTCCCTATTCCATAGTCCATCGAATCCTTACCCAAAACTTGAAAACTTCACAACACAAAATGTAACAGAAAACTCGTAAGCTCCGTTAGTATAAGAAAATAAATTACCACTTCAAGGTACTATAATGAACTCATTATTTATTTATATTGATATTAAAACTACTGTATTCCAACTTCTCTACGGTTTATAAACTCTTTTACTAGCCATAGATTCATCAAAATAAATAAACAACACATGAAAAACAGAATCTGTCAAAAACAGAACAGTCTGTAGTAATATGGATCAAACGTATACTTCTGGAACTCATAAAATTCTAAAATAAATTGATGGACCTGAGGAATTTATCTCTTAATCATCTGCAAAAATAATTAACTAAATAGCACTCTCCAAATAAAAATGGCAGCAATTTTTGTGAGCGCTAAAGTTTCTTTTTTTTACAGCATGATCAACAAGACTTTCCCCAAGTCTTCCCAAAGGTTCTACTTGGCACAAACACTAATTAAAAGCATAAAACCACATCCGAGCAGAGGCTAGATTAATTATTTATTACTAAACAGGAACAAAAATCAAGGAACAAAAATAAAATTGGGTTGCCTCCCAACAAGCGCTATCGTTTAACGCCCCTAGCTAGGCATGATGATTTCAATGATACTCTCATAAAAGATAAGAATTGAAATATAAAGAGAGCATCATGAAGAATATGACTAGCACATTTAAGTAGCTCCAAATATTTCTTGGCGGCTCTTTTGTTCTAAAGAACACAGTCTATAACCTTGTGATAGGCTATAAAAGCCAGGCTTGGAAGCCAGGTGTATTCACCTAAACCCCAGGGTTATCCTGCCTTTTTAAGTAAGACACTCCACCCAGGTATTCCTGGAACGACCTGCTGAACGTTCGACAAGTCAATCTTATGCAGACCCTGAACTTGTCAAAGTTAAAACGACGATTGGTTAATGTGAGGTCCATCTTAGAAGGTTTGTCAAATGGTTTAATTCAGTGGCCTGGCAGCCCATGAAAAGCCTCGCTTATCCTGTCTTTTTCGCTTGTTTTCTTCAAACAGATTTTTTGAGGTTTATTTAGATGACGCTTATAATACTTTATGACCGATAATACACCGGTGTTTATTAACCCAGTCTGGTTTCTCACTATAAATTGTCAGTATAAGGTAACATATCATCCGGTGTTTATTAACCCGGCCTTGTTTATTTCATAAACCGGCAATATAATTACCAGTGTTCATGTTTTGGGTTATCACCCTTAGACTGGCTTGGTAAACCAACAGTGTGATCAAGTATCACATGTATGTTATATGCTCAATTATACGGTTATTCTTGAGTCCAGCCTTGTTTATGAACTATGTTATTGGGCATGATAACCTGTCTAGCGGTAAATCGCCAGGACACCTTTTTTCTTTCTGTTATATGCAGAAGAAGATTTCACATTGTGAAATACCATGAGCAAACATAAGCATATCTTAACATGGCGGATTAACGGTGTCCTGCAACAAACATATGCACGATGGCATAGCAGATAAAGAGTTTAAACTAGCCTATTACAAGGCATTTTCATGCCCAAAAGAATAATTGTTTTTCAACAAGTCTTGCAAAATGAAGAAGCTAAACCGGCTACCGGTTTATGAGTCTTGCTCGGGCTGACTTGAAGGTTGCGGATCATCTTGCATTGGTTCATCCTCCTCTTCTCTACCTAGTTGCTGGAAGTCAATGGTTGACCAATCGATCCCAGTTAAGGCTTTGAATACAGCTTCATCACTTATAAGTGGGGTGGGATCAATGTCAGGAGCATAGGTATGCTTACGGATTGGCGGAATAAGATTTGGAACGTCACAACTTGGCACATTAAGTTTCTTGTTGTTGGCATCATAAATCGATTAATAATGTGAAAGATTAGTTTCTTCACCCAATTTGCTAGCCAATGGACACATTTACATCGTCAAAGCTCTGAGGTCATCATTATCAAAATATGACCTGTCCTCTTTTATGCTTGGATAGCCGTTTCCAATATCGTCCGGGTCAAGATCAGTTATCCATGCTTTTCCCGAGTTAATGTAGTAAGAGCACCAGACCTGGCAGCTGATTTCTTCAGTTCATCAATCCGAGCAGGCATCAGAGCTAGGCTTACCAACGTATCCTTGATCAAGGTTGGGGCAGTTTATTATGGGAGGCTGTGCAGATGACCCATTGTACTCCGGTATATAACTGCTCTATAAGTGTATAGGCAGCTTTCAGTCTTTGACGCGTATCCGAGCCAATATGAGCAACGCGACTTCCTGCATTGTCAAAAACATTGGTAAACCGGCAGTATATTAGATAATACATGTTTACGGTTTATGAAGAAGCTATTTACCAAAAACAGTTGTAGTCATGGCATTTATTTGCCGTTTCAAGCCAGTTAACTCCTATGCTACCGGATTAAGGGCCGCTTCAGCGTCCTCAGCCCTCTTCAGTAGAGTTATTTTCTCTGTATCCCAGCCTACCCGCTCACTCTTAAAGCTCTCCTTCAGTTTTTCCATGGCTGCTAAAGCGTTGGTCAGCTCTTCCTTGGCTTGGAAGTTTCTGCTTGTTGAGTTTTTATATTTTCTTGAAGGTCGACGACTTGAGATTCTTTTTTGCTAAGCTCATCCTGCAAGAGACATGCAATTTATGAGTTGGCAGTACAGATTTGAAGTCCCAAGCACATGATAAGTCATACACTTGGCACTTGGGGGCTAATGTCTATTGCTTCTTCTCCAAAAAATGTACAAAGTCCCAAGCGCAATACAAGTATTATTCTTGGCACTTGGGGGCTAATGCATATTTGCTCAAGTTAAAGCTGTGGTTTTTTTCTTCCATCAATCAGCTTGGTGATTCATCGGTTTACAAAGGTGTTCAACGAGAATTTTGAGTCTTATAGTATAAAGACCCAGTTCATCTTGGAAAGTAAGCCGGCCCTTGAGGGCTACACAAGTGAAATTGAAGAAATATTATTCTAAAGTCCCGGTTCATCTTGAAAAGATAAACCGGCCCTTGGGGGTTACACAAGCAAAGTTGAAGTATTTTATAAGTCCCGGTTCATATCGGTATTATAAACCGGCCCTTGGGAGCTACTGGAGTTGACAGCCTAAACCGGTCATAAGGGAAGAATAATTATGCAGAGATTAGCAGCATTTACCTCATATCGCTCCTTCATCATGTTCAGTAAACCAGCTTCATAGTCACGGCTGGTGTAGAGTCGGTTAAAAAACCCAGAATGAATATCTTGGGCGTTGAGATGGGCTTAGCTTTCTAAATCCACCATCCACTTGCCCTTGTCCATAGCAGAAAATTCTTCCTTAGCACTATGTTATGACAGAATAGTGGGGTTGCCTAGGGCTATATAGCTGATACCAGTAATGATAACATCATCCGTTTTATCATCAGCAGCTTTGGTTGGGCTTGGCGGTTTATCATCATGAGCCATCGGATTAATTTCTATTTGTTCAACAAAGGTTTCATGATCTTGTGGTGGCGGATCATCAAGGATAGCATCAGTATTTGGTTCCGAAGGCTCTGGGGTCTTTTCCGGATCAGCTGCCGTGTTTTCATCAGCCGGTTTATTCAACTTGGCCTTTTTGCTGGGTCTGGCCTTGGCTCTGAAAGGGACGAACGTAAAGGTTAGTAAGCAAACATAAGGTATAAGTGGTTAATTTAATATGCTCACCCAGGAATAGTTTTGAGAGGTGGAAGTTGTGTCCTCATGGACTCGCCAGAAGATGAATGAGAAGTTGCCTAATAGTTGCAATCAAACGGATTAAGAGGTTGTCGGAAATAACCCGCCTTGGGATAAGATGTGTCACAAATATGAGAGACCTCTAGGCGGCATTTATGAACCGGTGTGTTTGGTAAACCGGACGAAGTGACCACATGGCCGCTATGCCAGGTTGTGCGGCGAGCTTCATGTTGCTGTTTCTTCAAAAGAAAGTTCGGATCCAAGTGAGCTAGGGTGTGAGAAAATTTTACTTTCCGGATTGCTTGTCG
This sequence comes from Triticum urartu, assembly GCF_003073215.2. NCBI lineage: Eukaryota > Viridiplantae > Streptophyta > Magnoliopsida > Poales > Poaceae > Triticum > Triticum urartu. Next base: position 23,866,782 of record NC_053024.1, read on the forward strand.
GGTTTTCTGAGTCTGTAGAGGGTCTGAACCGGATGATAGAGTAATTACCTCTACGTCACTTGAGTGGCTGGCTTCTGCGTCATCCTGATAGCAATCATTGTCAATGAGGTGTAAGCAAAATGAGCCAAGTGAATCAAGTTCTACCTCTGACTCCGGATCGTCATTATCAATGATTAACTCAGAAGATTCAGCTGTTTTCTTCTTGGTAGGTTTCTTCGTGACCTTGGTCTTGGCGCGAGGTGTTTTTGTCGGTTTATCCTGCGGTTTCCTCTTCCAGAATGGATCGTCGCCCTATTAAAGATTGAAAAAGGTCATAAGAGAGTATTAAAAACATGGATTAAAATAGGAGTTAAGTAATTCTTACAGCTGGCGGTTTATTTTGTGACATAGAAAGGACTAAGCCCCATTTTACTATAGTCGGCCACCGGTTCATCCAGCATTTTCTTGATAGATTCAGTAATTTCAGCATCAATTAGCTGAATATCAATGTGTCGTTGAGGGTCTTTTACGTCCCCTGTGTACTCACACATTAAACCGAGATGATGACTTAAGGGTAAAATGCTCCAAGAGACCAACAACAAACAAAATCAATGCCTGTCAAACCGTTTGCCACAAAGGCTCTGAGCTTCGAAAGATGTGGGGCATATTTGGCCCGTTCCTTTGCGCTGAGTATTTGGGGGAGTGTATGTGTACCAGTGAGCCGATGAGCACGGTAACCCAGTAGAGGGTTCTCAACAGCAGGAGAGGTGTCTTAGTAGTAGAACAAAGTCTGATTCCAATCCTTGGGGTGCCTGTGATGCTTGGCGTGAGGGAAGCTGACCTCTTTCCTTTTGTGAATTGACACCCCGCCAAGTTCAGTATTGGGCCCATCAGTAAACTCGGTATGGCAGTTTAAGTAGAAGAAATCTCTAAACATCTCGACTATGGGCTCTTCTTGTAAGTAAGCCTCGCAAAATACTTGGAAGTTACAAATATAGGACACAGAGTTAGGTCCGATATCTTGAGGGTGGAGTTGAAAATAATGAAGCACGTCACAGAATATTTTTGATCTGGGAGGTTTAAACCCGCGGCTCAGATGATCAACAAACACAACCACTTCACCATCCTTGGGCTCAGGAGGATTTTCTGGACCGGGGGCTCTCTAATGAATGTCATTCTTTTTTGATAATGCGTGAGTTGCAACACATCCGTTTAGTTCTTCTTCTGTAATCCGGGACGGAACCCAGTTGCAAGCATAAAAAGACTTGGCCATTTTTTCGACAACCAGAAGGAAGGTTTGTGCCGGTTTAAGATTTATGACTAATCCGTTAAAGGTTAAAAGGAAGAAATTGTTCAAGCATGCAAGTATGGTGAAACCTGAGATTGACATTATCAAGTTGCAGAAATAAGCCGTTGGCGGTTTAAGAGGGGACTAATGGTACATCGCGGGTTATTAAATTCTGAAGATAAACCGCCTACATGGACAGTGAGAGTATAGATCTGAAGTCGAAAAACGACTAAGTGATGAAAAACAGGTTTCACAGTTTCATATTGCAATTTCAGATCTACCGCATGTGAGAAAAACAAAAAAATATTCAGACCTCAAGGTTGGTACTTGAGCAGTTTATGAAGTTCCAGATTGGGTTTTCTCCACAAAAGGGGTGATCTGATGGCAAAACAAAGACTATTGGTACTACCGCACAGGGATATGTCAAGTTTTGAATTCGCCATGTATGCTACGGTGAAGAATAGGGAAATAAAAATGATGAACTTCCATGAGCTCGTGCGAACCCTAAACAGATCTATAGAGGGAAGGAAGAAGAACTTGCTGAAGCCGTTGAATGGCTTAGGTGCGCGAGCAGAGTATGGTCCGAACAGGTTGATGCAGCGACCAAGGTTGAAGCAGAGGTGAAGCTCAACGGCGGCGACGGAGCTCGAGCGCTAGGGCGTTGCGAGGAAGACGATGAGACGAACAGGCACGCGGGGAAAAGTGAAAGGGACCCCCGGTCCTATTTATAAGGAAAATGGATAAGTGGCAAGCGCGGGAATCGTGTATGTCAAAAAATGAATCTGTTGATATACAGATGCCTCGACTTTTGGAGTTTCATTAAAGAAAAGAAGGTACATTAAAAGATTCGGGATCTGTATAAAATTAATGGCAGGTGACATCATGGCGGATTATCATGATTCTAGAAGATGGCATCATGGCGAGTTATAAGTTTCGTGAAGGTAATGAGGAAGGGGTTTTTCTAAGTATTGAAGATTGACATGAACAAGTTCAAATCAACCTGGGCCTAATGTTGGGTATATAACTATTGAGTATAAACCGCCCTGGAGGGGCCGGGTTATGCTCATAGTGATTCTCCCGTATTAAAGCCCATGAAGATATGAAGGATGGTGCTTTACAAAGGAGACTTAATAGTAAGGCCCAAAGCCCAAAGGTGGGTTAAGGCCTATATATGTAAACCGCCATAAGGAGTATAACTTGTATTACACTACAAAAATTTGTTAATACATGACGGTTCCAATCCGTCACGGGGCAGTGAAAATCCGTCAAGGATGGCCGGGCATGACGGATTTCAAATCCGTCATGTATATCGCGTCATAATTTGACACCTCACCTTCCATGACGGATCTTGACCGTCACAGGTCTTTCCCCTGGCCCACCCAGCCCAAACTAGGCCCGAGCGTTTATGACGGAATGGGCCGTCACAGACAAGCGCCACGTAGCATTTTGGATAGACCTATTGGAATGACGTGGCTGCCTACATGGATACTGTTTTTGTCATAGAAACCGTCATGGATTTATGCAAAATTTAAATTTTGTCCGGCAAATTAACCCATTTCCCTCCATGAAATTTTGAGCAAGTACATTGTTTTAGCATTTACAGAGATCATAATGCCAACTTTGGCCCAAGATAAAGAGTATTTATGAAGCCATCCACATGTATATACAACATAGCAATCCACAAAATCCTCCGTGAATAGACAACTTACAACATCAATTGACGAAATACAAACACATAGCAAGGTTAGAACCAACACAATCCAGTTTACATCAAAAACATATACAAAAGATTCTTATTCAACTTCTTGTCGTTGGCCCCCTCTTGATCGCAACTACACCATGTCATGGCATATGTGATAGGCTGCACCAAGTAGGAATAACATGATCTGCACAAAATTAGAACAAACATTAGACATTTCTAGAGATGACCTATAAGTGACAACATAACAAATTATACATCATAGAACTCAAGTGTTGTAGCAGAAAAAGTTGAGGGCATATAAATCCGTCGAAAAAATTAGAAACCTAAATTGATATAATTATTCAAGTACTACTGTGCATAACGATTATATATGATAAGGGCTAGGGATTGCCCACTTACATTTTCTTGCATTTAATACATGTCTTTAAACTGAATTTCTTCTCTAGACGAGTTAAACTGACAACTAATAAAATCTGCAAGCTCCCAAAGACGAATTCCCAACGTGTACGATACTGATATGGCTGAGTACTCACTGGTTACAATATACTAGCAAGGAGCACAGCATAGGGCATAATACAACAGTACACCACAATTTTACACATCGGTCAAGGAGAAGAATGCCATGTAAGAAATCATGTCCCATGTTGCATAGAAAGAGCATCAGTGATTCATCCCATATGCCATGGAATGGAAAACAATGGAACTGCTGCACCATAGTACTTACATGTGTTTCTTGATTTTTTTTTCAACATGCAACGCCTCAAGCTCCTTGGTTGATGCCTCAAGCTCTGCCATGTCGTGTACTTAATGAGAAGACCCAAACCTGGATCAATGGAATGGAAAAAACTTATCAAACAAAAATTACAGAATATTTCCATTCAGCTCTAAGTACAAGCTGTCTTTTTAGTGTGCGGAATAGAAGCAGCAACATTACGTAAACTCTGTCTATAACTTGCAGCTTTAGCTGCTTGAAATATGCTCGTACGTATCAAAATAAGTGTGAAGACTACTCTAGCATCTTTTGGTTCATTGTAATGCAAATGAGTTACTCTTGAACTATTTTCGAATACCTTACAGAAATTTGCAACATCATGAATAACAAGAGCAAATGGCTTTAAGCAGTTAAAATACTGCTGCTAGTAGGTTGTAAGCACAGGAAAAAAGTACAGAGCAATCTTACATTCAGCAATCCCACCAATAAAGGTTATATGAAAACAAGCAAAGTACAGAGCAATCTTTGTAATGCAAACCTAAACTGAAGATGCAAGGCCAAGACTACATGTTAACAAATCCAAAACTTAAACTGTACTGGTATATTGTCGGCGTCGACCAAGCAGAGGTGTACCGACTATATTGTCCAGAGCAAAGAAATTGGTTGAAAATCAGAAGTGCAGTTTCATTTCACTAAGACTAACATGTAAATGTTGTCTAAACTGAACCAAAATCTTAAAAGAATTATGCCTTCCAAAATGTCTTACTTCACTAACTAAATTCTTCCAAAATGTTTAAAGCCAGCAGACTCGCCAATATTTGTTTGGATTGTACGAGGTAGTGTATAGTTTGGTTTCAAGAATTTACAGCATGCATAATGAACCGATAAAACACTACTATCATATTAGCAAGACTGAATTGAATATAATCACAATCAGGCTTAGTTGGAGCTTCACGATATCATGGTTTAATTTGTATCATAATTAGCCTGGCGGACAGTGCAAGGCGTCAAGAATGGTGGCGGATTCGGCCACTGCCGACGACGTCGTGCGGTCGGCCAAGATAATAAGACGTGCGCACAATTTGGCTGCCAAATTATTGGCGGAAATTTTCCACGCCTTCGTTTCGCCCGACTTGAGCTGGGCGAGCCAAAAATGGCTTCAATCCAAGCAGTATCCAAAAGTCACGGGCACAACCAATAAATTGGTAAGGCCGGCGTTGGTATCCATCAAAACAGACCCAAAATATATTGTCACACGGTAAAAACTACCAGTTAACGGAATAAACGTGCCTACATCTCACATCCAAATCCTTTTGCACTTCAATATATTGCAACCAGGGTAGGATAGCCACAATATATTTAATGTGCATAGAAACTTTCACTTCAATATATTAGTACATTTCAATTCAATATATTTTGGTGCTATTTCTTTGATCCCTTCAACTAATGCAAGAGTGGTTATCATTGTGTTTGGCCCTTTCAATGAAACAATTCCTTCTCATAGCTTACAGGGCAGCAAGTACAATTAGGTTCAATAGAATGTACTCAAAAATTAATGAGAAACTTATTCATGCGTATGTATGTACAGATGCAAGTGACTACAGATACAAGTGCCATCCAGATTTTGGGTACAGGAAGGGGGGAAGAGGGAGCTCACCACGTCCACATCTAGGTTGCAGGTGCCGTGTTGAGGAGAAGGCAAATCGACGCACTCGAGGACGATCTGTACATCACCGGATGAGAGGACAGGCTTCAGGGGCATGGGTGCCTGAGTTGTACCGAAGCACGTCCTTGGAGGTAGAGGAGGAGAAGGACCAACGGCGTTCGCGGCCACCATCGTCGAGCGAGACAAGGCCGTGGCACCCGCGCTCGTCCCGACTCCCATGCCGCTGCAGGTTGCGTCGCCTCAGCACATCCCGCGGGAGGAGGGCATCCGCACCAGCCCTTTCTAGCAGCACCGGCAGCCGGCGACGGAGAGGATCCATCGAAGCTGCCCCGGCGCCGAAACCCTAGCCATGGGGAGGGCCTGCTGGCGAGCGTTGGTGGCTGGGAGCTATGAATCTAGCTAGAGGGGAGGAAGGAGCGGAGCGAGAGGAAGATCAGGGTGTGCTGCGCACGAGCCATACCCGCGGGAAGTCGACGGAATCGGGCGGCGGCGCAAGGAGTTGCGTGTGGGAGAGAGCGGGATCGCGAGAGGAAAGGCTGCGGAGGAGGGGGGAGGGAGGGGGCTGGGGAGCAAGTTTTAGGGTTTGCATTATGTACGGGGAATGCTTAGGCGGGCTTGAGCGGGCTTTAGCGGGCTTAGCGGGCTATACTGGGTTGTCCATGATAGATTTCAAAATTGTCATGGGAAATCCATCATGAATTAACAAGTTTATTGTAGTGTTATAAGATAGGAAAGAGGGAGAGACCGAGCCGGACATGTTTATGAGCCGGCCGGGATTCTGTGAACCGACCGGGTGTCAACCTGTGTACATAAAGAGATGACCCGGCGGCAGTTTAGGGACAAGAAACAACACATCGAGAGCCAGGTCAAGCGGATTAGCTCCCTGGTTAGCGAAACCCTAGCAATACCACCTCAACTTGATTAGGCATTTACCTTCACCGCAAGGGCCGAGCCAGTATAAACTCCTCGTGTCCTTTGTCCTGATTAACCCCTTTAATCTAACATTGTTGCGATGGCTCCACGACTAAGTCCTCACACTAGGACATCTGCCGTGACAATTCCATGACAACCCTGCTTTTGCTACTTCACCTATCTGTATTTCTGATAAGGGTTATGATTTCTCTGTCGATCCTGAGATAATTACTTTGATTGAATCTGATCCTTTTTATGGCTATGAATCTGAAATTGTCGTGGCACATCTTACCAAATTGAATGATATAGCCACCCTATTCACTAATGAGGAAACAATTTGTTACTACTATATCCTTAAGTTATTTCTGTTTTCATTAAAGGGTGATGCTAAAATACGGTTTAATTCTCTTGATCCTGGTTGTGTGCGTAGTCCCCAGGATATGATTTATTACTTCTCTGCTAAATATTTCCCCGCTCATAAGAAACAACCGCCTTAAGGGAAATATATAATTTTGTGCAAATTGAAGAAGAGAGTCTCCCGCAATCTTGGGGGAGGCCTCTCCAATTACTTAATTCTTTGCCTGATCACCCTCTCAAGAAAAATGAAATAATTGATATCTTTTATAATGGACTAATCGATGCTTCTAGAGACCACCTGGATAGTTGTGTTGGTTGTGTTTTCAGGGAAAGAACTGTCGATCAAGCTGAATTGCTATTGAATAATACGTTGAGTAATGATAATGATTGGACACTTCCTGAACCAACTCCTAAGACAACTTTGAAGAAAAGGGGTATTCTATTTCTCAGTCTTGAAGATATGCAAGAGGCAAAGAAATCTATGAAGGAAAATGGTATTAAAGCTGAAGATGTTAAGAATTTACTGCCTATTGAAGAGATACATGGTCTTGATAACCTGACACAGGTAGTAAAGGTAAATTCTCTCTATAGATTTGATAAGGGTGAAGTCCCATCTACTAAGTTTGCTATCCAATGCTTGGATGAGTTTGATAATTTTATTGTTAAACAAGAAGACTTCAATGCTTATTTTGGTAGACAATTGAAATGTAATGCTTATATGATTGAACACTTGAGTGATTATATGTCTAGATTTAAAGGTTAGCTTAAACTTATTAGTAAGCATGCTTCTATGGTTACCACTCAAGTAGAACAAGTGCTTAAAGCTCAGAATGATTTGCTCAATGAATTAAATAATAAGAAAAATGATAATGGTATTAGAGTTTTGACTAGAGGTGGTAAAATGACTCATGAACCTTTGTATCTTGAGGGCCACCCTAAGAGAATTGAGCAAGATTCTCAGAGAACTAATGTTGAGGCACCTAGTTGTTCTAAGAAGAAGAAAAAGAAAAATGATAGGACTTTGCATGCTTCTAGTGAACCGTATATTGACACACGTGGGAATCCCAATGATATTTCTATTTCTGATGCTGAAACACAATCTGGTAATGAACATGAACCTAGTTATAATATTAATGATGATGTTCATGTTGATGCTCAACCTAGCAATAACAATGATGTAGAGATTGAACCTACTGTTGATCTTGATAACCCACAAACAAAGAATGCACGTTATGATAAGAGAGACTTCGTTGCTAGGAAGTGATGACCCACAAGTATAAGGGATCGATCGTAGTCCTTTCGATAAGTAAGAGTGTCGAACCCAACGAGGAGCAGAAGGAAATGATAAGCGGTTTCCAGCAAGGTATTCTCTGCAAGTACTGAAATAAGTGGTAACAGATAGTTTTGTGATAGGGTAATTTGTACGAGGTACAAGTAACAAAAGTAAATAAGGTGCAGCAAGGTGGCCCAATCCTTTTTGTAGCAAAGGACGAGCCTGGACAAACTCTTATATGATGTAAAGCACTCCCGAGGACACATGGGAATATCATCAAGCTAGGTTTCATCACATTCATATGATTCGCATTCGGTACTTTGATAATTTGGTATGTGGGTGGACCGGTGCTTGGGTGCTGCCCTTACTTGGACAAGCATCCCACTTATGATTAACCTCTATTGCAAGCATCCGCAACTACAACAAAAGTATTAAGGTAAACCTAACCATAGCATGAAACATATGGATCCAAATCAGCCCCTTACGAAGCAACGCATAAACTAGGGTTTAAGCTTCTGTCACTCTAGCAACCCATCATCTACTTATTACTTCCCAATGCCTTCCTCTAGGCCCAAATAATGGTGAAGTGTCATGTAGTCGACGTTCACATAACACCACTACAGGAGAGACAACATACATCTTATCAAAATATCGAACGAATACCAAATTCACATGACTACTAATAGCAAGACGTCTCCCATGTCCTCAGGAACAAAAGTAACTACTCACAAAGCATAAACATGTTCATAATCAGAGGGGTATTAATATGCATATAGGATCTGAACATATGATCTTCTACCAATTAAACCAACTAGCATCAACTACAAGGAGTAATTAACACTACTAGCAACCTACTAGCACCAATCCCGGACTTGGAGACAAGAATTGGATACAAGAGATGATCTAGGGTTTTGAGAGGAAATGGTGCTGATGAAGATGTTGATGGAGATTGCCCTCTCCCGATGAGAGGAGCGTTGGTGATGACGATGGCGATGATTTCCCCCTCCAGGAGGGAAGTTTCCCCGGTAGAACAGCTTCGCCGGAGCCCTAGATTGATCCCACCAAGGTTCCGCCTCGTGATGGTGGAGTTTCGTCCGAGAAGATGGCTTATGATTTTTTCCCATCGAGAGACTCCATATAGCAGAAGATGGCCACCGGAGGGCCGCCAGGGGGCCCACGAGGTAGGGGGGCGTGCCCAGGGGGGTAGGGCACACCCCCACCCTCGTGGGCAGGGTGTGGCCCCCCTAGTGAAGTTCTTTCTCTCAGTATTTTTAATATATTTGTAAAACGTCTTCCATGAAGTTTCAGGACTTTTGGAGCTGTGCAGAATAGGTCTCTAATATTTGCTCCTTTTCCAGCCTAGAATCCCAGCTGCTGGCATTCTCCCTCTTTTATGTAAACCTTGTAAAATAAGAGAGAATAGGCATAAGTATTATTACATAATGTGTAATAACAGCCCATAATGCAATAAATATCGATATAAAAGCATGATGCAAAATGGATGTATCAACTCCCCCAAGCTTAGACCTCGCTTATCCTCAAGAGAAAAGCCGAAATTGAAAAATATGTCCACATGTTTAGAGATAGAGGTGTCAATAAAAATAAAATACGGACATGAGGGCATGATGATCATTCTTAGAACATCAACTTATATCATTCTTGCCATATGATTTCTTATGCTAAAGTAATAATTCAATCACAATCTCAAGTATGAATAGTAAATTTCATTGAAAACTAACAAACTATAATCTTAGTCATTGGAGCAATTGCAATTTATCATAACATAGGAAAGAGTCAATGTATAAGAGCTTTTCAGCAAGTCCACATACTCAACTATCATATAGTCTTTCACAATTGCTGACACTCACGCAATACTTATGGGTATGGAGTTTTAATCGGACACAAAGAAAGATAGGGTCTTATAGTTTTGCCTCCCAATGTTTTACCTCAAGGGTAATGTCAACAGTAATAGTTCATGAAAACTCACATCCAATTAGCTATATATACCAGGATCTTTCCAACATACCGCGCTTCCCAAAGGATAAAATGTAAAAGGAAGGGTGAAGATCATCATGACTCTTATGCAAGGTAGGAAGTGAAAGTAAAAGATAGGTCCTTCGTAGAGGGAATCAGAGGTTGTCATGTGCTTTTATGGTTGGATGCACAAAATCTTAGTGCGAAAGAACGTCACTTTATATTGCCACTTGTGATATGGACCTTTATTATGCAGTCTGTCGCTTTTATTTCTTCCATATCACACGATCGTATAAAGCTTATTTTCTCCCACACTAATAAGTCATACATATTTAGAGAGCAATTTTTTATTGATTGCACCAATGACAACTTACTTGGAGGATCTTACTCAATCATAGGTAGGTATGGTGGACTCTTATGGCAAAACTGGTTTAAGGGTATTTGGAAGCACAAGTAGTATTTCTACTTGGTGCAATGAATTTGGTTAGCATGAGGGAGAAAGGCAAGCTCAACATGTTGGAGGCTCCAAGACAATATAATTTATCTCATATGTAAGAAAACATAACCCATTACGTTGTCTTCCTAGTCCAACGTCAACTCTTTGAGCATGTCATATTTTAATGAGTGCTCACAATCATAAAAGATGTCCAAGATAGTATATCTATATGTGAAGACCTCTCTTTATTTACTACTTCCTATTAATTGCAATGATGACCAAAACTATGTTTTTCAACCCTCAACAACTTTTATTCATCATACTTTTTCTATGTGAGCTCATTACTCTCCATAAGACTCACATGATCTCTTTGTTTCTTTTTATTTCTTTCTCTTTTCTTTTATTCCTAAGGATCATGGCAAAATAATCAAGCCCTTGACTCAACACTAATCTTTATTATATAGCTCACGAACTCGATTACATAGAAGGATAATAAAGCAAAACTCACGACTAGATCATACTAAGAATTTTTATTCTACTAGATCAAGATATTACCAAAAGGATCGAACTAAAAAAAATGGTAAAGATAAAAGTGATGGTCATACGATACCGGGGCACTCCCCCAAGCTTGGCAGTCGCCTAGGGGAGTGCCCATACCCATGTGATTATGTATCCTTTGTTGATGAAGAAGGTGGTGGTTTTCTTGATGGAGTAGGATTCTTCCTTAATTTGCATTTGAGGACAGAATTTTGGTCCCTTAGGTCATCGATCTCCTGCTCCAGGCTCAATATCTTTTTGCATAGTTCCTGCTTTTTTCCTGCAAGAGGCGAAAAGGGATAAACTCGATCTTAGGTTTCTTTACTCTATCTGGGAGGCTTGACTTTTTGAACTCCACATGCATGTCCCCAAGTTGAGGTAGTGGGACTTCGTCTTCTTCTGAGCTCGTCTCCTCCTTTCCCTTAGGTTCATAGTCCTCTTCTTCTTCTTCCGTAGTCCAACCACAATGCTCCACATCCCCATAGACTTTAGGGTTTGCAAGGTAATCAGCCACATAGCTCTCTCCTTCCGAATCCTGGGACAACATGTTGCTCAAATCTGCAGCAGGACAGCTCGAAACAAAGACAGGAGATATTTGCGTGATACGGGAGTCAAAACCCCCGGGAGATTATATAATGAATTTTTACCGACCAAAATACGTGTCGTGTATGAAAACAGAGTCTGGAGAGCACACAAGGTGCCCACGAGGTAGGGGGGCGCGCCCTCCACCCTCGTGGAGCCCTCGTGTCCTTCCCGGACCACTTCTTATTTTTCTATTTTTTTCTAAATATTCGAAAACGGAGAAATATTGCCTTCAAAACTGTTTTGGAGTCGGTTTACTTACCTTACCACATACATATTCCTTTTCGGAGTCTGAAACGTCCCGGAAAGTGTCCCTTATGTATTCCTCCGGGGTTACGGTTTTAATAACATTGGTTTCAACATATATGGGATTAGCTGAGATATAATGTTCAATTCTTTGACCGTTCACCACCTTCGGATTTGTGCCTTCGAAGTTGTTGATTTTTATGGCACCGAAACGATAGACCTCCTCGATAACGTAAGGACCTTCCCATTTAGAGAGAAGTTTTCCTGCAAAAAATCATATGTGCAGTCCTATCTCCAGCATGGTGTCCTCCATAAGCTTCGGAGTGACACTTGCATAGGATCTGTTCCTGTTCATGATCAGGTACACAATGTCTAATAACACCATCCTCCTTATTAATAAAGATGTGGGCCATCCCAAAAGTAATGCCTCAAATCATAGAAGAACTTTTTCTTTTGCTAGTATGTGAAACTAGGTGGTATAAACTTAGCAACAATGTAATTAGCATAATCAGCATACCATGGAGCAGTATGAGAAGCATTTATGACATTTAATTGCTCATCAGGAAAGCTATCATCAATAGGAAGTGGGTCACCAAGCACATTTTCTAACCTAGACAAGTTGTCTGCAACAGGGTTCTCAGCTCCCTTTCTATCAACAATATGCAAATCAAACTCTTGTAGCAAGAGAACCCATCTAATAAGTCTAGGTTTAGCATCTTTCTTTTCCATAAGATATTTAATAGCAGCATGATCAGTGTGAATAGTTACTTTAGAATCAACAATATAAGGTCTGAACTTATCACAAGCAAATACAACTGCTAAGAATTCCTTTTCAGTAGTAGCATACTTTCTTTGAGCATTGTCTAGGGTTTTACTAGCATATTCAATAGCATTTAGTTTCTTATCAACTCTTTGCCCTAGAACAGCACCTACAGCATAATCACTAGCATCACACATAATTCTAAAGGTTAAATTCCAATCAGGTGGCTGAACAAATAGGTGCAGAGATCAATGCTTTCTTAAGTATTTCAAATGCTTCTACGCAATCATCATCAAAGACAAATGGTATATCTTTTTGTAATAAATTAGTCAGAGGCCGAGAGATTTTTGAGAAGTCCTTAATGAACCTCCTATAAAAACTGGCATGGCCAAGGAAACTTCTTATACCTTTGATGTCCTTGGGACATGGCATCTTCTCAATAGCATCAACTTTGGCTTTATCAACTTCAATACCTCTTTCAGAAACTTTATGCCCCAAGACAATACCTTCATTTACCATAAAGTGGCACTTTTCCCAATTCAAGACAAGATTAGTTTCTTCACATCTCTGCAAAACTCGATAAAGGTTGCTCAAGCAATCATCACAAGAATATCCATAGACGGAAAAGTCGTCCATGAAAACCTCACAAAGCTTTTCACAGAAGTCAGAGAATATAGCTGTCATGCATCTTTGGAAGGTAGCAGGTGCATTACATAAACCAAAAGGCATACGTCTATAAGCAAAATTACCAAAAGGGCATGTAAAAGTAGTCTTTGATTGATCTTTGGCTGACACGGGTATTTGAGACAAACTAGAATAACCATCTAGAAAGCAAAAATGTGTATGTTTGGATAATCATTCTAGCATTTCATCGATAAAAGGTAAGGGGTAATGATCCTTTTTAGTAGCCTTATTTAATTTGCAGAAATCAATTACCATCCTATAACATGTAATAATTCTTTGAGGGATCAATTCATCTTTATCATTAGGAACAACAGTAATAGCTCCCTTCTTAGGGACACAATGGACATGACTTACCCACTGACCATCAGCAACGGGATAAATTATACCTACCTCAAGGAGCTTTAGTATTTCCTTTCTTACCACTTCTTTCATTTTAGGATTCAGCCGACGTTGATGATCACGAACTGGTTTAGCATCTTCTTCCAAATTAATTTTATGTTGACATAGAGTGGGACTAATGCCGTTAAGATCATCAAGAGTATACCCAATAGCAGCATGGTGCTTCTTCATAGTTTTCAATAATCTCTCTTCTTCATGTTCTGAAAGGTTAGCACTAATAATAACAGGATATATCTTTTTCTCATCAAGATAAGCATATTTAAGAGTATCAGGTAACGATTTAAGGTCAAACACGGGATCACCCTAGGATTTCAACAGGTAAATTGTTTTTCAGAATAGGTTCCTGTTTAAAGAATACTTCATCTAATTGCCATATTTCATTCATAAACATGTCATTTTCATGGTCTAGCAAGTATTGTTCTAAAGGATCACTAGGAGGTACGGCAATAGAAGCAAGACCAATAATTTCATCCTTACTAGGTAATTCTTCTTCATGGTGTTTTCTACTAAATTTAGATAAATTAAATTCATGAGTCATATCATCTAAACCGACAGTAACGACATCCCTTTTGCAATCTATGGTAGCATTAAAAGTATTTAAGAAGGGTCTACCAAATATAATGGGACAAAAGCTATCTTGTGGGGAACCAAGAACAAGAAAATCAGCAGGATATTTACTTTTCCCACACAAGACTTCAACATCTCTAACAATTCCCATTTGTGAAATAGTATCTCTATTAGCAAGTTTCTATCTCAGCAGGTGCAATATCAATTTCTTTGTATAAGGAATGAGGTACTGCACTAGCACTAGCACCCATATCACATAAGCCATGATAACAATGATCTCCTATTTTAACATAAATAACAGGCATGCCTGCCGCAGGTCTAGGTTTATCTTTAGCACAGGGTTTAGCAATTCTAGCAGTTTCATCACAGAAATAAATAACATGCCCATCAATATTATCAGACAAGAGAACTTTAACAATAGCAATATTAGGTTCAACCTTAACTTGCTCAGGAGGTGTATATGTTTTAATATTGCTTTTATGAACTATAGTTGAAACTTTAGCATGATCCTTTATCCTAACAGGGAAAGGTGGTTTCTCAACATAAGAAGTAGGAACAATAGGATCATTATAAGTGACAATCTTTTCTTCAACTTTAATAGGTGCAGCTATTTTTACTTCTATGGGAGGATGATATTTAAACCACTTCTCCTTGGGGAGATCAACATAAGTAGCAAAAGATTCACAGAAAGAAGCTACTATCTCAGAGTCAAGTCCATATTTAGTGCTAAATTTATGGAAAACATCGGTATCCATAAAAGATTTAACACAATCAAAACTAGGTGGCATACCTGACTCCTTACCATTGTCGAGGTCCCAATCTTCATAGTTGCGTTTAATTTCTTTCCAATAAATCCCATTTGAATTCAATTGTCTTCATCATAAAAGAGCCAGCACAAGAAGTATCAAGCATGGTGCGGTTGTTATCAGAAAGCCGAGCATAAAAATTTTGAATACTCATTTCTCTTGAGAGCTCATGATTGGGGCATGAATATAACATTGATTTAAGCCTCCCCCAAGTTTGTAATTCCAAGACCACATATCATCACATAGCCTGTACCATATCGATGCATCTCCCTTCAAACATAAAGGGAAGACCTTCTTCTTAACAACATCTCCGGGTACACCTGCAAGCTTAAGTAATCCAAAAACTTCATCCACATATATTAGATGCTCATGAGGATGTTTTGTTCCATCTCCTAAAAAAGGATTAGCTAGCAGTTTTTCTATCATACCCGAAGGAATTTCAAAGCAGGCATTTTTGATACGTCTCCATCGTATCTATAATTTTTGATTGCTCCATGCTATACTATCCACTTTTATATTATTTTTGGGACTAACCTATTAACCGGAGGCCCAGCCCAGATTTGCTGTTTTATGCCTATTTCAGTGTTTTGAAGAAACGGAATATCAGACGGAGTCGAAACGGAAGGAAATCAGCTGGAGAAGTTATTTTTTGAAGGAAATACACCTGATGGACTTGGACCCCACGTCAGAAGATACGGGAGCTGCCCACGAGGGTGGGGGGCGCGCCTACCCCCCTAGTGCGCGCCCCCCTGTCTCGTGGGGCCCCCGTGGCTTCCCTGACGTACTTCTTCTGCCTATATAACTCCACGTACCCTAAAACTTCCAGAACGCACAATAGATCGGGAGTTCCGCCGCCAGAAGCCTCCGTAGCCACCGAAAGCCAATCTAGACCCGTTTCCGGCACCCTGCCGGAGGGGGCAATCCCTCTCCGGTGGTCATCTTCATCATCCCGGTGCTCTCCATGACAAGGAGGGAGTAGTTATCCCTCGGGGCTGAGGGTATGTACCAGTAGCTATGTGTTTGATCTCTCTCTCTCTCGTGTTCTTGATTTGGCACGATCTTGATGTATCGCGAGCTTTGCTATTATAGTTGGATCTTATGTTTCTCCTCCCCCTCTTCTCTCTTGTAATGAATTGAGTTTCCCCTTTGAAGTAATCTTATCAGATTGAGTCTTTAAAGACTTGAGAACACTTGATGTATGTCTTGTCGTGCGTATCTGTGGTGACAATGGGATATCACGTGCCACTTGATGTATGTCTTGGTGATCAACTTGCGGGTTCCGTGACATTGGGAACCTATGCATAGGGGTTGGCACACGTTTTCGTCGTGATTCTACGGTAGAGACTTTGGGGCACTCTTCGAGGTCCTTTGTGTTGGTTGAATAGATGAATCTGAGATTGTGTGATGTATATCGTATAATCATACCCACGGATACTTGAGGTGACATTGGAGTATCTAGGTGACATTAGGGTTTTGGTTGATTTGTATCTTAAGGTGTTATTCTAGTACGAACTCTAGGGCTGTTTGTGACAATTATAGGAATAGCCCAACGGATTGATTGGAAAGAATAACTTTGAGGTGGTTTCGTACCCTACCAGGATCTCTTCGTTCGTTCTCTGCTATTAGTGACTTTGGAGTGCCTCTTTATTGCATGTTGAGGGATAGTTATGTGATCCAATTATGTTAGTATTGTTGAGGGAACTTACGCTAGCGAAAGTATGAACCCTAGGCCTTGTTTACCATCATTGCAATACCGTTTACGCTCACTTTTATCACTTGCTACCTTGTTGTTTTTATTATTTCAGATTACAAAAACTATTATCTACTATCCATATTGCACTTGTATCACCATCTCTTCGCCGAACTAGTGCACCTATACAATTTACCATTGTAATGGGTGTGCTGGGGACACAAGAGACTCTTTGTTATTTGGTTGCAGGGTTGCTTGAGAGAGACCATCTTCATCCTACGCCTCCTACGGATTGATAAACCTTAGGTCATCCACTTGAGGAAATTTGCTACTGTCCTACAAACCTCTGCACTTGGAGGCCCAACAACGTCTACAAGAAGAAGGTTGTGTAGTAGACATCAAGCTCATTTCTGGCGCCGTTGCCGGGGAGGTGAGTGCTTGAAGGTATATCTTTAGATCTTGCAATCGAGTCTTTTAGTTTATTGTTTTATCACTAGTTTAGTCTATAAAAGAAAACTATAAAAAATGGAATTGAGTTTTTCTCATACGCTTCACCTTTTTAATATCTTTCGTGAGTATGATGGAATGGATAATTGTGCTCAAGTGCTAGAAGAAGAAATCTATAAAATGTTTGGCACTAAATATTTGAATGATGAGCATGATTGCAATGTTGTTAGTATGAATTCCTTGAATATCCATGATGCTAATGATATGCAAAGCCACAAGCTTGGGGAAGCTATGTTTGATGAAGATGATATTTTTTGTCCCCCAAGCTTTGATGAGCAAATTTATTATAATGAAAGCATGCCTCCTATCTATGATGATTATTTTCATGACACGTATGCATTAAAGAATAATGATAACCGTGAAACTTGTCATCTTGATCTTAATTTTCAATCACATGATAGTTATTTTGTTGAGTTTGCTCCCACTATTATGCATGAGAAGAATTTTGCTTATGTGGAGAGTAATAAATTTTCTATGCTTGTAGATCATGAAAAGAATGCTTTAGGTTCTGGTTATATTGTTGAATTCATTCATGATGCTACTGAAAATTATTATGAGGGAGGAACAGATGCTTGTAGGAATTGCAATAATATCAAGTTTCCTCTCTATGTGCTTAAAGTTTTGAAGTTATGCTTGTTTTACCTTCCTATGCAAGTTGATCCTTGTTACCACAAGTTGTTTGCTCACAAAATCCCTATGCATAGGAAGTGGGTTATACTTAAATGTGCTAGTCATATTTTTCATGATGCTCTCTTTATGTTTCAATTCTTATCTTTTATGTGAGCATCGTTGAAATCATCATGCCTAGCTAGGGGCGTTAAACGATAGCGCTTGTTGGGAGGCAACCCAATATTATTTTTGTTCCTTGCTTTTTGTTCCTGTTTAGTAATAAATAATTCATCTAGCCTCTGCTTATATGTGGTTTCATGTGTTTAATTAGTGTTTGTGCCAAGTAGAACCTTTGGGAAGACTTTGGAAAAGTCTTGTTGATCATGCTGTCAAAAACAGAAACTTTAGCGCTCACGAGAATTGCTGCCATTTTTATTTGGAGAGTGCTATTGAGTTAATTCTTTTTTCAGATGATTAATAGATAAATTACTCAGGTCCATAAATTTATTTGAGAATTTTATGAGTTACAGATGTATACGTTCGATCCAGATTACTACAGACTATTCTGTTTTTGACAGATTCTGTTTTTCATGAATCTATGGCTAGTAAAATAGTTTTTAAACCATAGAGAAGTTGGAATACAGTAGGTTTAACACCAATATAAATAAAGAATGAGTTCATTACAGTACCTTGAAGTGGTGATTTATTTTCTTATACTAACGGAGCTTACGAGTTTTCTGTTAAGTTTTGTGTTGTGAAGTTTTCAAGTTTTGGGTAAGGATTCGATGGAGTATGTAACAAGGAGTGGTAAGAGCCTAAGCTTGGGGATGCCCAAGGCACCCAAAGGTAATATTCAAGGATAGCCAAGAGCCTAAGCTTGGGGATGCCCCGGAAGGCATCCCCTCTTTCGTCTTCGTTCATCGGTAACTTTACTTGGAGCTATATTTTTATTCACCACATGATATGTGTTTTGCTTGGAGCGTCAATTTATTTTGTTAGGATTTGCTTTCTGTTATTTAGAACAATGTTTTGCATCTTTATTTCAATAAAATTGGCATTGATAGCCTTTACTATGCGTATGTTAGAAGTCCACATGTTGCTGTTTGAAAACAGAAAGTTTACCGCTGTTGCAATAATTCCCTAGAAAAGTCAGAATGTGATAAAATGTTGAAACCTTTTGCATATTAAGCCCTGATAAATTTACTACAGTTAGAATTTTCTTTCATAATTTTTGGAGCTAGGGAAGTATGGATGTTGCAGCATTCTTTACAGACTATCTTGTTTAGGCAGATTGTTGTTATGTTTGCATTGCTTGCATATGTTTGCTTCTTTAATGATTCTATTTGAGGATAGGAATATTAAATATGCAGAGGCATTTAGTATGCAATGTTTAATAATAATTTTAGTGATTTGCTACAGTAGAGTATGATAAGGTTTTGGCAATGGTTTATACTAACTTATCTCACGAGTCCTTGTTGAGTTTTGTGTGGATGAAGCTTTTGAGATTTAGGGAAATCGTGATATGAGAGGAATTAAGGACACACAAAAGCTAAAGCTTGGGGATGCCCAAGGCACCCCAAGATAATATTTCAAGAAGTCTCAAGCATCTAAGCTTGGGGATGCCCCGGTAGGCATCCCACCTTTCTTCTTCAACAACTATCGGTTAGTATCGGTTGATCCTAAGTTTTTGCTTCTTCACATAATGATTGCCATTCTTAGATGTCATTTTCTTTTGCTTTGCTTGCTGTTTGAATAAAATACCAAGATCTTAAATTCTTAAATGTTAGAGAGTCTTCACATAGTTGCATAATTATTCGACTACTCATTGATCTTCACTTATATCTTTCGGAGTAGTTTGTTGTTGCTCTAGTGCTTCACTTATATCCTTTTAGAGAACGGTGGAGGTTTTATTTTATAGAAATAGATGAACTCTCATGCTTCACTTATATTATTTGAGAGTCTTAAATAGCATGGTAATTTGCTTAAAATCCTAATATGCTAGGTATTGAAGAATAATAAAATTCTCTTATGAGTGTGTTGAATACTATGAGAAGTTTGATACTTGATGATTGTTTTGAGATATGAGGATGGTAATATTAGAGTCATGCTAGTTGAGTAGTTGTGAATTTGAGAAATACTTGTGTTGAAGTTTGTGATTCTCGTAGCATGCACGTATGGTGAACCATTATGTGATGAAGTCGGAGCATGATTTATTTATTGATTGTTCTCCTTATGAGTGGCGGTCGGGGATGAGCGATGGTCTTTTCCTACCAATCTATCCTCCTAGGACCATGCGCATAGTACTTTTTTTCGATAACTAATAGATTTTTGCAATAAGTATGTGAGTTCTTTATGACTAATGTTGAGTCCTTGGATTATACGCACTCTCACCCTTCCACCATTGCTAGCCTCTCCAGTACCGCACAACTTTCGCCGGTACCATACACCCACCATATACCTTCCTCAAAACAGCCACCATACCTTCCTATTATGGCATTTCCATAGCCATTCCGAGATATATTGCCATGCAACTTTCGACCGTTCCATTTATTATGACACGCTTCATCATTGTCATATTGCTTAGCATGATCATGTAGTTGACATCGTATTTGTGGCAAAGCCACCATTCATAATTATTTCATACATGTCACTCATGCATCATTGCACATCTCGGTACACCGCCGGAAGCATTCATATAGAGTCATACTTTGCTCTAGTATCAAGTTGTAATCATTGAGTTGTAAATAAATAGAAGTGTGATGATCATCATTAATAGAGCATTGTCCCAAATAAAAAAAGGCCAAATAAAAAGGAAGGCCAAATAAAAAAAAGATAAAGGCCATAAAAAAAGAAAGGCCAAATAAAAAAATATAAAAAGGGGCAATGCTACTATCCTTTTTCCACACTTGTGCTTCAAAGTAGCACCATGTTCTTCATATAGCGAGTCTCATATATTGTGCTTCAAAGTAGCACCATGTTCTTCATATAGAGAGTCTCTTGTTTTGTCATTTTCATATACTAGTGGGAATCTTACATTATAGAACTTGGCTTGTATATTCCAATAATGGGCCTCCTCAAGTGCCCTAGGTCTTCATGAGCAAGCAAGTTCGATGCACACCCACTAGTTTCTTTTGTTGAGCTTTCATACATTTATAGCTCTAGTGCATTCGTTGCATGGCAATCCCTACTCACTCACA
The DNA here is from genome assembly GCF_003073215.2 of Triticum urartu. NCBI lineage: Eukaryota > Viridiplantae > Streptophyta > Magnoliopsida > Poales > Poaceae > Triticum > Triticum urartu. The sequence continues at coordinate 23,887,665 of NC_053024.1, forward strand.
TTGATATCTATTGATGGGATCTCCATAGCCCGTTGATACGCCTAGTTGATGTGAGACTATCTTCCCCCCTTTTTTGTCTTCTCCACAACCACCATTCTATTCCACCTATAGTGCTATGTCCATGGCTCACGCTCATGTATTGCGTGAACATTGAAAAAGTTTGAGAACATCAAAAGTATGAAACAATTGCTTGGCTTGTCATCGGGGTTGTGCATGATTTAAATATGTTGTGTGGTGAAGATGGAGCATAGCCAGACTATATGATTTTGTAGGGATAGCTTTCTTTGGCCATGTTATTTTGAGAAGACATGCTTGGCTTGAAGTATTATTTTTTATGTCAATATTAAACTTTTGTCTTGAATCTTATGGATCTGAATATTCATGCCACAATTAAGAGAAATTACATTGAAATTATGCCAACTAGCACTCCACATCAAAAATTGTCTTTTTATCATTTACCTACTCGGGGATGAGCAGAAATTAAGCTTGGGGATGCTTGATACGTCTCCAACGTATCTATAATTTTTGATTGCTCCATGCTATATTATCTACTGTTTTGGGCAATATTTGGCTTTATTATCCACTCTTATATTATTTTTGGGACTAACCTATTAACCGGAGGCCCAGCCCAGATTTGCTGTTTTATGCCTATTTCAGTGTTTTGAAGAAAAGGAATATCAAACGGAGTCGAAACAGAACGAAATCATCTGGAGAAGTTATTTTTGGAAGGAAATACACCTGATGGACTTGGACCCCACGTCAGAAGATACAGGAGCTGCCCACGAGGGTGGGGGGCGCGCCCACCCCCCTTGGGCGCACCCCCCTAGGGTGCGACCACATACATCAGTATGTATGATTTCCAATAACTCTGTTGGTCGCTCCATTGATCATAAGAACGGAGTTTTAGTCATCTTGCCCATGAGGCATGGTTCGCAAGTACCAAGTGATTCATAATCAAGTGATTCCAGAAGTCCATCGGAATGGAGTTTATTCATGTGCTTTACACCAATATGACCTAAACGGAAGTGCCACAAATAAGTTGCACTATCATTATCAACTCTGCATCTTTTGGCTTCAATACTATGAACATGTGTATCACTACTATGAAGATTTAGTAAAAATAGACCACTCATCAAGGGTGCATGACCATAAAAGATATTACTCATATAGATAGAACAACCATTATTCTCTGATCTAAATGAATAACCGTCTCGCATCAAATAAGATGCGGACATAATGTTCATGCTCAACGCTGGCAGCAAATAACAATTATTTAGGTCTAATACTAATCCCAAAGGTAGATGTAGAGGTAGCGTGCCGACGGTGATCACATCGACTTTGGAACCATTTCCCATGCGCATCGTCACCTCATCCTTAGCCAATCTTTGCTTAATCCGAAGCCCCTGCTTCGAGTTGCAAATGTTAGCAACTGAACCAGTATCAAATACCCAGGCACTACTTCGAGCATTAGTAAGGTACACACCAATAACATGTATATCCAATATACCTTTCACTTTGCCATCCTTCTTCTCCGCAAAATAATTGGGGTAGTTCCACTTCCAGTGACCAGTTCCTTTGTAGTAGAAGCACTCAGTCTCAGGCTTAGATCCAGACTTGGGTTTCTTCACTTGAGCAGCAACTGGCTTGCTGTTCTTCTTGAAGTTCCCCTTCTTTCCTTTACCATTTTTCTTGAAACTGGTGGTCTTGTTGACCATCAACACTTGATGCTCCTTTTTGATTTCTACCTCCGCAGCCTTTAGCATTGCGAAGAGCTCGGGAATTGTCTTATCCATCCCTTGCATGTTATAGTTCATCACGAATCTCTTGTAGCTTCGTGGCAATGATTGAAGAACTTTGTCAATGACACTATCATCAGGAAGATTAACTCCCAGTTGAGTCAAGTGGTTGTGGTACCCAGACATTCTGAGTATATGTTCACTGACAGAACTATTCTCTTCCATCTTGCAGCTGTACAACGTATTGGAGACTTCATATCTCTCAATCCGGGCATTTGCTTGAAATATTAACTTCAACTCCTGGACCATCTCATATGCTACATGACGTTCAAAACTTCATTGAAGTCCCGGTTCTAACCTGTAAAGCATGGCACACTGAACTATTGAGTAGTCATCAGCTTTGCTCTGCCAGGTGTTCATAACATCTGGCGTTGCTCCTGCAGCGGGTTTGTCACCTAGCGGTGCTTCCAAGACGTAATTCTTGTGTGTAGCAATGAGGATAATCCTCAAGTTACGGACCCAGTCCGTGTAGTTGCTACCCTCATCATTCAACTTAGCTTTCTCTAGGAACGCATTAAAATTCAACGGAACAACAGCACGGGCCATCTATCTACAACAACATAGACATGCAAAATACTATCAGGTACTAAGTTCATGATAAATTAAATTTCAATTAATCAAATTACTTAAGAACTCCCACTTAGAGAGACATCTCTCTAATCATGTAAGTCATCGTGTGATTGATGTCTACTACACAACCTTCTTCTTGTAGACGTTGTTGGGCCTCCAAGTGCAGAGGTTTGTAGGACAGTAGCAAATTTCCCTCAAGTGGATGACCGAAGGTTTATCAATCCATGGGAGGCATAGGATGAAGATGGTCCCTCTCAAACAACCCTAAAACCAAATAGCAAAGAGTCGCTTGTGTCTCCAACACACCCAATACAATGGTAAACTATATAGGTGCACTAGTTCGGCGAAGAGATGGTGATACAAGTGCAATATGGATAGTAGATAATGGTTTTTATAATCTGAAAATATAAAAACAGCAAGGTAGCAAGTGGTAAAAGTGAGCACAAACGGTATTGCAATGCTAGGAAACAAGGCCTAGGGTTCATACTTTCACTAGTGCAAGTTCTTCCAATAATAATAACATAATTGGATCATATAACTATCCCTCAACATGCAACAAAGAGTCACTCCAAAGATTGCAAGTTCTTTCGATCTCCAGTGTTCCGAGGCCATATCTGCATATGCTAGGCTCGTCAAGTTTAACCCGAGTATTCTGCGTGTGCAAAACTAGCTTGCACCCGTTGTATGTGAACGTAGAGCTTATCACACCCGATCATCACGTGGTATCTCGGCATGACAAACTGTAGCAACGGTGCATACTCAGGGAGAACACTTATACCTTGTAATTTAGTGATAGATCATCTTATAATGGTACCACCGAGCTAAGCAAGATAAGATGCATAAAGGATGAACATCAGATGCAATCAAATATAAGTGATATGATGTGGCCATCATCTTCTTGTGCCATTGATCTCCATCTCCAAAGCACCGTCATGATCGCCATCGTCACCGGCTTCACACCTTGATCTCCATCGAAGCATCGTTGTCATCTCGCAAACTATTGCCTCTATGACTATTGCTACCGCTTAGTGATAAAGTAAAGCAATTACATGGCGATTGCATTTCAGACAATAAAGTGACAACCATATGGCTCCTGCCTGTTGCCGCTAACTGTGTAACAAAACATGATCATCTCATACAATAAAATTTAGCATCATGTCTTGACCATATTACATCACAACATGCCATGCAAAAACAAGTTAGACATCCTCTACTTTTTTGTTGCAAGTTTTACGTGGCTGCTACGGGCTGAGCAAGAACCGTTCTTACCTACGCATCAAAAACCACAACGCGGTATAGTGATTGCTTTTTGATCTTCAGAAAGAACCCTGTTCATTGAATCCGATTCAACTAAAGCTGGAGAAACAGACACCCACTAGCCACGTATGTGCGAAGCACGTCAGTAGAACTAGTCCCGCATAAGCGTACACGTAAGTCGGTCTGGGCCACTTCATCCAACAATGCCGCTGAATCAAGAATCAACTAGTGACGGCAAGCAATATGTATATACCCACGCCCACAACTCCTTGTGTTATACTCGTGCATATAACATCTACGCATAAACCTGGCTCTGATACCACTGATGGGGAACGTGGTAATTTAAAAAGAATTCCTACGCACACGCAAGATCATGGTGATGCATAGCAACGAGAGGGAGGAGTGTCGTCCACGTACCCTCGTAGACCGTAAGCGGAAGCGTTATGAAAACGCGGTTGACGTAGTCGTACGTCTTCACAATCGACCAATCCCTGGTACCGAACGTACGTCACCTCTGCGATCTGCAAACGTTCAGCTCGGTGACGTCCCGCAAACTCACGATCCGGTAGAGTTTCGAGGGAGAGTTTCGTCAGGACGATGGCGTGATGACGGTGATGATGATGCTATTGGAACAGGGCTTCTCCTAAGCACCGCTACGACATAAGCGAGGTGGATTATGGTGGAGGGGGGCACCGCACACGACTAAAGATCAATGATCAACTTGTGTGTCCATGGGGTGCCCCCTCCCCCGTATATAAAGGAGTGGAGGAGGGGGAGGGCCGGCCCTCTCTTTGGCATGCCCTAGGGGAGTCCTACTCCTTCCGGGAGTAGGATTCCCCCCTTTCCTAGGAGAAGTAGGAGCCCTTCGAAATAAGAGTAGGATAGGAATGAAGGAGGAGAGAGGGAGGAAGGAAAGGGGGGCCGGCCCCCTCCCAATTCGGATTGGGCTTGGGGGCGCACCTCCCTCTTTTCCATTCCCTCTCCTCTATTCCACTAAAGGCGCAATAAGGCCCATATACTCCCCGGGGGGTTCCGGTAACCTCCCAATACTCCGGAAAAATGCCCGAACCACTCGGAACCATTCCAATGTCCAAATATAGGCTTCCAATATATCGATCTTTATGTCTCGACCATTATGGGACTCCTCGTCATGTCCGTGATCAAATCCAGGACTCCGAACTACCTTTGGTACATCAAAACACAAAAACTCATAATACCGATCGTCACCGAACGTTAAGCGTGCGGACCCTACGGGTTTGAGAACTATGAAGACATGACCGAGACACACTTTTGGTCTATAACCAATAGCGGAACCTGGATGCTCATATTGGTTCCTACATATTCTATGAAGATCTTTATCGGTCAAGACCGCATAACGGTATACGTTGTTCCCTTTGTCATCGCTATGTTACTTGCCCGAGATTCGATCGTCGGTATCTCAATACCTAGTTCAATCTCATTACCGACAAGTCTCTTTACTCGTTCCGTAATGCTACATCCTATAACTAACTAATTAGCTAAATTGCTTGCAAGGCTTATAGTGATGTGCATTAACGAAAGGGCCCAGAGATACCTCTTCGACAATCGGAGTGACAAATCCTAATCTTGATCCATGCCAACTCAACAAACACCATCGGAGACACCTGTAGAGCACCTTTATAATCACCCAGTTACGTTGTGACGTTTGGTAGCACACAAAGTGTTCCTCCGGTATTCGGGAGTTATGGAGAAAGCAATAGAAACAAACTAAACGATCATCGTGCTAAGCTAACGGATGGGTCAAGTCAATCACATCATTCTCTAATGATTTTATCCCGTTAATCAAATGACAACTCATGTCTATGGTTAGGAAACATAACCATCATTGATTCAACGCGCTAGTCAAGTAGAGGCAAACAAGTGACACTTTGTTTGTCTATGTATTAACGCATGTACTAAGTTTCCGGTTTATACAATTCTAGCATGAATAATAAACATTTATCATGATATAAGGAAATATAAATAACAACTTTATTTTTGCCTCTAGGGCATATTTCCTTCACTTAATAGACTAGATGCATGTTGGATAACGGTCGATGTTTGGAGTAATAGTATTAGATGCAGGTAGGAGTCGGTCTACTAATATTGAACGTGATGCCTATATATTGATCATTGCCTTGGATATCGTCATAATTATTCAATCTTCTATCAATTGCGCAACAGTAATTTATTTACCCATTGTGTGCTATTTATTGAGAGAAGCCACTAGTGAAATATACGTCCCCCGGGTCTATTCTTTATCATATTTGCTTTGAGATCTATTTTTATTCGCTTTTATTTTCAGATCTATTATTCCAAAAACCCAAAAATACCTTGCTGCACTTTTTTATTCTTTATTTTATTTCACATTTTATCGAGAGCTATTTATCCAATCCATCACAAATATACTCCCGTCAACTTCCCAATTTCTGGCGCCGTTAACAAGGAGGGATTGACAACCCCTCTTACGTGTTGGGTTGCAAGTATTTGTTCTTTCTGTGCAGGTACCGTTTACTTAGTATTTCTTGGTTCTCCTACTGGATTGATACCTTGGTTTCATAACTGAGGGGAAATACCTACTGTAGCTATCATGCATCATCCCTTCCTTTATGGGGAAATACCGACACAGTCTCATCTCCTTGAAATTGACATTATTTGCCATTTGCCTTTCATTTTCATCTCCCCCACTACACAAAAGTTTGCCATTTTATTAGCCTTCCTTTCGTTCGCCTTTTTCTCGTCAGATCTGTTTTGTTTGCAATCTTGCTTGCTTTGTCGTTATGGCTAGTTCTTCCTTTGTTTCATGTACCCCCGAGAATGAGGTTCTTAATTTTAAACAAATGGTAGGGGAGAATCTAAAAGACACTCGGTATAGAATTTGCAATGATCATAATAGATCTATTCATAAGCAATCTTCCATCGTTCTTCTTCGTAGTTTTTACGAGGGCATAACCGCTTGGTATATATTCGTCCTTAATATGATTACCGGTGGGAATTTCTTGGTGTGTCCATATTTGGATGCTTTTAATGCCATGGGAGATCTAGTGGGTGCACCACCTATCATTATTATTGAAACAATCTTAACTCTTGAGCATGTTATGCAAATATTAGATGCTATTGAAAAGAAGATGGTCACCTTAGAGAAAATTGAAAACTTAGATACAAAGATGCATAATCTTGCCAATAAATTTGGGTCAAAAGTTGGTCATGTTCTCAAATTACTAAGGGAAAAGGAAACCATAATTAATGAAAGAATTGGAGAGTGTCCTTCTCAGATTGATAAGTTGGAATTTTTTTAGTAATTTAAGCTCGGCTTTTGCTTCCGCTAAAACTATTGAAAAAACTCCCGTAAAAATTGGCAAGACTACTCAAGTCACTAAGACCAAGGGTCTGACTTCTAATAATAACATAGAGGATCTTAAGATGAAGTTGTGAAAGACTCTACCTGCAAAAATGAATTATTCAATCTTATTCCTAGAAGTATTATTATTGAAAATATGCATGCCAAATTTTTGAAGAATGTTGGTTGTGTGATTGAGGAATTGGAAACCAAAGATGGCAATACCTGAATCTATGCATTATGCCTAGCTAGGGGCATAAAACAATAGTGTTTGTTGGGAGGCAGCCCAATGAATAAATTTTATTTTTGCCTTTTTCTTTTTGTTCTTCAGTGTTCACACAATTATGCTACTATTATGATTGTTTTTATATTTTAAACAGTGTTTGTGCCAAGTAAAGGCTTTGGGATTATGTTTGGTGATAGTTGATTTGATCTTGTTGGAAAACATAAACTTTCGCGTCTAGTAAAATAATTTTTGTAAATTACAGAAGCATGATAATATCCTGATTTTTGTACACCAGATTGATTTACAAATTTCCTACATCGTCCTAATTTTCCAGAATCTTTGGAGTTACAGAAGTATATGAAGTTTCCAGATTACTACAGACTGTTCGGTTTTTGATAGATTCTGTTTCCGTTGCGTTGTGTGCTTATTTGATGAATCTATGGATTGTATCGGGGGATATAAGACATGGTAAAGTTGGAATATTGTAGGTATAATGCAATAATGAAATATGAACGGGTTTGCAACAGTACTTATAGTAGTGATTTGCTTTATTATACTAACGGATCTCATGAAGGTTTTGTTAAGTTTTGTGTGATTGAAGTTTTCATGTTTTGGGTGAGGTCATGATGGATGAAGGGATAACGAGTGAAAAGAGCCTAAGCTTGGGGATTCCCCAAGGCACCCCAAGATATTATTCAAGGAGAAGCAAGCAACTAAGCTTGGGGATGCCCCGAAAGGCATCCCCTCTTTCTTCCAACGACCATCGGTATTTTACTCGGAGCTATATTTTTATTCATCACATATCATGAGCTTTGCTTGGAGCATCTTGTATTATATGAGTCTTTTCTTGTTTTGCTTTTTAGTTTTCATAAGTATCCTTGTTGGACACCCCTATTTGAGAGATCCAAAATTATGTTATGATTTGTTAGAATTGCTCTTTATGTTTCACTTAAATTTTTTGAGCTATGGAATTGCTCTAGTGCTTCACTTATATCTTTATGAGCATGGTGTGCTTTAATATTTTGAAGAAATTCTCTCGTGCTTCACTTATATTATTTTGAGTGACAAAAAAATTATGCTCATGTTCTTCACTTAAATTTGTTTGAGCTATCCAATAGCAATTGCAACATATGAAACTAGTCCCAAAGTGATTAATATTCAAGGGGGATATAATTAAAATATTTATGAAGATCATTGGACAAAATAAACTTGATTCTTTGTAATAGTTTTGAGATATGATGATAGTGATATATGAGTCATGTTGGTGAGAAATTCTGCTTTACTAAGAATATTGGTGTTAAGGTTTGTGATTCCCTATGGAAGGAAGAAAGTCAATAGTTATGCGATGAAATTACATCCTACTTATGGTGCATTATTCGGTGTTAGTTATGCTTAATGCTCTCTTATGTGATTTTTCCTTTCTTGGTTGGTTGCTTCTCAATCAATTTGCTAGCCTCCATAGTAGAAATACTACTTGTGCATCCAAAATCTTTAAACCCAATTTTGCCATATGAGTCCACCATACATACATATAGGCGGTATTTTCGTGTCGTTCTAAGCAAATTTGTATGTGCCATCTCTAATTTTCAAAATTAACTTCCTTTTTTTGCTCATACCGCTCATGAAGCGGCAGGTGGTGGCCAATATTTTCCATGGTAGATGTGTTATTCTCAAGATTTGTGTTTATTCACTTGTCATTGCACGAGAGTACGGTGGTAGTAGGGATGCCCAGTCCCGAAATGAAAAATGAATTTACTTTATGTTGTAAAATAATAAATTCCTTGGAAAGTGTTGGTATGGAAGGCACCCGTGGATACAGCTAGCCATGATTGTGAAAAAATGGTGGAAAAAAGAATAAACTTTATTTTCTATTTGAGAACCGCCTATGATATATGTTGCATGAAAAGTGTTGGGATTACTCACTCGTTTTCGTTTACCGGAAAAGTATGTCTCTCAAAAAAATTGATCTCTCAATTTAAGCTTTGAGCCCTGGCACCTCTAAAAATCTCTACTTCCCTCTACGAAGGGTCTATCTATTTACTTTATATAATTTTTTAATTGGAGTCTCCATCTTCTCTTCTAAAGCACCAACTAGGTTGCACTATGATCATACTTGAGCATTGGATGTAGCTAATATGCGAGTGTGTTTCATGAATGGATAAATGATTGAGCATGATGGGCTAGGGATAGCTTTCTTTAGTGTTGATATTTTGAAAGACATGGTTGCTTGTTGATATGCTTGAGTATAGAAATCTTCATTTCAAAAGACTGTTGCTTTGAACCATATAAAAGTACAAATGTCCATGCTACAAAACAAAGAATATGTGATGAACATGTTAGGCAGCCTTCCACATCAAAAATTTTGTTTTTATCATTTACCTACTCGAGGACGAGCATGAATTAAGCTTGGGGATGCTGATACGTCTCCAACGCATCTATAATTTTTTATTGTTCCATGGTGTTATATTATCATTCTTGGATATTTTACAATAATTTTATAGCAACTTTATATCATTTTTTGGGACTAACCTATTGACATAGTGCCCAGTGCCAGTTGCTGTTGTTTGCTAGTTTTTTACTTAGTAGAATATCAGTACCAAACGGAGTCCAAATATAGTGAAAGTTTTGCAGATTTTTTCTAGAACATAAGACACCGTATGGGCCAACAAAGTACCAGAGGGGAGGCCCGTGGGGAGCACAACCAACCAGGGCATGCCCAGGAGCCCAAGCGCGTCCAGGGGGCGTGCTGCCCGCCCCCACATAGTCCCCTGCACCGCCTCTTCGCCCTATAAATTACCAAATATTCCAAAAACCCTAGGGGATTCGCCGAAACACAATTCCAGCCGCCGCAAGTTCCAGAACCACAAGATCCAATCTAACACCGTCATGGACGAGTTCATCATCCTCATTGGTGCCTCTCCGGTGATGTGAGAATAGTCCACCATACACCTACGGGTCCGTAGGTAGTAGCTAGATGGCTTGTTCTCTATCTTTTGGTTCTCAATACAATGGTCTCTTGGACATCTATTTGATGTAACTCTTTTTGCGGTGTGTTTGTTGAGATCTGATGAACTTTGAGTTTATGATCAGATCTGTATCCATGAATATTATTTGTGTCTTCTTTGATCTCTTATATGCATGATTATTTATAGCCTCGTATTTCTTCTTCAAATCTTTGGTTTAGTTAGGCCAACTACATCGATTTTTCTTGCCATGGGAAGAGATGCTTTGTGATGAGTTCAATCTTGAGGTATTCGTTCCCAGTGACAGAAGGGAAAGCAAGACATGCATCTATCGTTGCTATTAAGGATAACAAGATGGGGGCTATTCCTTCATGAATAGATCTCATCTACATCATGTCATCGTTCTTATTTCATTACTCTGTTTCTCCATGAATTTAATACACTAGATGCATGCTGGATAGCAGTCGATGTGTGGAGTAATAGTAGTAGATGCAGGCAGGAGTCGGTCTAGTAATCTTGGATGTGATGCCTATATATTGATCATTGCCTTGGATAACGTCATAATTATTCAATCTTCTATCAATTGGCCAACAATAATTTCTTTACCCACAGTGTGCTATTTCTTGAGAGCAACCACTAGTGAAATCTACGGCCCCAGGTAGGAGTGCTGTTTTTATTCGCTATTATTTTCGGATCTATTATTCCAAAGGCTCAAAATATATTGCAGCATTTTTTATTACTTATTTTATTTATCGAGAGCTATTTATCCAATCTATCACAAATATTCTCCCGTCAACTTGCCAATTTCTGGCGCCGTTACCTAGGAGGGATTCGACGTGCCACCATTGCAAAGTCTCGATCGATATACACCGTTGGGCATCTCCAACAGCGATCTCAAAACACGTACACATACTTTTCAACCGTACTGTTCGGACCATGAAAACAATCCAACACGGTCCTATATCGGTTCGCAGGGCTGTCCAGACCATGATTTTCCTGCAAACCAGAATCAAACATGGATGGGTTTTACGGAATTCTTGACATAAGAAATGATGAAATTTGACGCTGCTGGCCCACCCAAAAGGAAGGCGGAGCCCATGCTTTTGTAGCAACCCACACTGTTTCCGCCCTAAAATCCCCTACTCTCTTCACTCAATTCCCACCCTTTTCTCCCACCCTCTACATCCTTCTGCCACCGACGCATGGAACCTTCGGAGAACCTATCGGAGATGGAGGTGGCGGCGGATGTGCAGGAGGATCCGAGCATCATGCTTGCTCGGAAGATCAGCTCGGCCACGTGGCAAACTCGCTGCATCAAAGTGAAGGCCGCAAAGGAAGATAAGCTCAAGAAGCGGATGGCCGCCAGTGGTCGTGGTGCTGGCATCCGGGGTGGTGATCATGGCAAACGTGGCAGACACCTTGGCGAAGGCCAGGGTGCCCAGACAGGCGCGCCAATAGTACATGTGTAGCCGTGGCCGGAGCCTTACAAGTCTTTGTACTTCTATGCCTCCAAGCAGCTCGGGACCGGCGCCGGGAGGGTGCCTTACATGGTCGAGGTAAACGTGGCGCCACTCTTTTCCGAGTGTTCTTCGCTGATACTTGTCCGGGCGTGGACGGCGGGCGGGCAGTAGATGGGTGCTCGCACGATGTTCGCTACAATGCCTAGAGCGGGGGACCCAGCGTATGACGGCCCAGACAGGGAGATGCTTGACATCATCCATGACAGAGGCGAAGGAGGAGAATGTGGCTATGAGGACGGACCAGTGGAAGACTCGGATCCCACCCAGTCTGGCAACTACGCGTAACAGCAAACCTACACCCAAACGGGCACGCAACTGTCTTACACGCAGACTGGCATGGGCACACAACGACAACACCATTTTGCGCGCTGGAAAGCAACAATAGGATGAGGGTGAGGAGGAGGAGGAGGAGGAGGACAGCGAGGACGATGATCCGGATGATACAACCGGCGATTCGAAGAAGAAGGGTAGACGAGAAAGCTTCAACAAGCAGGAGGACGAGCTGTTGTGCGATGAACATGTTAGGCAGCCTTCCACATCAAAAATTCTGTTTTTATCATTTACCTACTCGAGGACGAGCATGAATGAAGCCTGGGGATGCTGATACATCTCCAACGTATCTATAATTTTTCATTATTCCATGGTGTTATATTATCATTCTTGGATATTTTACAATCATTTTATGGCACCTTTATATCATATTTTGGGACTAACCTATTGACATAGTGCCCAGTGCCAATTCCTGTTTTTTGCTAGTTTTTTACTTAGTAGAATATCAGTACCAAACGAAGTCCAAACGCAGTGAGAGTTTTGGAGATTTTTTCTGGACCAGAAGACCTGTATGGGCCAAGAAAGTACCAGAGGGGAGACCCGTGGGGAGCACAACCCACCAGGGCACGCCCAGGAGCCTAGGCGCGCCCAGGGGGTGTGCCGCCCGCCCCCACGTAGTCCCCCTGCACCGCCTCTTTACCCTATAAATTAACAAATATTCCAGAAACCCTAGGGGATCCGACGAAACACAATTCGAGTTGCCGCAAGTTCCAGAACCACGAGATCCAATCTAACACCGTCATGGAGGGGTTCATCATTCTCATTGGTGCCTCTCCGATGATGTGTGAATAGTCCACCATAGCCCTACCGGTCCGTAGGCAGTAGCTAGATGGCTTGTTCTCTGTCTTTTGATTCTCAATACAATGGTCTCTTGGACATCTATTTTATGTAACGCTTTTTGCGGTGTGTTTGTTGGGATCCGATAAACTTTGAGTTTATGATCAAATCTATATCCATGAATATTATTTGTGTCTCCTTTGATCTCTTATATGCATGATTATCTATAGCCTCGTACTACTTCTTCAAATCTTTGGTTTAGTTAGGCCAACTAGATCGATTTTTCTTGCCATGGGAAGAGATGCTTTGTGATGAGTTCAATCTTGAGGTATTCGTTCCCAGTGACAGAAGGGGTAGAAAGACACACATGTATCATTGCTATTAAGGATAACAAGATGGGGGCTATTCCTACATGAATAGATCTTGTCTACATCATGTCATCGTTCTTATTTCATTACTCCGTTTCTCCATGAATTTAATACACGAGATGCATGCTGGATAGCAGTCGATGTGTGGAGTAATAGTAGTAGATGCAGGCAGGAGTCGATCTATTAATATTGGATGTGATGCCCGCCTTGGATATCGTCATAATTATTCAATCTTCTATCAATTTCCCAACAGTAATTTCTTTACCCACCATATGCTATTTCTTGAGAGCAACCACTAGTGAAATCTACGCCCCCCCGGTCTATTTTTTATCATATTTGCTTTGAGATCTATTTTATTCATTTTTCTTTTCAGATCTATTATTACAAAGACCCAAAATATTTTGCTGCATTTTTTATTACTTATTTTATTTATATTTTACCTAGAGCTATTTATCCAATCTATCACAAATATTCTCGCATCAACTTGCCAATTTTTGGCGCCGTTTCCTAGGAGGGATTGACAACCCCTCTTCTTTGTGTGAAGATACCGTTTACATAATGTTGCTTGGTTCTCCTACTAGATTCATATCTTGGTTTCATAACTAAGGGAAATACCTACCGTAGCTATACTGCATCATCCCTTCCTCTTTCGGGAAATACCGACGCGGTTTCAATTGACATCACTTACCACGCCACATGCATGCCGGCCTGGAGCATGCAGCGGCCGACATTGATGTCGTGATGTGACAGGAGGGAGGGAGGGCGGCGCAGACCGACGTGACCTCTCGATAGCTCCCGCTTCAATGCTGACGCATGTTCCCGAGGAACCAACTCCGGTCATTGTGCCGCATTGAAGTGGACAACCCCTTTCCTTGGCCTGCGCCGCGGCTCTTTAAACTATGCGTCGGCAGTGCACATAGCCGCAGTCCCCCTCCCTGAGCACCGGCCCCCCCCCCCCCCCCTCTTTGTTCCCGGGCCCCCCCCCCCCCCCCCTCTTCGACCCAAGCTCAGGCGATTCCAAAGTCGTGGTGCTCCGCTCCGGCAGATGTAGTAGGCGGAAGCTCATCCTCTGATGGTTCTTGGTGCCGCCGCCCACACTCTCCTAGCCCATCAGCATCCACGGCTGCTGGCTCCCCCACCAAGTAGGAGATCGTCATTTCCTCCGGTGACGAGGAGGACCAGGCAATGCCCCCGCATCCACATGAGCCACCGCTGTAGCCGCACCGACCCCTCAAGGTGGCTGCTCTGACGGACAATATATTGTCCGCCAGATCGAGATAATGACGGAGCGGTCGCTCCGTACATGGGGCCCTCTCCGCCATCGCCGGCGTGCATGAAGGTGGATCCGCTGTCCCCGCCACACCACCATGTTAAGCCCAAGCCGGCATCCACGCTACATCAATGAAGCAGGAGCCAACCCCTCCCCGGCACAACTGCCACATCCATATTGGACATTGCATGGTGAGGAGCCAGCCTCGCCCCCGCACCACCGCGGCATCCTGATCGGACGTCGGGTGAAGGTGGAGCCCCTGTCCCCGCCATGCAGCCCGTTTGATAGAATTTCGTGAGCTTTGGTCGAATTGTTGGCTCGTTTTATAAAGCTAGCATTGGATGGCGTTCCCTGTCCGCGGACGGATGGGGAGAAAATTTTCGGGTTGCCATTTGAGATGCCTTATAATTAAAACCCGTAAGAGGTCCTATGCATTCACTTTATTTTCATCGTCTCTCACGGTTGTTATGTGGAGTAAAGTACCTGGGAGAAATAATTATGAGTACAATCCACATACTAGAAGTGTACATGGTACAAGGTACAATTAAGTCTCGTGTCTCCTCAATGGGAGTGAAAGTAAAAAGCAACAATAGTACGACAGTGGCCGGCCATTCAGAGCTGGCTCAGCGTACGCACTGCTTTCTCCCTCACATGGAGATCAGGTCAGAGCGTTTATTCATATGTATTTGTGACTTAAGCATACTCAGAAACGTCGGATGGCATGATATGCGGCAGCCATGGTGGGCAGTGGTTGATTAGCGAATAGTAGAGCAGTCGAGGGAAGGGCTGATGGCGTATGGGATGCTGACGCTGCACTTGGAGGGGATGTCGGCGGCCTTGCCAGCGTTGAGCCCACCAGCAGCGCTCTTGATGCAGTTGCACGTCGTTTTCTTGTCATTGGTGCTTCGCACTGCGCCTGCAAGTCTCCTGACGCCGCTGCAGCAGGCCACAGACGGGTTGGCACCATTGCCTCGTGCATAGGAGATGCAGGGGCTCAAGGCGGAGTTCACCTGACCGCATGAGATGGCCGCGTCGGTGGCTATGAGGAGCATTGTCGCCACCAGGGCGACCAGCACGAGCCGAGCAACTGCAGCACGGGCCATCTCGATCTAGCTAGCAATAGTAGTGGTGGTGAGCTCAGCTGCAGAAGATGAGATGACTAGATTTTCTAAGTGATTATACTGGTGATGAGTTTCGTAGAGGGGTGCATGGGCTTAAATAGGGCTTTGAACCAACATGGTACCACCTACTGTGTCCAGATGGATAAATCCGATTAGTGGGAGTCAGAACATAAATTTTTGTTGTTGGATGTTAGATTCGGTTGATGGATATATTAATACGTTTTGGAGATGGTTGGATGTTGTATTCGGCATGTGATGGATGGACCAGGCATGCATGTGTGCATTCTTGCAGTGGAGTGTGGTTGATTCGTGGCTTCGTACACGGCTGATTAATAGCGACATGTACTCTCAAAATCACCGATCCTGGAGTAGTTGATCAATAAGAGGGTGCTTGGATTCAAGGGATTTATTTTAGTCTGAATAAAATTAGTCGCTCTTTGAGAGGCTAAAGTTTCAAGCACCCCTGACTAAAGAGGGGCTAAAACTAGTCTTGAGACTAAAATTTTTTAGTCAGGGGTACCCCTACTAAAATGTGGATTAGTCCTCTATCTACTCATTTAACTCCTCTCTTTAACACAGGCGAGTTCTGGATAGGAGGGTTTGGAGGATAATAAATGCACATTAACTTGATTTTAGCATTTTTTAGTATTTGGATCCAAGCATGGGTGAGGCTAGCATGTTTTAGTCCCACTAATTTTAGTCATGGGACTAAAACGTATCCAAACACTCTCTAATTTGGTGAGCTCGACTAGTGAACTACACCATATGATGACGCAGGTGGTCGTGCACTATCGGCGATCAACTACCTTGCCTTACATTGTCCCCTTGTCACAGTTTAACATTCATTGTTGCCAAATCATGAGCTACATTTTAACTAGTATTGATTTAGATTATATGAAGACAGTATCTTTCAGGTAAATTTGCCGTGTATCATGATGCTGCCAAGTATTGCGTCCACAGAGATAAATCTGATTGGTGTTAGCCAGTGCATAAATTGTGGTTCCTTTATGTTGGAATCGGTTGCGGGGTATTAATTAATTTTGGAGACGGTTTATTCGTAGGAGCCGCCGTCGACCGAGCATGCCTACCGGTGGAGTATGCTTGATTAGTGCGTACAGGGAAGATTAGTAACGCCATGTACTCTCACAATGATCGACCGTGGAGTCGTTGGGTGCATTAACTTGGTGAGCTCGACGACTGAACTAGCTATACCAATCTGTTGTTGCATGTGGTCGTGCAGTGCTGGCAATCAACCACCTTCCTTACTTTGTCCAGCTTATTGTTCATTGATGTCATATTAAGATCTAGTATATTTTAATCATTAATTTAGTTTATATGAAGAAATGTCTTTGGAGTATTATGTATGACACGGCGAACCGTATTTTGCTTATTATGCAAGTGGCTTTGGTGCATCCGGGTCCTATGCGGCAACGCTGAAGCGGAATATGGTTGCGCCGTGCCGCTGCTATCTTTGGTTGTATGTTCCACAAGTGGAGCCATTAGGGATGAAGTTGGAGAGGTCTAGCACTACTGACGGATCCAGGCGCATCCAACCATTCGACGTGCCACCAATGCAAAGTCTCGATCGATATACACCGTTGGGCATCTCCAACGGCGACTCTCAAATCACACGTACACATACTTTTGAACCGTACTGTTCGGACCATGAAAACAATCCAACACGGTCCTATATCGGTTCGCAGGGCTGTCCGGACCATGATTTTCCTGCAAACTAGAATCAAACGTGGATGGGTTTTACGGAATTCTGGACATAAGAAACGATGAAATTTGACGCCGCTGGCCCAGCCAAAAGGAAGGCGGAGCCCATGCTTTTGTAGCAACCCACACTGTTTCCGCCCTAAAATCCCCTACTCTCTTCACTCAATTCCCACCTGAGGGAGTCCTGGATTAGGGGTGTCCGGATGGCCGGACTAGATCTTCAGCCGGACTCCTGGACTATGAAGATACCAGATTGAAGACTTTGTCCCATGTCCGGAAGGGACTTTTCTTGGCATGGAAGGCAAGCTTGGCGATATGGATATGCAGATCTCCTACCATTGTAACCGACTTTGTGTAACCCTAACCCTCTCCGGTGTCTGTATAAACCGAAGGGTTTTAGTCCGTAGGATAGCATACAGAACAACAATCATACCCTTGTACTACCCATATCATCAATATTAATCAAGCAGGACGTAGGGTTTTACCTCCATCAAGAGGACCAGAACCTGGGTAAAACTTCGTGTCCCTTGCCTCCTGTTACCATCCTACCTAGACGTACAGTTCGGGACCCCTACCCGAGATCCGCCGGTTTTTACACCGACATTGGTGCTTTCATTGAGAGTTCCTCTGTGTCGTCGCCGTCAGGCTTGATGGCTCCTACGATCATCAATAGCGATGCAGTCCAGGGTGAGACCTTCCTCCCCGGGCAGATCTTCGTCTTCGGCGGCTTCGCACTGCGGGCCAATTCACTTGGCCATCTGGAGCAGATCGAAAGCTATGCCCCTGGTCGTCAGGTCAGATTTGGAAGTTTAAACTACACGGCTGACATCCGCGGGGACTTGATCCTCGACAGATTCGAGCCACTGCCGAGCGCGCCGCACTGTCACGACGAGCATGATCTAGCTCTGCCGTTGAACAGTGCCCTGGAGGCCGCACCCGCATCGGCTTCGACCCTTAATTCGGAACCAATTGCGCCGATCGAGGATAGGTGGTTGGACGCCGCCTCGGGGGCTGCGATCCCAACGACGATCGAGCCGAACACCAGCCCCGCACTCAGCGAGACTCGTGACTCCAAGGAGCCGGACTCCTCTCCGGACTCCGAACCCTCCGCGCCCCTGCCAATCGAATCCGATTGGGCGCCGATCATGGAGTTTACTGCCGCGGACATCTTTCAGCACTCGCCTTTCGGCGATATTTTGAAGACACTAAAGCCTCTCACTTTATCAGGAGAGCCCTGGCCGGACTACGGTCAGCAAGGTTGGGATAAAGACGATGAAGAAATTCAAAGCCCACCCACCACCCACTTTGTAGCCACTGTCGATGATTTAACCGACATGCTCGACTTCGACTCCGAGGACATCGACGGTATGGACGCCGATGCAGGAGACGATGAAGAACCAGCGCCTATTGGGCCCTGGAAAGCCACCTCGTCATATGACATATACATGGTGGCCACCCCATAAGAAGGATGACCCCTCCAAGAAACAGCCTAAGCGCCGGTGTCAGCGGCGCCGCTCAAAATCCCGCCAAAGCAAGTACGGTGACTCCAGCACGGGAGATAATAATACTCTAGAGAGCGCCGAATTAAACTCCCTCCAGCAAGATTCAGCACAGGAGGATGGAGAAGCCAGCCCTCACGAGAGAGCGACAGACAGAAAGGTCAAGGACGATAACTATACGCCTCCCTTTGAAGACGAGGCAAGCCTCGACGACGATGAATTCGTCGTGCCAGAGGATCTCATCGAGCAAGAGCGTTTTCAACGCAGGCTTATGGCCACAGCAAGAAGCCTCAAGAAAAAACAACAACAGGTTAGAGCTGATCAAGATTTGATAGTCGACAGATGGACTGAAGTCCTTGCGGCCGAAGAGCATAAACTCGAAGGCCCCTCCAAGAGCTACCCAAAGCGCAGGTCGCTACCCCGATTAGAGGAGGAAGCACTTAAACCTACATCACCAGCACTTGATACGGCCGACCGGCCACCTCGTGGTCGCGACAGAGAGGCCTCTCGGCCCTCCACTCAAGCCGCACCCCGTACCAAGGCATGGGAAAATGCGCCTGACCTGCGAGATATGTTGGAGGACAAGGCAAGGCAAACAAGATCGATCTACGGATCGCGTGGGCGCCCCACGACTCGATACGGTAACCGTCACGCCGGACACAAATCCGGCAGGGCTGAACACAGTAGACAAAGCTCATTGGAGCTACGTCGTGATATAGCCCAGTACAGAGGTGCCGCACACCCACTATGCTTCACAGACGAAGTAATGGATCATCAAATCCCCGAGGGTTTCAAACCCGTAAACATCGAATCATATGATGGCACAACAGATCCTGCGGTATGGATCGAGGATTACCTCCTTCATATCCACATGGCCCACGGCGATGATCTCCACGCCATCAAATACCTCCAACACAAGCTTAAAGGACCAGCTCGGCATTGGCTTAACAGCATGCCAGCAGGATCAATCGGTTATTGGCAGGACCTGGAAGTCGCATTCCTCGACAATTTCCAGGGCACTTATGTGCGACCACCAGACGCCGATGACCTAAGCCACGTAATTCAGCAACCAGAGGAATCGGCCAGGCAATTCTGGACACGGTTCCGAACAAAGAAAAATCAAATAGTCGACTGTCCGGATGCCGAGGCCCTAGCAGCCTTCAAGCACAATATCCGTGACGAGTGGCTTGCCCGACACCTTGGACAGGAAAAGCCGAAATCTACGGCAGCACTCACGACACTCATGACCCGCTTTTGCGTGGGAGAAGACAGCTGGCTTGCTTGTAGCAACAATATGACCAAGAACCCTAGTAATTCGGATACCAGGGACAGTTGTGGCAGGTCGCGTCGCAACAAGCAGAAGCGCCTCACTAACGGCGACAATGCTGAGGATACGGCAGTTAATGCCGGATTCAGAGGCTATAAATCCGGTCAGCGGAAAAAGCCATTCAAAAGAAATCCTAGGAGCCCGTCCAGTTTGGGGCGAATACTCGACCGCTTGTGCCAGATACATGGCACCCTCGAAAAGCCGGCCAATCACACCAATAGGGATTGTTGGGTGTTCAAGCAGGCAGTCAAGTTAAATGCCGAAAATACTGACAAGGGGCTATATAGCGATGACGACGAAGAGCCCCAGCCGCCAAATAACAGTGGACAGAAGGGTTTTCCCCCACAAGTGCGGACGGTGAACATGATATACGCAACCCACATCCCCAAGAGTGAGCGGAAGCGCGCGTTAAGGGACGTATACGCGATAGAGCCAGTCGACCCAAAGTTCAACCCATGGTCCTCCTGCCCGATCACCTTTGATCGACGGGACCATCCCACTTGTACCCCTCATGGCGGATTCGCCGCATTGGTTCTAGACCCAATTATTGACAGATTTCATCTCACTAGAGTCCCTATGGACGGCGGCAGCAGCCTGAACCTGCTTTACCAGGATACAATGCGGAAAATGGGCATAGATCCCTTGTGGATTAAGCCCACCAAAACGACCTTTAAAGGCGTAATACCAGGTGTAGAGGCCAACTGTACAGGCTCAGTCACACTTGAAGTGGTTTTCGGATCTCCGGATAGTTTCCGAAGCAAGGAGTTAATCTTCGACATAGTCCCATTCCGTAGTGGCTATCACGCCCTGCACGGGCGAACCGCATTCGCCAAGTTCAATGCGGTACTGCACTACGCATACCTTAAGCTCAAGATGCCAGGCCCTCGAGGAGTAATTACGGTCAATGGAAACACCGAACGCTCTCTCCGAACGGAGGAACACACGGCGGCCCTTGCTGCGGAAGTACAAAGCAGCCTCTCCAGGCAGTTCTCCAGTCCGGCCATTAAACGTCCGGACACCGTCAAGCGCGCCTGGAGTAACCTACAACAAGACCGCCTGGCACGTTCCGAGCAGGCGTAGCAATGCGGCCAAAACCCCAGCCCTCGCAAAAAAGCGACACCAGTACTTCGCGTACATAACTACGCTCTAGAAATACCATGGGTACAGGGGGAGGGCACCATAACGGCACGCCCGAAACACGGCTTAAACCGCACCAGGGGCTGCCGATTTTTAATTTTCTCTTACTTTCAGGACTCCACTCTTCGGAAGGCCTGTTCGGCAGTTCAATTGCCGCACAAACAATGCAAGAACCAGGGAAGCAGACAAGCCATGCCGCATCACGGAACTCCCAGGTGGTCTCTATCACGAGCAGTATACCTGTTTCGCATACCATTCCACAGCCTGCCCCTGGAACGGACATGTTAAATAGTCCAAGCTTTTGCTTATCGCATTATTTGTATCGTTCCGCTTTGATCGCAGCCCTTTTTAATAAACAATGCATAGCTTTTGTCTCTTTTTGCATTACTCTTTTTTTACAAATATATGTTCCTTAATGACATGTCGCACCCGTACACTTTGGTACGGCCAAAATACGCCAGGGGCTTTAGTACCCCTCGATATGGTGTGAGAAGTCCGAACACTTTAACAAGTGCGGCACCCTGAACTTATAGCATTATATGCATCGGCTCCGAATCATGTCTTGGGTCAATAGTTGGGTTTGCCCGGCTCCTATGTTTTGGTGCCTTACGTTCCGCTATATCGGCTAAGGTAGCACTAGGAGAACTACTGCGATTGTGCCCCAGTTGAGCTGGGTCGAGCACCTCAGTAGAGAAAGCTAAAACTGACTGTCATGATGAAGCGAGAGCCGGTCACTGTTCGAGAGGTTTTTCGAGTCCTTAAAGACTTATGCTGCTTAGAGCGAGGAGTCGGCTCTGTCCGGCCAAGGCGTGGATAGCGCCCCGAACTCTGTCTTCCGAATACCAGGGGCTTCGCCAAAATTTAAAATTATAGAATTCTATGGCTAAGTGAGAGTGTTCACGCATTATAGTCCGATTGCCTTGTTCCTTGTGCTGAGCGCCTTCCTCGAAGGACCCAAACATGGGAAAAAGAGCGCTCAGGTTTATCCCCGAACACCCCAGCACTAGCGGCGCGGGGGCAGAAGCCGACGACTCGCCATCTCTCAGAATTGATAAACAGCCGCACAGAAGGTAATATTTCAAATTCCAACAGCTTTGCTTAGCGCATATGAACAAGTTTTCAGCGCTTAGGACAAAACGAGCGAGTTTTACTCAAAATTACATCCCTGGAACATTCATCCGCCACAAGGCGGGCACCCTTCAGAACATCCGTATAATAATTCTCGGGCTTGTGATGCTCTTTCCCCGGCGGTGGCCCGTCCTTC
The DNA here is from genome assembly GCF_003073215.2 of Triticum urartu. Classification (NCBI taxonomy): domain Eukaryota; kingdom Viridiplantae; phylum Streptophyta; class Magnoliopsida; order Poales; family Poaceae; genus Triticum; species Triticum urartu. The sequence goes on from NC_053024.1 coordinate 23,910,167, forward strand.
ACAAGCTTCTCAGCATCCAGCTTGCCCCAGTGCACCTTAGCACGGGCAAGGGCACTATGGGCATCTTCAATGCAGACGAAGCACTTGATGACTTCGAGCCTTGGACAGGCCCACACCAGCCGCCACACCAGCCCGAAATAGCTCCCAGGCAAAGCCTCTCCAGGCCACAGCCGAACTATGAGGCCCTTCATGGCCTGTTCGGCCGCCTTGTGGAGCTCGACCAGTTGCTTCAGCTGGTTGCTCAGGGGCACGGGGTGTCCGGCCTCAGCATAATGAGACCAGAACACCTTCTCTGTTGAGCTGCCCTCCTCGGCTCGATAGAATGCGGCGGCATCGGACACGCTACGGGGAAGATTTGCGAATGCTCCTGAAGAGCTCCGGATTCGGGTAAGTAACAGGTAACTCACGCTTATGTGTTTGCTTTGCATAAAGAATGCCTTACCCGCCGCTATCTTTTTCACCACATCCAACTCCTGGAGGGTCTTCTGGGATTTGGCCTTGGCAGACTTGGCATTTTCAATAGCCATCGCGAGCTCGGACGCTCGCGTCTTCGAGTCAAGCTCCAAGCTCTCATGTTTTTTCATGAGATCCTGGAGCTCTTGCTGCACCTTGCCAACCTGGGCCTCATACTTCTCTCGCTCTGTGCGCTCCGTGGCCGCCCTCTTCTTGGCCTCGACCAGCGCTTGCTTAATGTTCGCCACCTCCGACGTGGCCCCTACAATAGCCACGATAATCCTGTCATTTTTTGCAATTGCACCTTTTTTTATATATATATATATTTAAACAAGGTATTTCTTACCTTCCTTGTCCTCAAGCTGGTTTTTGGCACGCCCGAGCTCTTGCTCGGACTGCTCGAGGTTCTGCTTTAGCGTATCCACTTCCACAGTCGGTGCGGCGGACGCCAGCAGAGAAGCCTGCATACGCATATTGACTCCTTTTTTGTTAGACTCCTGCGAATTTTATTTGATCCTCTCTTCGGCTTTTCTCCCCGAACGCCACACAGAGCGTCAGGGGCTACTGTCTATGCGGTAATATTATTTACACATTCTCTACTTACCTCAAAGCCTGTTAAAAGGCTAGTACAAGCTTCAGTCAGTCCGCTCTTGGCGGACTAAACCTTCTGGACCACCGCACTCATAATGGTGCGGTGCTCCTCGTCGATGGAGCCACCTTTGAGCACCTCCAACAGATTGTCCGGTGCCTCCGGTTGGACAGGGGTCACTGGCACGGTGGGCTTGCTCCTCTTGGAAGGAGGTCGCCCGCCGGACTCTGGAACCTTTGAAGGTTTCGGAGCAGTGTCCGGCCTAGAACTGGACTTGGAGCCCTGGGGGGTTTTATCCCCTTTACTCCTGGAGTCCGGGAGGTCGCATTGCGGCGCCTCCAGGACCACCTCCTCCTGGCTTGGAACCTGTTGGGACAACACTTCGGCGTCGTCCGTAGGGCAGGGGGAGGAAGCCGTCGGAAGCGAATTCACATCCGACGAGTCCAGGGAACCGCTCGACGATGCGTCGAGCCGGTCTTTGGGTGGGCTGCATAAACATATTCGACATAAGGGAAAGCTGTGAAATAAATGAATACTATGAATTACTCTGGTATCCGGATACTTACGATTTAGCCAGGGGCTTGGCCCTGAGCGGCCACTCCTCTCCACCGTCGTCGGCGTCGGTGGAGTAGTCCGGAGGAAGGGTTTTCCCCTTCTTGGACTCTTCGGCCTCCCTAGTTGGGGCGGCCTTCCTTTTCTTCCCTTCCCCCGCTGGAGGGGGAGGGGTCTCTTCTTCCTCCTCCTCGTCTTCATGTGAGAAGTGCGTCTTGGAGTCGTCCGATGAGGGATCCGACACCTCCAGGCGCCGGGCACTCTTTTGAGTCCCCGTGGCCTTCTTCTTGGCCTTCTTCTCCGGCACCACATGGGGTGCCGGAACCAGCAGCTTCGCCAAACGAGCGTTTGCTGGGCCTTCGGGCAAAGGAGCCGGACAGTTGATCTGTCCGGACGTCTCCTGCCAATCCTATCAAAGGTAAGGGAGCTTAGATCCCGCATGGAGTCAAACTATGAAAAACGGATACCCTGTAAAAGGTAAAAACAGTTCTGTGCCGCGTCGGGTCGAACTCCCATAGGTTGAAGGCCTGTTGTTGACACGGGAGGACCCGGCAGATGAGCATGACCTGGACTACGTTGACAAGCCTGAGCTGCTTGTCCACCAGGGTTTGGATGCATGTTTGCAGTCCAGTCACCTCTCCTTTGCTGCCCCACGACAGGCCCGTCTCTTTCAAGGACGTGAGCCGCGTTGGGGGTCCGGACCGGAACTTGGGGCTGCGACCCACTCAGGGTCACGCGGCTCGGTGATGTAAAACCACCCCGATTGCCACCCCTTCAGGGTCTCCACAAAGGAGCCCTCGAGCCATAAGACGTTGGTCATCTTGCCCACCATGGCGCCTCCGCACTCCGCCTGGTTGCTGCGCACCACCTTTGGCTTGACATTAAAAGTCTTGAGCCATAGGACGAAATGGGGGCGGATGCAGAGGAAAGCCTCGCACACGATGATAAACGCCGAGATGTTGAGGATGAAATTCGGGGCCAGATCATGGAAATCCCAGCCGTAGTAGAACATGAGTCCCCAGACGAATGGGAGGATAGGAAAGCCCAGTCCACGGACGAAGTGGGGAAGGAACACTACCCTCTCATGGGGCCTTGGGGTGGGGAGGAGCTGCCCCTCTTCGGGAAGCCGGTACACGATGTCGTTAGACAAGTATCCGGCCTTCCTCAGTTTTTTGATGTGTCCCTCCGTGACGGAGGAGACCATCCACTTGCCTCCCACTCCGGACATGGCTGGAGAAGGTTGAGGTGGGGAGTGCGGACTTGGGCGCTGGAGCTTGAGTGCGCGAGAATGGATAGGCAAAGGAGGAAGAAGGCGTAGGTGAAAAGGTGGATCCTTATCCCCTTATATGGGTGGACGCAACTACGTGTCCCCACCAGCCTGGTAAAACTCGCTTATCTCCATGCGCCGTAATCAATGGCGCGGTTGGGTTACCCATGCCCGTATTGATGAGAATCCCGGAATAAGGGGACACGATCTCTGCTTTAACAAGACATGCCAAGGAAACCGCCTTGCATGACGCGCTGAGGTGGGATAGTAAAACGATTCTAATAAAGGCTTGGCTGTGGTGCGTCACACTACGGAATACGTCAGCAGATTAGATTTGTGTAAATATTATTCTCTATATGGCAATATGTGGAAACTTATTTTGGAGAGCCGGACACTATCTTTGTGTTCAAAATCTTCTATGAAGTACTTGGAGGAGGAACCAGCCTTGCAATGCCGAAGACAAACTGCGCGCCGGACTCGTCGTCATTGAAGCCTGGTTCAGGGGCAACTAAGGGAGTCCTAGATTAGGGGGTGTCCGGATGGCCGGACTATAACTTCAGCCGGACTCCTGGACTATGAAGATACCAGATTGAAGACTTCGTCCCGTTTCCGGAAGGGACTTTCCTTGGCGTGGAAGGCAAGGTTGGCGATGCGGATATGCAGATCTCCTACCATTGTAACCGACTTTGTGTAACCCTAACCCTCTCTGGTGTCTATACCATAGGCTAGCTTCTAGGGTTTAGCCTCTCTGATCTAGTGGTAGATCTACTCTTGTACTACCCATATCATCAATATTAATAAAGCAGGACGTATTGTTTTACCTCCATCAAGAGGGCCCGAACCTGGGTAAAACTTCGTGTCCCTTGCCTCCTATTACCATCCTGCCTAGACGCACAGTTCGGGAGCCCCTACCCGAGATCTGCCGGTTTTGACACCGACACCACCCTTTTCTCCCACCCTCTACATCCTTCCGCAACCGACGCATGGAACCTTCGGAGAACCTATCGGAGATGGAGGTGGTGGCGGAGGTGCAGGAGGATCCGAGCATCATGCTTGCTCGGAAGATCAGCTCGGCCACGCGGCAAACTCGCCGCGTCAAAGTGAAGGCCGCAAAGGATGATAAGCTCAAGAAGCGGATGGCCGCCGGTGGTCGTGGTGCGGGCATCCGGGGTGGTGGTCATGGCAAACGTGGCGGACGCCGCGGCGAAGGCCAGGGTGCCCAGACAGGCGTGCCAGTAGTACAGTTGTAGCCATGGCCGGAGACTTACAAGTCTTCGTACTTCTACGCCTCCGAGCAGCCCGGGACCGCCGCCGGGACGGTGCCTTACACTGGTAGAAAAAGGGCCTATAGTCCCGGTTCGTAAGGGCCTCTAGTCCCGGTTCCTGAACCGGGACTAAAGTGTCGGTACTAATGCCCGGACCCTTTAGTCCCGGTTCAATCCAGAACCGGGACTGATGGGCCTCCACGTGGGCAGTGCACAGAGCCCAGGCAGGAGACCCTTTGGTCCCGGTTGGTGGCACCAACCAGGACCAATAGGCATCCACGTCAGCTTTTCTGTGGTTGGGTTTTTTTTTTTTTTAGGGGGGGGGGGGTTTGGGGGTTTTGGGGGGTTAATTTAGGTGTTTCATATATTGTGTTAGCTAGCTATAATTAATAGAGAGAAGTGTCCTCTCTTATGTCCGTGCTTGGTCGATGCTACGTACTATACATACGTATAGAGAGGACTAGACACGCTAGCTAGCTAGTAGGCAAACGAAGGAAACAGAAGATCGTCATGAACATATATGCATACAGAGAGAAGTGATATCGACCACCTCTCCTTCTCTGAGAGATTGGTCGAACAACAAGTTCTCGTATATCTATCTGACACTACCGGCTACATATATACAATAATTATCTCTTACAAATATAATCATACGGACTCAGGGTCCACATAGAATTCTCCGTCTTCAGGGATCACGTGATCAAGAAAGAATGCCGCCAATTCCTCTTGAATTGCTCGCATGCGAGCTGTTTCTAGGAGTTCATCCCGCTTCCGAAACATCTAATTTAAAGAAGGGGGTCAATACATATATATATGAATGAATGAAACTCAACACAAATGATGGTAATAAAATAAAATTGTGAATGTTGTTATTTACGTACTTCATATTGTTCGTCAGTGTAGCCCCGCTCACAGGTCGTGTGGCGGATGGACTCGCAAACGTAGTATCCACAGAAATCATTCCCTTGTTCCTGCCACAACCACTTTACAAGAAATAGAGGTTAATCAAACTGATAAGCAAGAATGCCAAATGGTATTGATGAAACTAGCGCTTGAATGACTAGTAGATGCGCTTAAAATGCTACTATAGTACTTACTTTCGGGTGTCTAAATTGCAGCTCCATCGGCAGTCCCGGAGCTTTTCTGGTGAATTTTCTCCAAACCCTGCCAGACAAAGAAAACAATTACTTGATATATCAGGAAATGAACAAAGTTGCTGATATGGTGGATAATGATCGATTTAACTTACTTCTCGAGTATTTGAGTCATGTCTGCATAGTCCTGGGGATCTTTTCGTCTTGAGTCTAAGATGGTTACTAGTTCCTGCTCAAGCTTAATCTCTAGGAGAATATAGTGGATACTGCACACACATGCATAACTAATCAATTACATTACTATAACCTTGACTAATATATAAGGGAAACCGAATACGCACAAGACAGTAACACTCAGTTGAAGTTGTAAGGAAAGAGTATTATATCTTTGTTTTCATTTATTACAAACGACCGTAGCAAGTTGGCCTCGGTAGCTGTGGCATGAAATTTAACCTGAGTTGCATCTATGAGATATGTGTTAATGAACCCAATATCACCGACTTGTGTTTTCTTCAATTCGGCGATCTTCATTCTGCATAATATAGTGAGGATGATTATAAATACATGCAATGAAAGAGCTAAGCTATATAGAGAAACTTAATGACAGAAGTAGTACTACTTACAAACAGTAGCAGGCGACCGTTGTTTTATCGAGGGCCAATTGATTGAAAAACTGATAGAACTCCTCAAATGGAACAGGCAACAGTTCAATTCCAACGAGGTCATGCTCCTTTTTAACTTTCACATACAAAGTACTCCTCCCCCAGAGTCTCTGCAGATTTTCAAGTACCAATCATGCAATCTTCGCATCATCGTTGATAGATATCTTTCATCTTTGACGAGAGGCTTCCCGTACTCGTATCTTTGTGTCTGCACGTCCATGGGTTCACAATGTACATCTTCGGGCAGGTAATCTGCAAGATTGCTATAACCGGGCACCACCCTCGGATCATTAGCGACGTTGTGGCTAGGCACCTGGACGGGGGGCACGATTGCTTCGCTTGTTCGCCGAGCTGAGAAATTTGTTTCCCAGCCCGTCATTCTTTCAGCCTTTGATCACTGACAGTACTTCCCGACCGCTCCCCTTCGGCAAATTCCTTTCCAATAATGCGCTCATAGTTTCCTTTCGGCGGAGACTTCGGTGGTTTTGTCAGGGCAGCCAGAGTGCGCTTCACTTTCACCGGATCTACCTTCTCCTCCGGAGGTGGATGTCTCTTTGCTCTCAACCCTTGAAACCAGTCATCCACTTCGGTTCGCGCGATCTCGGCGTTCTCCTCCGGGGTCCTCTCATATGGTAACTTCTCTGGAGTCTTCAGAGAAAGACCGAATCTATATTTCCTCCCGCCTCTGGTCGTACTGCTAGACGCCGACTGAGCAGACGGAGCGGTTGTTTTCTTTGCTTGCTTACGAGGCGGAGGAGAAGGACTACGACGCGCCGGAGCAGCTGGAGTGGCGGCAGGTCTCTTCCGCCCTTGCTGACGAGGCGGAGAAGGAGGAGGCTGGCTGCTCGGGCGCGTTGGCGCAGACGGAGAAGGAGGCGGAGTGCCGCCACGCGCCAGAGAAGGAGCCGGCCAAGGGCCCTGATCGTCACTCGCTGGAGGAGGAGGCGGTGGAGGAGGCGGAGTGCCCTGACTTGCCGGAGGAGGAGGAGGAGGAGGCGGAGGTGTCCAGTTCGGAAGGTTGATGAGCTCCTTCCGCCATAGGCATGGAGTCTTCAGAGCAGACCCCAGCCGAGTCTCCCCTTCACCGGTAGGGTGGTCAAGGTGGAGGTCCTCAAATCCCTCCGTTATTTCATCCACCATCACCCTAGCATATCCTTCTGGAATCGGACGGCAGTGAAAAGTTGCGCCGGGTTCAGCAGGATAAACAGAGCCAATAGCCGCCTTGACCTTCAAATTCATCCATTGCGTCATAAGGTGGCAATTTTGAGACTCCGTTATAGCATCCACGGGATAGCTGGCAGGAGCCACCAAGGCATGCTCCGGCTGAAGCAGCTCGGTGGAAGCCACGCTGCTTCTGCGCTGAGATGGCGGGGTAGCTTCAGGGGAGGCTTCGGCAGTACGTTTGCCGCGATTTGCTTCTCGTTCCTCTATCGCGTCTACCCTTGCTTGCAGCGCCTGCATTTGATCCTGCTGCACTTTTTTTCCTCCTCTCATGGGATTTGTAACCGCCTGTGTCCGGAAACCCAACCTTCCATGGAATGGAGCCTGGCGTGCCTCGTGTCCGTCCAGGGTGCTCAGGATTCCCGAGGGCCATTGTGAGCTCGTCGTTCTCTCTGTCTGGAAAGAACTTCCCTTGCTGCACTGCTTCGATATACTTCTTAAACTTCCTGACTGGTATGTCCATTTGATCGTTCGTCCAAATGCACTTCCCTGTTACAGGGTGCAAGGTCCGCCAGCCCCGAAGAACCAAGTCCGGCAACGGTCTGGCCAGCTAATTGTCTCTGGTTCGATCCCTTTATGAACCAGATCATTCTTAGTCTTGGCCCACTTAGGCCGGGCTACGAGGTAGCCACCTGACCCCGTGCGATGGTGAAGCATCTTCTTCGCAGCATTTTGCTTGTTTGTCGCCGATATCTTCTTACTCTTTTCCGATGTCTTGTGGGCCACAAATGTGGGCCAGTGATCTCTGATCTTCTCATATCTGCCCTTAAATTCTGGTGTCTCAATATTTTCGACAAACTTATTCAGCTCTTTTTCCCACCTCCTGAATAGTTCTGTCATCCTCTTAAGAGCAAAAGACTTGATTAATTTCTCTTTAACTGGGTTCTCTGGATTAACCTCTGGCGGTAGGGTGAAATTTGACTTCAGCTTAGTCCAAAGATCATTTTTCTGCATATCATTGACATAAGACACTTCAGGGTCTTCTGTAGCCGGCTTAAACCATTGCTGGATGCTTATCGGGATCTTGTCCCTAACCAGAACCCCGCACTGAGCAACAAATGCGCTCTTTGTCCGAAGGGGTTCAATCGGTTGGCCGTTGGGCGCGATTGCTATGATCTCAAGCTTTTCATCCAAGCTCAACTTTTTCGTCAGGCCTCGCCTCTTTACCGAAGTTGTGCTCGATCCGGAGGGCTAGAAAAAAGAACAAAGACTTAATTAATATGTCTACATACCAAAACAATGAATGCATCAATTAGCTAGTCAGCATAGGCTTAACTAATATATATACCTGGCCGGACTCGGTTCGGTCACCGGAGCCGTCATCACGGTCTCCTTCTTGCACCGGCATTGGGTACCGGAGCCGTCCTCATGTTCTTCTTCTTGCACCGGCATTAGGTCACCGTAGCTAGCTTGTTCACCCTCTCCTTCCAGACCATCGGTGTCGTTGAGAAACAACGAGAGGGCATCACTTCCTTCTGCGATTATGTCCCTCAACAACGCTTATTTTGCTTCGTCTCGGGCGGTGTCCATAGTTTCTACAAATATTTACAACATGGAAATTATTATTCAAACATGACAGATGGATATATTAGTGCCAAACGTATAACTAGCTACCTAATCATAGTAAGCTATCAGGAGGGGGTATATATCGACAACGACGACACTACATCTATGTCCCTCGACGACCCTCGTTCCCGATAAAAAAGAGGAAGAAGAAGAAAAAAAAGAGGAGAAGAAAGAATAGAGGAGTAACTCCTCTATTCTTTCTTCTCCTCTTTTTTTTCTTCTTCCTCTTCTTTTTTTATCCTCTTCTTCCTCTCATGTTCGAGAGCATCACCGAGGGGTCGGGAGGTTGCGTAGTGTCAATGGATTCAACAAAACCATGTCTTCATCATTAGGCGAAAGTAACATGTGCATGATGGTACGAAGCTCTTCAAAGTTGTTCTGGAACGGAGTCCCAGATAGGATAATTCGCTTTTTGGTACAAAGTTCAGCAAGAGCCTTCCGAATATCGCTATTTGGAAGGCCTTTACTGAATTCGTAGCAAAAGGCGGATTATCCTATCCGGGACTCCATTCCAGAACAACTTTGCAGAACTTCGTACCAACATGCCCTGGTTACTTCCGGCTAATGATGAAGGCATGGATTTCTTCAATACTTTGACACTAGGAAACCTCTCTCGAAACCCTCGGCGATCCTCGGCCCCTCGAACCCTTGACGACCCTGGAACCCTCGACCCCTAGACGACCCTGGAACCCTCGACCCTCGACCCTATAGAACCCTCGAACCCTCGACCTGAAACCCTCGACCCTTGACCCCTCGAACCCTCGACCCTGAAATCCTAGAGGAGAAGATCGAAGAAAAAAAAGAAGAAAAAAAGAGAAGAAGAAAGGAATAGTGGAGAAGAAGAAAAAATAGAATATATTTTATTTTCTGTTCTTCTCCACTATTCCTTTCTTCTTATCCTCTACTCTTTCTTCTTTTTTCTTCTTCTTATTTATTTCTCCTCTTCTTCTTCTTATTTAGTTCACTCGACCCCTCGTCCCTCTCTCGACCCCTCGACGACCCTCGTTCCTGATAACATTTTTTTCTCCCCTCGACACCTCTCGACCTCTCGTCCCACTCTCGACCCCTCATCATCATCTATCACCCCCTCGTTTTCTTTAGCATATATCCATGAAGAAAAAAGAAGTCTTCCTCTTCTTTTTTACCTTTTTCCACTCCTTCCTTTTCCTCTTCTTCTTCTTCTTCCTTCTTCCTTCTTCCTCTTTTCTTCCTTTTCCTTATTTTATGAAAAAAGCATCATACGAAAAAAACATCTAGCATTTCATCAAACACCTTCTATATGGACAAATAAATTCAAAAGCTCCTCTATTCCTTCTTCTTCTCCTCTTTTTTTCTTCTTCTTCCTCTTCTTCCTCTCCTCGTCTTGTCCTTCTTCTTCTCCTTCTTTCTCTACTTATTTTCCTTTTCCTTATTTCACTTTTTCCTCTCCACTAACATAAAATGCACTAACCTAAAATGCAACAAACATACAATGCACTAAATCGATCAACTAACCTAAAATCAGTGATAAAATGCACTAACCTAAAATCGAAAAATTAATACATATATGAAAAAATGCATATATATAAAAAATCATCATATCATCAACAGAAAAAAATAGTATTTTTTCTAAAAATCTATGTTTTGCATATATACATCAACATATATATACACTAACCTAAAATGCACAAAGTTGCTATCGGAGAGGGGTATATCGACCCCCCTCATGTATCCACATACATACATCTATACATACATACATTTCTCATATATACATACATACATTTCTCATATATAAGTTTTTCTTCTTCTTCCTTTCTCCTTCTTCCTAGCTAGATATATAAATTTTTGCATATATAAAATACATATATACTTGCATATATGTATAAATTTTTGCATATATAAACTTTTGCATATATAAACAGAGCCTCGACGGCGGCGGCTCACAACGGGGGCGGCCGGCGAGGGCGACAGCGGCGGCGGCGGCGATGGCGTCGGCGACGACCACGGCGTTGGCGGGGGCGGGCGGCGGGCGGCGTCGGGGCAGCGCCTGGCGGCGACGGGGCAGGGGCGACGAGGACGGCGGGCTCGGGGCAGCGCGGGGTCGGGCGACGGCGGGGGCGGCAACGTCGGGGCGCGGGCGACGACGGGGGCTGCGACGACGTGCGCGGGCGACGACGACGAGGAGCAGGGCGTCGGGGCAGAGGGCGGCGTCGGCGGCGGGGAGAATGAGGAACTGAATGAAATTTTTGACAAGTGTTGTATATATAGCAAGAGCATTGGTCCCGGTTCGTGAAACCAACCGGGACTAATGCCACCCCTTTAGTCCCGGTTGGTGGCCAACCGGGACTAAAGGGGCATTGGTCACGGTTGTGACCAACCGGGACCAATGCCCCCTTTAGTCCCGGTTGGTGCCACCAACCGGGACCAAAGGCCTGTGCTGCCCCGAACCCAAATATTTAGTCCCACCTCGCTAGTTGAGAGGGAGGCGCACCTGTTTATAAGGTGCGGTGCGCCTTCCCTCTCGAGCTCCTCTCTAAAGCAGGCTTTCGGGCCTAACACTGCAATCTGTGCCTGTGGGCCTACTGGGCCTCCCGTGGGCCTGAATCCTGGCCCATGGTAGGGTTTCTAGTCGTATTCAGGCCGTGGGGGCCAAGTAGGTGGCACTTTTTTTGTTTTTTTGTTTTTTCTGTTTCTACTTTATTTTAGGTCACAAAAATTATAAACTTTCTGTTAGTGCCATTAGTTTTAAAATTTGAATAGTTTAAATTTGATTTTTTTAAAATTTGTGTGAACGACTAGTTTATGAATGACTTTACTATAAAAATTGATTTTTGAGTCAATCTTTTTCCTACTCAATTTGGTAATTTTAGTTAGTCATAACAAATATTATAGTTTTCTAGTTTTTTTGTTTTGTTTTCTGCATTATTTATTTCCTTTTGTTTTTTGCTTTGTTTTTTAATTCTTTTTGCTTTTAGTTTTAGAAAAATTATAAACTTTCTGTTAGTGCCATTAGTTTTCAAATTTGAAAACACTTTTTTAGTTTTTTTGTTTTCTTTGTTGCTTTATTTATTTTATTTTCTGATTAACTTTATTATAAAAATAGTTTTTTCCAGTTTTTTCCTGTTTTTTTTATTTGTTTTTTGCATTATTTATTTTCTTTTGTTTTTTTCTTTAATTTTTAATTCTGTTTGCTTTTAGGTTAGCAAAATTATAAACTTTCTATTAGTGCCATTAGTTTTAGAAAAATTATAAACTTTCTGTTAGTGCCATTAGTTTTCAAATTTGAATAGTTAAAATTTGAATTCTTTGAAAATTGTTTGAATCACAAGTTTGTGATTAACTTACTAAAAATGAGAATAGATGCGCTTATAGAGAAAATTCAACCTAAATTCCTAGTAAATTTGTATGAATTTCAGAGAAATTCACTATGAATTTAGGTTAAACTTTTCGCTATTAGGGCATCTATTTTCACTTTGAGAGGAGCTCAACAAGGCAGAGAGGGAAGGGCTTAGAAACTGGTGTGAGCCCCCTTCGGTTGGCGAGGTGGGACTAAACTATGCCCGCAACGAGGACCAACCCTTTATTCTCAGTTTGTGGCACAAACTGGGACTAATGGTCATGGGCCAGGGGCGAGGAGCAAAATTATAAACTTTCTGTTAGTGCCATTATTTTTAGAAAGTTGAAAGTTGAAAGTTGGCATGGGCCAGGGACTAATGGTCATGGTATTACGAGGGCCGAACCATAAGACATGAAAGCATTTCAAATGAACTCTGAAAAAGTTGAAAGTTGGGATGGTATCATAATTTCACCCACATAGCATGTGCATGTACAAAACGGACAATGGTAGCATGTTCGTGTGTTACAAAGTTGCGGGAGAAAGTCTTCACTTTTTCTTCGCTTGTGTCATTTGTTTATTGCGCCGTAACCATGGATAATCTTCATTGTTTATCAGGATGCTTGGGTCAGCCTTGACATTGAAGGGAGGAATTTCATGAAACTTTTCATAATCTTCAGACATGTCTGTCTTGCCGTCCACTCCCAGGATGTCCCTTTTTGCTGAAAGAACTATGTGGCGCTTTGGCTCATCGTATGATGTATTCGCTTCCTTATCTTTTCTTTTTCTCGGTTTGGTAGACATGTCCTTCACATAGATAACCTGTGCCACATCATTGGCTAGGATGAACGGTTCGTCAGTGTACCCAAGATTTTTCAGATCCACTGTTGTCATTCCATACTGTGGGTCTACCTATACCCCGCCGCCTAACAGATTGACCCATTTGCACTTAAACAACGGGACCTTAAAATCAGGTCCGTAGTCAAGTTCCCATATGTCCACTATGTAACCATAATATGTATCCTTTCCGCTCTCGGTTGCTGCATCAAAGCGGACACCGCTGTTTTGGTTGGTGCTCTTTTGATCTTGGGCGATCGTGTAAAATGTATTCCCATTTATCTCGTATCCTTTGTAAGTCAATACAGTCAAAGATGGTCCCCTGGTCAACAAGTACAACTCATCACAAACAGTGTTGTCACCTCTGAGACGTGTTTCCAGCCAACTGCTGAAAGTCCTGATGTGTTCACATGTAATCCAGTCGTCGCACTACTCTGGGTGTTTGGAGCGCAGACTGTTCTTGTGTTCATCGACATATGGGGTCACCAAGGTAGAGTTCTGGAGAACTGTGTAGTGTGCTTGAGACCAAGAATTTCCGTCCCTGCATATTATTGAGTCTCTTCCAAGAGTGCCTTTTCCAGTCAGTCTCCCTTCATACCGCGATTTAGGGAGACCTATCTTGTTAAGGCCAGGAATGAAGTCAACACAAAACCCGATAACATCCTCTGTTTGATGGCCCATGGAGATGCTTCCTTCTGGCCTAGCGCGATTACGGACATATTTCTTTAGGACTCCCATGAACCTCTCAAAGGGGAACATATTGTGTAGAAATACGGGCCCCAGGATGACAATCTCGTTGACTAGATGAACTAGGACGTGCGTCATGATATTGAAGAAGGATGGTGGGAACACCAGCTCGAAACTGACAAGACATTGCACCACATCACTCCTTAGCCTTGGTACGATTTTTGGATCGATCACCTTCTGAGAGATTGGATTGAGGAATGCACATAGCTTCACAATGGCTAATCGGACGTTTTCCGGTAGAAGCCCCCTCAATGCAACCGGAAGCAGTTGCGTCATAATCACGTCGCAGTCATGAGACTTTAGGTTCTGAAACTTTTTCTCTGGCATATTTATTATTCCCTTTATATTCGACGAGAAACCAGTCGTGACCTTCATACTAAGCAGGCATTCAAAGAAGATTTCTTTCTCTTCTTTCGTAAGAGCGTAGCTGGCAGGACCTTTACACTGCTTCGGAGGCATGCCGTCTTTTTCGTGCAAACGTTGCAGGTCCTCCCATGCTTCAGGTGTATCTTTTGTCTCCCCATACACGCCCAAGAAGCCTAGCAGGTTCACGCAAAGGTTCTTCGTCACGTGCATCACGTCGATTGAGGAGTGGACCTCTAGGTCTTTCCAGTAGGGTAGGTCCCAAAATATAGATTTCTTCTTCAACATGGGTGCGTGTCCCTCAGCTTCATTCGGAACAGCTAGTCCATCGGGACCCTTTCCAAAGATTACGTAGTGTAAATCATTGACCATAGCAAGCACGTGATCACTGGTGCGCATGGCGGGCTTCTTCCGGAGATCTGCCTCGCCTTTGAAATGCTTGCCTTTCTTTCGACATTGATGGTTGGTCGGAAGAAATCGATGATGGCCCAGGTACACATTCTTCCTGCATTTGTTCAGGTATATACTTTCAGTGTCATCTAAATAGTGCGTGCATGTGTGGTCTCCTTTGTTTGTCTGTCCTGAAAGGTTACTGAGAGCGGGCCAATCGTTGATGGTCATGAACAGCAACGCCTTAAGGTTAAATTCCTCCTGTTTGTGCTCATCCCACGTACGTACACCGTTTTCATTCCACAGCTGTAAAAGTTCTTCAACTAATGGCCTTAGGTACACATCAATTTCGTTGCCGGGTTGCTTAGGGCCTTGGATGAGAACTGGCATCATAATGAACTTCCGCTTCATGCACATCCAAGGAGGAAGGTTATACATACATAGAGTCACGGGCCAGGTGCTGTGATTGCTGCTATGCTCCTTGAAAGGATTAATGCCATCCGTGCTTAAAGCAAACCATACATTCCTTGGGTCCTTTGCAAACTCATCCCAGTACTTTCTCTCGATTTTTCTCCACTGCGCCCCGCCAGCGGGTGCTCTCAACTTCCCATCTTTCTTTCGGTTCTCACTGTGCCATCGCATCAACTTGGCATGCTCTTCGTTTCTGAACAGACGTTTCAACCATGGTATTGTAGGAGCATACCACATCACCTTCGCAGGAACCCTCTTCCTGGGGGGCTCGCCGTCAACATCACCAGGGTCATCTCGTCTGATCTTATACCGCAATGCACCGCATACCGGGCATGCGTTCAGATCCTTGTATGCACCGCGGTAGAGGATGCAGTCATTAGGGCATGCATGTATCTTCTCCACCTCCAATCCTAGAGGGCATACGACCTTCTTTGCTGCGTATGTACTGTCGGGCAATTCGTTATCCTTTGGAAGCTTCTTCTTCAATATTTTCAGTAGCTTCTCAAATCCTTTGTCAGCCACAGCATTCTCTGCCTTCCACTGCAGCAATTCCAGTACGGTACCGAGCTTTGTGTTGCCATCTTCGCAATTGGGGTACAACCCTTTTTTGTGATCCTCTAACATGCGATCGAACTTCAGCTTCTCCTTTTCACTTTCGCATTGCGCCCTTGCATCGACAATGGCCCGGCGGAGATCACAATCATCAGGCACATCGTCTGGTTCCTCGTGATCTTCAGCAGCTTCACCCGTTGCAGCATCATTGGGCACATCGTCTGGTTCCTCTTGATCTTCACCAGCTCCCCCCGTTGCAGCATCACCATATTCAGGGGGCACATAGTTGTCATCGTACTCTTCTTCTTCGCCGTCTTCCATCATAACCCCTATTTCTCCGTGCCTCGTCCAAACATTATAGTGTGGCATGAAACCCTTGTAATGCAGGTGGGAGTGAAGGATTTTCCGGTTAGAGTAAGACCTCGTATTCCCACATTCAGTGCATGGACAACACATAAAACCATTCTGCTTTTTTGCCTCGGCCGCTTCAAGAAACTCGTGGGTGTGTCTGTCACCGTACATCCATTGCCGGTTCATCTGCGTGCATTATATATAATTAAGTGTCCAAATTAATAGAAGTTCATCATCACATTAAAACCAAAGTGCATACATAGTTCTCATCTAACAACATATAGCTCTCCAGAGCATCTAATTAATTAAACCATACATTGAAACTATGTAAAACATTTCAATGCGAAAACAAATGCAATCATAATCGCATCCAAGGTAACAATTGATCCAACGGCATAATGATACCAAGCCTCGGTATCAATGGCATATTTTCTAATCTTTCTAATCTTCAAGCGCATTGCATCCATCTTGATCTTGTGATTATCGACGACATCCGCAACATGCAACTCCAATATCATCTTCTCCTCCTCAATTTTGTTTTATTTTTTCCTTCAATTTTTTTTTTCTTCTTCAACTAAATTTAACCTCTCGACAATAGGGTCGGTTGGCATTTCCGATTCACATACATCCTACATAAATAATATCTATGTCACGTTGGTCGGCATAATTTTCATAAACAATAAATGAACCAATAGTTATAAAGATAATATATATACCACATCCGAATCATAGACAGGACGAGGGCCGACGGGGGCGGATACCAAAACCATCGCACTATATAAGATGCAATAATAAAAGTAAGCAAATAATACAAGTATCTATGTAAACATGCAAGTAAGAATACTTTTCCTTTCAGAAAGAAGATAAAACAAGAGGCTCACCACGGTGGTGCCGGCGATGAGCTCGGCGTGGGTGATCGACGGCGGTGAAGACGAGGACGGGGCGTGACGGACCGCTAAACCTAGACAAATATTATGGAAAATGGAGCTTGGAGGTCGAGCTTGGAGAGGAGAAAGCTTAAGTAGTGTGGCTCGGGCATTCCATCAAACACCTTGTGTGCATAGGAGGTGAGCTAGAGCAACACCAAGCCCTCTCCCCCTCGGCCAGAGAAAAATAGAGCACTAGGGTGCTCTGCTCGCGAGCGAGGGGTATATATAGGCACCTCATTGGTCCCGGTTGGTGACATGAGCCGGGACTAAAGGGGAGCCTTTGGTCCCGGTTCAAGCCACCAACCGGGACCAATGGTGGTGGGCCAGGAGCGAGGCCCATTGGTCCCGGTTCATCCCACCAACCGGGACCAAAAGGTCCAGATGAACTGGGACCAATGGCCCACGTGGCCCGGCCGGCCCCCTGGGCTCACGAACCGGGACCAATGCCCACATTGGTCCCGGTTCTGGACTGAACCGGGACTAATGGGCTGAGCCGGCCTGGACCAAAGCCCTGTTTTCTACTAGTGTCACTGGGAAAGGACACCGCAAGATCGAACCCAAAGCTAAGCACTTCTCCCATGGCAAGAACTACCAATCTAGTTGGCAAAACCAAGTGGATAATTCGAAGAGACTTGCAAAGATAACCAATCATACATAAAAAAATTCAGAGAAGATTCAAATATTATTCATAGATAGACTTGATCATAAACCCACAATTCATCGGTCTCAACAAACACACCGCAAAAAAGAAGAAGATTACATCGAATAGATCTCCACAAGAGAGGGGGAGAACTTTGTATTGAGATCCAAAAAGAGAGAAGAAGCCATCTAGCTAATAACTATGGACCCGAAGGTCTGAGGTAAACTACTCACACTTCATCGGAGAGGCTATGATGATGTAGAAGCCCTCCGTGATGACGGCCCTCTCCGGCAGAGCTCCGGAACAGGCCCCAAGATGGGATCTCGTGGATACAGAAAGTTGCGGCGGTGGAATTATGTTTTTGGCTCTGTCCCTGTTCGTTTGGGGGTACGTAGGTATATATATAGGAGGGTGGGGGCGCGCCTGGTGGTATAGGGCGCGCCCTCTACCTCATGCCCACCTCGAAGCTTCCTTGGCGTAGGGTCCAAGTCTCCTGGGTCATATTCGGGAAGAAAATCACGTTCCAGAAAGGTTTATTCCGTTTGGACTCCGTTTGATATTCCGTTTCTTCGAAACACTGAAATAGGCAAAAAACAGCAATTCTGGGGTAGGCCTCCGGTTAATAGGTTAGTCCCAAGAATAATATAAAAGTGGAAAATAAAGCCCAATATAGTCCAAAACAGTAGATAATATAGCATGGAGAAATCAAAAATTATAGATACGTTGGAGACGTATCAGGCATCCCCAAGCTTAATTCCATCTGGTCCTCGAGTAGGTAAATGATAAAAAGAGAATTTTCGATGCGGAGTGGTACTTGGCATAATTTCAATGCAAATCTTCTTAATTGTGATATGAATATTCAGATTCGAAAGATTCAAGACAAAAGTTTATATTGACATAAAAATAATAATACTTCAAGCATACTAACAAAGCAATTATGTCTTCTCAAAATAACATGGCCAAAGAAAGTTATCCCTACAAAATCATATAGTCTGGCTATGCTCTATCTTCACGACACAAAGTATTTCAATCATGCACAACCCCGATGTCAAACCAAGCAATTGTTTCATACTCTATCTTTTTCAAAACTTTTTCAATCTTTATGCAATACATGAGCGTGAGCCATGGATATAGCACTATATGTGAAATAGAATGGTGGTTGTGGAGAAGACAAAAAGAGGGGAAGATAGTCTCACATCAACTAGGCGTATCAACGGGCTATGGAGATGCCCATCAATAGATATCAATGTGAGTGAGTAGGGATTGCCATGCAACGGATGCACTAGAGCTATAAGTATATGAAAGCTCATAAAAAGAAACAATGTGGGTGTGCATCCAACTTGCCTGCTCACGAAGACCTAGGGAATTTTGAGGAAGCCCATCATTGGAATATACAAGCCAAGTTATATAATGTAAAATTCCCACTAGTATATGAAAGTGACATAATGAGAGACTCTCTATCATGAAGATCATGGTGCTAGTTTGAAGCACAAGTGTGGTAAAAGGATAGTAACATTGTCCCTTCTCTCTTTTTCTCTCATTTTTTTATTTGGGCCTTTTCTCTTTTTTTATGGCCTCTTTTTTTTCGTCCGGAGTCTCATCCTGACTTATGGGGGAATCATAGTCTCCATCATTCTTTCCTCACTTGGGACAATGCTCCAAAAATGATGATCATCACACTTTCATTTTTCTTACAACTCAACAACTCGATACTTAGAACAAAATATGACTCTATATGAATGCCTCCGGCGGTGTACCGGGATATGCAATGAATCAAGAGTGACATGTATGAAAGAATTATGAACGGTGGCTTTGCCACAAATACGATGTCAACTACATGATCATGCTAGCAATATGACAATGATGGAGCGTGCCATAATAAACGGAACGGTGGAAAGTTGCATGGCAATATATCTCGGAATGGCTATGGAAATGCCATGATAGGTAGGTATGGTGGCTGTTTTGAGGAAGGTACATGGTAGGTGTATGATACCGGCAAAAAGTGCGCGGTGTTAGAGAGGCTAGCAATGGTGGAAGGATGAGAAAAAGTGCATATAATCCATGGACTCAACATTAGTCATAAATAACTGATATATTATTGCAAAAATCTATTAGTCATCGAAACAATGTACTACGCGCATGCTCCTAGGGGGATAGATTGGTAGGAAAAGACCATCGGTCGTCCCTGACCGCCACTCATAAGGAAGACAATCAGTAAATAAATCATGCTCCGACTTCATCACATAACGGTTCACCATACGTGCATGCTACGGGAATCACAAACTTTAACACAAGTATTCTTTAAATTCACAACTACTCAACTAGCATGACTCTAATATTATCACCTCCATATCTCAAAACAATTATCATGCTTCAATCTTTTCTTAGTATTCAATGCACTCAAAAGAAAGTTTCACAAATCTTGAATACCAAGCATATTATTATTAAGCAAATTACCATGCTATTAAGAGACTCTCAAAATAATTTAAGTGAAGCATGAGAGATCAATAGTCTCCTTAAAACAAATCCACCACCGTGCTCTTAAAAGATCTGAGTGAAGCACATAGAGCAAAATTATAACGCTCAAAAGATATAAGTGAAGCACATAGAGCAAAACTACATAGCTCAAAAGATATAAGTGAAGCACATAGGGCAAAATTATAATGCTCAAAAGATATAAGTGAAGCACATAGAGCAAAACTACATAACTCAAAAGAAATAAGTGAAGCACATAGAGTATTCTATCAAATTTTAATTCATGTATGGCTCTCTCAAAAGGTGGGTACAGCAAGGATGATTGTGGCACACTAAAACACAAAGACACAAATAATGCAAGATGCTCCAAGCAAAACACATATCATGTTGGTGAATAAAAATATAGCTCCAAGTAAATTACCGATGGAAGTGGACGAAAGATGGGATGCCTTCCGGGGCATCCCCAAGCTTTGACTTTTTGGTGTCCTTGGATTATATTGGGGGTGCCATGGGCATCCCCAAGCTTAGGCTCTTGCCAATCCTTGTTCCATAATCCATCAAAAGAATTCACCCAAAACTTGAAAACTTCACAACACAAAACTCAATAGAAATCTCGTGAGCTCCGTTAGAGAAAGAAAACAAAAGACCACTTCAGGGTACTGTAATGAACTCATTCTTTATTTATATTGGTGCTAAACCTAATTTCTTCCAACTTCTCTATGTATTATAAACTATTTTACTAGCCATAGATTCATCAAAATAAGCAAACAACACTCGAAAAACAGAATCTGTCAAAAACAGAACAGTCTGTAGTAATATGTAGCTAGCGCAAGATCTGGTACCCCAAAAATTCTAAAATAAATTTCTGCACGTGAGGAATTTATCTATTAATCATCTGCAAAAATAATATACTAAATATAACTCTCCAAATAAAAATGACAGCAGTTCTCGTGAGCGCTAAAGTTTCTGTTTTTTACAGCAAGTTCAACAAGACTTTCCCCAAGTCTTCCCAACGGTTCTACTTGGCACAAACACTAATTAAACACAAGAAACACAACCAAAACAGAGCCTAAATAAATTATTTATTACTAAACAGGAGCAAAAAGCAAGGAATAAAAATAAAATTGGGTTGCCTCCCAACAAGCGCTATCGTTTAACGCCCCTAGCTAGGCATAAAAGCGAGGATAGATCTAGGTATTGCCATCTTTGGTAGGAAATTCTTCAATGAGGCATCTATCTTTCTTAGAAATTTCTTCCTTTCTAGTAATTATCAAAGTTTTAGGCACAAGATCAAAAAATTCATTCGTAGCATAAGGTTCCTTAATGATAGCAAAAATATCTGGATGAATGCTTATAGATCTAAGATTAGCGGTTTCCTTAGATGATTCACCCTTATTCTTAGGAACATACATAAGCTTGGTAATTTTAGTGGAAGGACTAGAAGTATTCTTTACGGAAGAAAAAGCGGTTCCTAAGTTGGTAATGATACCCTCAAGTTTATCGATTCTAGTGGAATCTAGATTTATTTTCTCATTAACCATGGGTTCCTTTTCCTTAATATTTTTCAAAGTCATTCCTACCTTAGATCCATATTGGGTAATTTGATTATGGATCTTTTTATCTAGATTATCAATTGATTCAATGGTAGCAACTTTGTTTTCAATAATTTCAAGCCTTTGCATAACATGCTCCAAAGTTAACATAGTTCCATTAACCAAATGAGGTGGTGAGCCAAATAAATCTATCATAACATTATAAGAATCAAAAGTGTGGCTACCCAAGAAATTCCCCCCAGTAATGGTATCAAGGATATATCTATACCAAGGACAGCACCTACATAAAAATTGCGAAGAAGGACTGAAGTAGATTGCTTCCTAGTAGATCTATTTTGAGCATTGCAAATCCTATACCAAGCGTCTTTCAGATTTTCTCCCTCCCTTTATTTAAAATTTAGGACTTCATTCTCGGGAGAAAACGGAGAAGAGATAAGATTAGCCATGACGACAAGGCAAGCGGGAAAAAGGCAAACGGAAAAAAGGGAAGGAGAAGCAGAAGGAGAAGGAGAGGGCGAATAAAACGGCAAGGGTGAAGTGGGGGAGAGGAAAATGAGAGGCAAATGGCAACTAATGTAATGCGAGAGATAGAGATTGTGATGGGTACTTGTTATGTTGAATTTTTGCGTAGACTCCCCGGCAACGGCGCCAGAAATGGCTCGTTGTCGGGAGTCAAATCTTGACTTGCGCGGACCTCCCCGGCAACGGTGCCAGAAATTCTTCTTGCTACCTCTTGAGCTTGCGTTGGATTTCCCCGAAGACGAAAGGATGATGCAGCAGAGTAGCGTAAGTATTTCCCTCAGTTTTTGAGAACCAAGGTATAAATCCAATAGGAGGCCATGCTCAAGTCCCTCATACCTGCACAAAACGATAGCTACTCGCAACCAACGCGAGTAGGGGTTGTCAATCCCTTCACCGTCACTTACGAGTGTGAGATCTGATAGATATAATATTTTTGGTATTTTTGCTATAGAGATGCAAAGTGAAAAGTAAAAGGCAAAGTAAAAAATCAAGGCAAGATTAAAGTGATGGAGATTGATGGAGGTTTCACTAGTGGCTTCTCTCAAGAGCATAAGTATTCTACGGTGGGTGAACAAATTACTATTGAGCAATTGACAGAATTGAGCATAGTTATGAGAATATCTAGGCATGACCATGTATATAGGCATCACGTCCGAGACAAGTAGACCGAAACGATTCTGCATCTACTACTATTACTCCACTCATCGACCGCTATCCA